>NW_027528369.1:8172110-8181048 GCF_008692635.1 Crocuta crocuta | reverse complement strand
TCACTTCACGGGGCCGGATGTGCCCCGGCCGCCCTGGGAGGGAGGAAACGCGAGGGCTCAGCACTTGCCGTTTAAAGAAACAAGTCAGAACGGCGACACTGAGCTGTCCCCATGGGATCGGGGAGCCCGCGGGGAGGTCACCCTTTGTTCCCGCTGACAGAGGCGGCTTGGACGGCGGCGCGGCTGCCGCGGAACCCTCAAGTCAGCAGAGTTTATCTTGGGTGCCTTCCCACTTTCCTGGCTCACCCCCCCAACCCCTGCTCCCCGCTCCGCCAGGAAGCTCCTGCCCCAGGCCCGGCCGGTCCCCTGCTCCGGCACCGGGAATAAAATCGCCCCGGAGCCCTGACTCTGCACCAAGCCTTTCAGAGTGTTCCCCCCGACGAGGGAGGGGGCGGACTTACTATTCCCATTTTACAGACGGGAACACGGAGGCCCAGAGCAGGTCAGAGCCGGTCTGCGGGCGCACAACTGGGAGGCAGAGGGGCTGGATTCACACCACGCGCTCTGGCTGTGGGGGTCCCCAAAAGGCGGGCTGGGGGTCGGCGAGCAATAGGCTGAAGCCAGCAGGAGCCCTAACAGAGGCACGAAGAAGGACGCCTGTGCAGAGCAGTGGGTGGGAGGGGCAGCTGCCTTCTGAGCTCACTTCTCTCTTCTGTTTTTTCTATCACAGAAGCCCTTCTTGGAATCCAGGGCTGATAGGAAGGCCTCCTTTGGGAGAGCTTTTAAAGAATATTCTGACTTGGTCAAAACAACGAGCTGTCGAGTCTGCGCGGGTTCCCTGCAGGTTATGATGTCGGCACTTTCCCGACGGGCGGACTCCGTGAGGCAGGGACGCCGGGGCACGCCTGCCTCAGTTTCCTCATCTGGAGGACAGGTAAACACGCGCCCATCATCGGCTGTCCCGCGTAGCCGTGTCCCTGGCGCCGGCCGGTGTCGCCCCCACTGCTGTCACCTCTGTCACTGACGTCAGTGGCTCCCGTCTCCCAGGTCGTCCTGCCTGGGCCGGCGGCCCCTGGGACAGGCCGGGCGGTCCAGACGGCGGCCCCGGCCTCCAAACGCCGCACGTTAGCAATTCCTTCCTTTCCTCAGTTTTGGGGACAAACGTAGGGTTGTCAACTCTCTGCCTGCCACGCAACATTTTATCAAAACACCACTTTCAGCCACGGCCACGGTGCACGGAGCAGGAGACACACGATCTCCAAAAGCAAAGGAGGTCAGCAGTTTGGGAATCTTCTTACGCGCGGGATCAGCCCCATTCTGAGCACAGTCGTAGCTTCCAGGTTCTTCTGTCTGTTTGCTTGGGGCCGCGGGGATGCCAGCCGGTGCCGTGGCGTGGGGCCGGCTCGGTGCCCGTCTCCTGGGGCCGGCGGGGGAGGGGGGCCCAGGCGATTCTGTCCTCCTGAGGAAAAGGGTCCCAAGCCGATGGGCCACAAGTCCTCACGGGGACCTTCCCCCGCCCTGGAGGTGCCCTGAGCCCCCAGGACGGCTGCTGGTGTGGCTTCTCGCTGTTAGAAATTCTACTTGTCCCACTGGCTGCTGCCTCCCTGTATCCGGCTGCGTTCGGCCTGGACCCTCGGGGGATGCAGGGCTGTCTGTTCCCGGATGCAGCCCCCAGGCACAGGGCGGCACTTAATCAACATCTATCTGTTCAGGAACCGACCACGTCCGTGTGTGTGGCCTCTCGTGGAAGATTACACAGTCATTAAAAAGGTTCGCGGCCAAGGCCAGTCTCGATGGCAGGTGTACAGAGTGTAATGTCCCGCGGTTTCCCAGTCTTCTGTATATTTGAAATCCTTCTCTTTTTTTTTTTTTCAAGTTTATTTATTTTGTGAGAGAGAGAGAGCAGGGGAGGGGCAGAGAGTGAGGGAGAGAGAATCCCAAGCAGGAGCCACACCGACAGCTCAGAGCCTGAGGCACGGCTTGAACCCACAAACCCTGAGATCAGGACCTGAGCCGAGACCAAGCTTAACTGGCTGAGCCCCCCAGGTGCCCCCGGGTTTTCTCTAATTAGGGGAAATGCTTTGTGAAAAACAGAGTAAGATGTGGGGTTCCGGTCTCCCACCCCCCTTCCCTGCCTTTCTTTCCTGGGAGATGCTAATGGCTCCTAAGTGGCCTTCTCTTTGCTTAGAGGGCATCAAGGCCTTCCAGTTGTGCAGAAGTGTTTGTGCGGCCAGAGTTCAGCAGAAGGAAAGAGAGGAGCTGAGGCTGGGCCCCCCCGGGGGGGGCCATCCAGAGAGCCCCGAGCCGGCTGAAGCCACACGGAGGTCAGGTACAGGGTGCTCTGGGGTGTGGGACAGACCTCCAGGGCGGCAGAGACTGGAGGACCCTTGGTGTCCCTTATACAGATCAGAATGTGAGCTTCAGAGACGGATAGTGACCTGCCGCTTGACACACAGCACGGCTCCCCCAGGACAAGGCTTGATGATGCTTGAGGCCTCCCCTCCGGGGCCCTTCCCCCACACCCCTTCTGGACTTTTCTATCAGGTGGACCCCGAGAGCCGCTCCTCCAGCCCCTTCCCGACTTGTGCATCATCGGGTTTTGAAATCGTCCCTGGGGTTTCCAAGGGAAACATACTTGGGGTTTTCTTTCTTTTCTTCTGCCCGTTTGAAGAAATCCGAGTCCTTTCTGACTGTCCGGCCAGGACGGCAGACGGGCAGTGAGGCACGCCACAAATATGATGCCGAGGCCAGGGAGCCCGCGGGCCCGAGAAGGGACATCAGGCTGCCACTGGTGCTCGGCCAGCACACGGGCTCAGAGTTCCAGAGAGCACGGGGCGCTGGCCAAGTTCCCCGGATCCCTGGCATCGGACCCTTGTTGGGAGAGACTGAGGGGGCCTATGTCGAGCTTCCCGAGGCCGGGGTTTTGGGGGTGTGGGTGCAAACGGAGCCCACGGGGAGTTGGTAGCTGTGGACCCTGCGAGAAGTGAGGGCCTGCAGCCAGACTACGTTCCCTAGCCCCCTACGCGGCTACGTGTGTGGCTGTGTGATTGCGTTCTGGCCAACGGGATGTGAGCACAAAGTGATGGGTGCAACTTAAGTAAAGCAAGGGGCCTGGTCTTCTTTGCCCCACTCCCCTTATCGCGTAGATAGATAGTGGATGTGATGGCTGGAGTTGCAGCAGCCATTCTGGACCATGAGGCAAGTCTAGGAGTAGAAGCCAATAGAGGAAAGAGATGGGAGGAACCTGGCCTCTGACATCACGACATCATACAGGTGAGGAAGAAATGTCCGTATTCTTAAAGCCATGGTGATGTGGAGTTTCCTTTTACTTGTAGCCAACACTATTTCTAAAGGATGCATCCGTTTTTGGGTTGTGGAGTGAAGTTACAGTCAGTTGCAGAGGGGCTGTAGGGGACCGACTGTGTGTGAGAGGCTGGGGCAAAAGCATGGAGATGAGACTGATAATTATTATGCATAGTAGTAATTGTATCACTGTGTGTAAAACACTAGCCCAATGCCTGGCACAGAGTCAGAGTCCGATAAGTGTCAGCAACCGTACAGTCCTTAGAGGTGATCATACCGTGTGGCCTGGTCCGTGGGACACAGAGGACTTGTCCGGGGTCAGAGGGAAGAGCCCAGGAAGGAGGGGGCTTTGAACAGGGCCCTAAATGTGGAATAAGAAAGAGTAGGGGCGCCTGGGGGGCTCAGTTGGTTAAGCGTCCGACTTCGGCTCAGGTTATGATCTCACGGTTCGTGGGTTCAAGCCCCGCGTCGGGCTCTGTGCTGACAGCTCGGAGCCTGGAGCCTGTTTCAGAGTCTGTGTCTCCCTCTCTCTCTGACCCTCCCCTACTCACTCTGTCTCTCTCTCTCAGAAATAAACAAACATTAAAAAAAAAAAAGGAGCAAGTGGCATCCTCAGGCACCGCAGCAACGAGCTCTGTGGGTATTTCATGCGACGCCCTTGGAACCCAGAGAACAGATGCCTTCTGTCCTCATTACACGGGTGAGGAAACTGAGCCTCGGAGAGGGGACACGCCTCCCAAGACACCCAGCAAAGACGGATTTGAACTTGGACCCTCTGGCTCCACAGTCCTCCCAGGGGGTGTGAGGGGCGGGCGGGGGAGAACCGCACCCCTGCACCTGCCAGAGGCTGCCCCGCACGTGGGCCAGGGCCACTCTGCTCTCTGCTGACCGCTGCCTGCAGATCTGAGGCCCAGCAGCTGGGGGCGCACACTCTGCCGTCAGCTTCCCGTCACCCCTCCCAGCCACATCCATGCCAGCCTGGCCTGACGCCGCCCCGGCCTTGGCCTGACGCCACCCTCCCCCCCTCCAGGGCAGGCCCTTCTGGGATGGGGCCATTTCCTGCGGGTCTGGCCCCCCCCGCCGCTTTCCCCAACCAGGACCTGGCGGGGGCGGGGCGGGGGGGGAGGTCTCTACCCACCCTCGGTCCCACCGGGGCCTCTTAGCACCGCTCCCCCCCCAAGCCAGGCTCGGAACCGGAAGAAAGGCTGGGGCCTGGCAGGCCACGGAACCACGGCCGACGGTGGGGTCTGCGACAACCCCGAGGTGCCCCCCCCCTGCCAGAGCCCGCGTGCTGGCTTTGCCCAGAGTCTGTGGGGCGTCGGGACAGGGTGGTGTAGCTGTTGGAAAACACGTCCATCCTTGACTCTGCACTGAAAACGTGTGAGGCCGGGTCCCGGGAGGGAAGAGCCTCTGAGCCCCGCAGGGCCAGGCTGCCCGTGGGGACGCAGGAACGGGCCGCCCCCTGCCTGCCTGGCCCTTCCACCCCCATCCCGCCCTGGGGGACCTGGGCCAGACCCCAGGGGGCCCTTCCCGACATCTCCCCAAGGTGAGCTTATGAGAGTGGGCAGTTACCATCCCCACTTCACAGATGAAGAAACTGAGGCTCAGTGGGGCGTTCTGGCCTAAGTCCCAGCCAGGAGCCCGGACTTGGCGCCCTGGACAGAGAGCTCCGTGAGGCAAGGGCCTGTGTGCTCACGTGCGATGTGTCCCTTCCAGCAGCCAGGGCGGAGGGGATGCTCAGGGACACCCAGTCCTGGACGGAGGACGACTCTGCCCAGACCCAGGGCCCCCTGGAGGCACCTCTCCGGGAGTCCCAGGAGACATCAGTGACCCCCAAGTGGAGCAACGTTCCCCCAAACGACTGTCCCAGGGTCCACAGACATGTCCGGGTCAGCTAAGGACAGCGGGTGACCCCGGAGGGGGCCCTGGAGCAGGAGGAAATGACGTTTCCTTATTCACCAGAACATCACTGGGACGAGTGTGAATCTGAATATAATACTACGTAACAGGCTGATTTCCCGCGTTCTCCTCTGCCCTGCGGTCCTGCCCTCGGGAAGCACTGGCCAAGCGTCCGGGTCCGAGGGCATCGGGGCCGCATCCTGCTCCCCGGTGGTTCGGAAAATAAAACACGCGAACAGAGAGAGAGAGAAAGAGGGAACGAAAGACACTCAGCGAAACGTTCGCGATCCGGGCAGGGATCGCGGCCCCTCCGGAATCCGCAGCGACCCGCCTGCGGCCGTGGGGGACACCTGGATTTCGGGAGGGGGTGCTGGGCGCCAGCGCCGCGTCCCTGTTAATTTCCTGGCTGTGTCAGTCCCGTGGGGTCGCCCAGGGCAGTGCCCTTGCTCTCTGTAGGTCTGGGCAGAGGCTCAGGATGTGTGCGCCCCTCGCGCCTTTGGGCAGAAGCACATTTGCAGGAAAGACAGAGCCCATGTGGCCGGCCCCCTGCCTGCCCCCCCCCCCACCACAGCGGTGTGTGTCCTTTCCTGAAGGACCAGAGAGACGGGGTGCAGGGGGAGGGCGTTGGGGGGGTGGGCCTCCCTCTCGGGCCGCCCCCAGCTGTTCTCTCTCCGGCCACAAGACGTCTCCATGTGGCCCTACCACATGGTGGTCTTCATTTTTCAAAGCCCCTTCAAGTTTCTACGCCGTGAGTCAAAACGCGGCCCTTTCTCTCCCACCCGCTGCTTTCTGGCGTCCAGTCGGCGTCAAGGCCGCGTTTCCTCCCGTGCTTCCCGCCCTGGGCTCCTAGGTCCCCCATGAGGGGGTCTCTGCTGCCCTCCTGTGGCCACTGCCCGCAACACAGACGCCCGTCCCCAGCGGCCGGACCCGAAGCGGTTCCTGCGGCTTCTCCTCCTCCTAGAAGAGCTGGGCTCTCCGAGAAACAGGACCCATCAGGCACGAGAAACTTCTTGTAAGCGGCTGGCACGTGGGGTCCTGAGGACGACAAGCCCAAAACCCGTCCAGCGGCTGGAGACTCGAGGCTCAGGCCGGCGCCCATGCTGCGGTCAAGGCCGACTTTCTTCGCCCTGGGAAGCCTCCGGTTTGCGCCTGAGGCCCGCGACTGACTGCACGAGGCCCACCCGGGGCACGGAGGGGAGGGGCAGAGAGGAGGAGGGAGAATTCCCGGGAAGGCTCCTCACCGTCAGCGCAGGGCCCCATGTCTGGTTTGAGCCCTTCAGCCGTGAGATCACGGCCTGAGCCGAAATCAGGGGCCGGACGTGCCGCCGCCTGAGCCTCCCAGGCGCCCCTCCAGCTCCTGCTTTTTAAAGGAAAAGCCGCCCTCTGGTAGGAGAGTCTGTGCGGCTTCTGCGGGAGTCAGGAGCGAGCGTGAGTGGGCAGCACAGGGCTCCCCGGGTCCGGCTGTCACGGGGGCTACCTGCATGAGTCCTACTGCAGCCGGAAAGAGACAGAGACGGGGGACGGGGGGGGGACAGACAGGGGGTCTGAGCGGCTGGACGTGCCAGCAGGCGGCAAGGCCACAGAAAGCCCCGATCTAGTGACCACAACGAGGCAGGGGCCGGAAAGGTGAGAGGGAAGGAAGGGAACAGGGAGGGGAAAGCCCACTTGTTCCCCAGGGGCGTGTGAAGGGGGAGCAGGAGAGGAGGGCGGGGGGCCAGGGGGAGGATGTCCCCGCGGGGAGAGGAGCACGGGGGACGGGGACACAAAGCCGGAAGCTTCTTCAGCCAAGGACCTGAGAAGGGGCCAGGGTCGGGGTCCAGAACCCCCCAGGGCGAAGGGGCCTCCGCCGCATGGGCACGTCTAGACATGGAGACTCTCGGCCGGGCCTGCTCGGGAGGGGGCTGACCGTCCAAAGGGATAATCAAAAGTACAGGCCGCAGGGGTGAGGTCAGGGGAGGCCCCCGACAGAGGCTGACCCGCTGTGCGGCGCCCGCAGGTCCAGGGCCGCGGTGTGGGCAGGGCTGAGCTCCCTCCAGGCGCCAGGGCCGCTGGCCGGCTCCGGTATTGAGGGTGGTCCCCGGGCAGCGGCCACACCCCTCCAGGGTCCGCCCCTGGGGCGGTCGCTTTCTCTTCTCAGAGGGACACCCGTCACTGGATAGAGCCCACCCTACCCCGGCGTGACCCGCGCCAGCTAATTATATCTGCAAAGACCCTCTTTTCCACATAAAGTCGCTTTCAGACGTTCTAGGTGGACATTCGGGGTGGACGCTACTTAACTCCGCGCAGCCAAGGACGTGGGAGGGATGTGACCAGGTGCGGGACGCAGCAGGCCACGGGCGCCCCACCCGGCCAGCTTCCTGCAGGGAGGTGCCCCGCGATGGCCAGCAGAGCCTGGGGCGCCGGCCGGAGAGGCGGTGGGGTGCACACGGACGGAAGCCCGAACACAGGGCGGGGAGGGGGCGGGGCGCGCAGCGGTCACAGTGGAGCCTTCCCCACCTCGAGGGTCTGTCCCTGCCCTGTCCCTTTACCCTCACACCAGAGACTTCTTTCTTCTTTTTTTTTTTAAATGTTTATTTATTTTTGAGGGAGAGACAGAGAGACAGAGCGTGAGCAGGGGAGGGTCGGAGAGAGAGGGAGACACAGAATCCGAAGTAGCTCCAGGCTCCGAGCTGTCAGCACAGAGCCCGACGTGGGGCTCGAACCCACAAACCGTGAGACCATGACCTGAGCCGAAGTCGGACGCTCAACGGACCCCCCCAGCCCCGCACCCCTAGACTCCTTTCTTCTAAGGAGGGTAAGGCAAGGATCCCATTTTAAAGAGGAGGGGACTTGGCCAAGGTCACATGCAGGGCTGGGGTCTGGGATCTGAACCTGTCCACACAGCAGCCTCTCAACGTCCCTACTGTTACACTCTCCGCCCTGAGCGCCTCCGGCGTCTCGGGAGCCCCTGCAGCCCAACAGTTGCCACGGTCGCCCGGCACCTGCCCCCCCTCCCCCCCCGCACTGTTGTCACTTGGATACTTCTTTTCTTTAGGTAAAACGTCCATGCGATGAAACTAACAAATCTTACAATTAGCAAAATGTGTTGTAAGTTAGTACAATTTTCTACGTGGTCTTGGATTTTCTTTTTGTGTCTTTTCTTACTTTGCTAACAACAGGCAAGCGCTGGTTTTATAATAGAGAAATAATTGACATGATGATTGACATGTTAAAGGTGTCCCTTCGGGCTGGTGTCCCGACCCCTCCATCCGAGTACAAGGCTTCGGGGACCCCTCCCCGACTGACTCTGTGTTTCCCACACACCCCTCTTGAGTAACCGGGTCTCCAAGGACCCTGCGGGCCACCCACAGGCGTCTGGGGCAGGCTGGGGCACCCCTGTGGCCGGGAAGGACCCTGCACGTGCAGGCGGAGTCACAAGCAAGCTGCCCCCCTTCCAGTCCCTGCTGCCTCGTGGGGACCCCTCACGTTGCCTGGTTCTGTAGAACCTCCACCCTCAGGGGGGTGGGGGGCTCTCTGGGACACCTCCCCCAGCCAGCGCAGGGCTGGGCGGGGCCACCTGGGAGACGTTGCCTGGCAACCCGCGGGGGCCCCTCCCAGGGCGGCTGTGGGCAGCCACGTTGCCTGGCAACCAGGTGGCCGGGTCCCTCGAGCCGAGTCCGCACAGCTGCGCCCAGCCCTGCCAGCTTCTCCCGCCCGGGGACCCCTGGGGCCCCGTCCTTATTCCTTAGACTAGAACAGCTGGTGCTTCTGGTCACAATGAGCATCGTTCTCTCCAGGTGAGAGGCCCTGATGGACC
>NW_027528369.1:8166982-8171990 GCF_008692635.1 Crocuta crocuta | reverse complement strand
GGCGGGTAGTGGTAAGGGGGCTCTCCCTCCCACACGACCCCGCCTCAAGGTCAAGGGAAGACAGGGCTCGAGACCAGGGAAGCTTCCAGAATCTGACCTCCGCGGCTTCAGCATTCTTGCCCACAGCTCCCAGAGCGGCCATCCCCTCTTTCCCTCATTCATTTCCATGCGGAAAGTCTCCCTTCGGCCTCAAAGCCCCCCAGACAACACCTGCTGTGGGACCACCCCTGACCGCACTGCCTCCGGCCGGGTTCCAGTGATGCTCTCTTACAGCTCGCGCGCCCCTTACCCACTTGTTCTGTGCCTGGTTCCTCTGAGGGTCCTGAACTTTAAAAATGCAGCCCCATTAATAACAGGGGAAAACGTGTGCTCTGAGCAGAGATCTGGGAGCTCTCTGTGCTTTCTACTTAGTTTTTCCGTAAACCTGAAACGGGCCTCCTAAAAAAGTTTTTTTTTTAATGTCTATTTATTCTTGAGAGAGAGAGAGAGACAGAGCACGAGCAGGGGAGGAGCAGAGAGAGAGGGAGACACAGAATCCAAAGCAGCTCCAGGCTCTGAGCTGTCAGCACAGAGCCCGACATGGGGCTCGAACCCACAAACTGAGATCATGACCTGAGCCGAAGTTGGATGCTTAACCCACTGAGCCAGCCAGGTGCCCCTAAAGTTTATTCATCCTTAAAAAATACCTTCGGGGCTCTGAGAGAGGAGAGAATTTGCACACCTGGGGGAAAAGGCGGAATCGGGATTCGGAGGGAAGAGGCCACGGGAGAGTAACTGGGCCAGGAATATAAAAGCCCCACTAAGGGTCCCAGGGAGGGTCAGGCTGGATTTGGAGCCAAAGCGGCCTTTGCACTCCTGCCGGCCATTTGACCAGCCTTGCCACCTGCTGCCTCGGAACCAGGAGGGAGGGGCCAGGTGCCCGGCTGGGTGGAGGGCGAGGCGCGGGCGACAACCGGGGCCCAGAACAGCCCTTCAGGGCCCCGCCTCCCCAGGGACAGCCCTCAGAGGGTGATGGAGAACACGGTGACCAACGCCGAGAAGTACTTTGGCCAGTTCTGCTCGACGCTGGCGGCCTATACCCGCAAGACGGCCCGGCTGCGGGACAAGGCTGACCAGCTGGTCAAGGAGCTCGCTGACTTCGCCAACACGGAGCACCCGGAGATGCGGGCCACCGTGAGGGACTTCGCCGAGGACCTGGCCAAGGTGCAAGATTACCGGCAGGCCCAGGTAGGCGGGAGGGACCTGGGCCCCTTGCTGGGGTCAGGTCTGAGGGTTGGAACCACACTGCGGGGCCACAGCTACCGGACACACCTCTTCCACGGGCGTCCCCAGAGGGTGGACACTCATACCAGCCTCTCCCCAGGCTCACACCTCCCTTCACGGGGCTGAGAGCCTGGAGGCTGCGTGGGGTTGGATAATGGGCAGACGCGGCAGGGAGACCCAGGGGGCCAGGCCTGGAGGCTGCCCAGGGCCCAGGACCTAGAGAAATCCTGACGGGTGGCTGTGAAGAGGCGGCCCCGAGTTAGGGAGAGAACTGCAGATAAAAGCCACCTGCCAGCCCAGCAAAGTCCTCCCTGTGATCATAGGAAAGGTTTTCTTTTTGTTTTGTCTAAAAAAAATTTTTTTTAATGTTTATTTTTGAGAGAGAGAGAGAGACAGCACAAGTGGGGGAGGGGCAGAGAGAGAGGGAGACACAGAACCCGAAGCAGCTCCAGCCTCTGAGCTGTCAGCACAGAGTCCGACGCGGGGCTCGAACTCACAAACCGAGAGGTCATGCCCTGAGCTGAAGCCGGACGCTCAACCAACCGAGCCCCCAGGCGCTGTGACCAGACGCAGGAAACGAGACTTAACACTGCAGGCAGCCGGTAAGCGGCGGCAGACAGAAAGCTCACTCCCTGTGCAGCCAGACAGAACCCCCCCACACACACCTTCTTGGGACAGGTAACGTGTCTCAGGGGAGGGGCCTGGACTACACCGTCTGTCCCCCCCCGGACTCCCTAATGCCCCGTCGCGAGCGGGAGGCCCCCCGAGCCAGCGAATCGCCTCTCCCAAGGAAACGCAGACCTCCTGTGACAAGCAGGTGTCACCGCTTGGTGCCATCTTCCTTGATGCTTCCGTTTCAGAGAGAGGACTGCCATTCCCGGCTTATAAACCGTCAGGAGGAATCTTACGTGGCTTCTAAAAAAGGTTCACACACATCCTAAAGGGACAGAGCAAGGATTTATAATTGCAGGTTTTCTAAGAAGAAGATGTTATAAAGGAAGCGAAAGGGAAAGTCCCTTTGCCTTTGGACTCCTGGGAAAATTATTATTTTTTTAGATTTGTGTTTCTCCTACAGGAAAGGATAAATAAGGAAGGGGCTTAGGCCAAGTTTTCTGGGCACCCTCCCCCCTCCACTGGTGGTCAAGGCATCTGTCTTCCCTGGGAATTTGCTAGAAATTCAGATTCTTGGACCTCACTGAGCCGTTGCTGAATCAGCACCCCTGGGTGCTGGGCAGGGNGCCAAGTTTTCTGGGCACCCTCCCCCCTCCACTGGTGGTCAAGGCATCTGTCTTCCCTGGGAATTTGCTAGAAATTCAGATTCTTGGGCCTCACTGAGCCGTTGCTGAATCAGCACCCCTGGGGGCAGGGCCTGGCAACCAGGGTCCTAAGGAGCCTGGGGGAAGGGGTGTATTAGGCACTGACTGGGGCGAGGCTTCCCCCTTGAAGAGTGACTCATACCCTCAGGGGCCACGGAGCACACTGGGCCCCGGGTCAGGCCTGAATCCCCCGCTATCCCGTGTTCCAAGCGGGTCTGTTTAGCCCCCGCGTTGAGAGCGTGAGGCAGCCTGGAGAACCGAAACAGCAGTGGGTCCCAATGAACCGTCACGAGCCCCTCGGTGGGCACAGTCTTTATACCCATTTTACAGGGGAGCAAACAAGGCCCGTGCGATGAAACGTGCTGCCGCGGCCTTTGGGAGGTTCCGGCCGCTCTGACCCTGCGTGTCTGCACTCCCCCAGGTCGAGAGGCTGGAGACCAAGGTCATCAGCCCCCTGAAACTCTACGGGGCCCACATCAAGCAGACGCGGGTAAGCGGGGGGCCCTGCCGACCGGGTCTGGGCCCCCGGACGTCCAGGAAGCAGCCCTCCTCTCCCTCGTAGGCCGAGATCAAGAAGTTCAAGCGAGTCCAGAAGAACGAGATCAAGCAACTGGAAAAGCTGGAGAAACTGAGGCAGAAGTCCCCCTCGGACAGGCAGATGATCGTATCCTTCCCCGGGCGCTGGGGCTGAGGCTGCTGGGCGTCCTCCGGGCGGGGCCGCGGCCTAACCTGGCTCCTTAACAGCACCTGTCTCAGTCCCAGGTGAGGCCGACCTCCCCAAACAGCGAGGTGAACTTTTCCCTGCGTGGGGCTCGTGACGCCAGTCGGAGGTGCCGGGCCAGCAGCGGGCTGGGGGTCAGGAGACAGGGACAAGGCACAGAGTCCCCCCCCCCCGCCCNCGTTTCGGGGCTGCTGGGTCGATGCTCACTGCAGGCGGGCACTTCTAGCCCCACCCCCCTTGTCTAGATGAGGTAACCGTGACCAAAAGAGGTGACCTGCCCTGGGTCCCAGCAGGGAGGTAAGGGGCCAACCGGGACCTCCGCTCCCAGGGCGCCTGACTCTAAAATTCAGGTTCCTCGCATGCCTGGCGGGGACGCGGGTCGTGTGAATTAATCACCTAAGCACCGTTCCACGCGCAAGAATGAATTATCATTGAAAGTGGAGCGAGCACCTGGTCCAGAAATAGCTCGGCCGGTGCGCGCTGTTTAATTCTTGCAACAACCCTGCAAAGCGGGTGTTGTTACCGTCCCCTGCTGACAGGCAAAGAAAGTGAGGCTCAGAGAGGTTTAGCGACTTGCCTGGGGTCACACAGCTAGAAAGCAGGCCTGTCCAAGCAGCACCCGCCCCTTTCACCACGGTCTTTTCTGCAATGACCACCCTGGCCGGCGCTGTCCAGGGGGCCAGGGAGCTGACCCAGAGGAAGAGCCGAAAATGATCTAGAATGGTGTCTAAAGGCCACAACCCCCCCTCCCCCGACACTGCCCACCCCCGGAGCCAGGCAGAGACCAGCGTGCAGAGGGCCTCGGCAGATGCCAGCCGCACCACCCGCCAGCTGGAGGAGGTGATGGACACCTTCCAGCAGCAGAAGCTGAAGGACCTTCAGGTAGTGGCGCTCGGCCCTATGTGAGAAGTCCTCTGGGCTCGAGGAGTGTTTTTGAACACGCACGTGTGTCTGTGTGTGCGGGAGAGTGTGTGAGTGCGGAGGCGTGTAGGAGGTGTTGGTGAGCACGGTGAACACCTGTGGCCCCGGCTCCCAGGACAACGAATCCTGGCCTGATCCTGGCCGCGCAGCACTCACAGCCCTGCCTCTGAGCACCCAGCCCCAGCCCCCCAAGGGAGTCGGGCAGACTTTGTCCCCCCAACCCCCTCCTTTCCACGAAGGACCCACAGCATCTGGCCTCACTCCCTCCTTTCCTGCCCTTCGCTGAGTGAGCCATGGTCAGGCGCAGGGGGCTGGGCACTGGAACCTTCTCCTCCTCTCCCCCGACCTTGCACTGCAACCCAGACTCCTGGGTCCAGAGCCCCAGCTGGTCACAGAGGTCCCTGCCCCCACTCTCGATGCCCCATCCAGTCCCTTTTCCAAGTTGCAGCCTCAGGGACCTCACAAGAGGCAGCTGCAATTTGTCACCCCGGGTTCAACGCCCTCCCACAGCTTCCCTTATTCTGAAGATAAAGGCGGAAATCCTCCCCTAAGCCTCCGGAAGCCTCAGCCCAGCCTTATCTTGGATGCATCACTCAGCTCAAGTGCACCAAACCCCGAAGCACCCCAGTGCCTTTGCACAGGCTGTGGCCCCTCTGCCAGAAGGCTTTGCCTTTGCTCTGCATCAAGTTAACACCTCCTCATCTCCAGGGAAACTCCCCTGGACCCCCAGCCCAGTCCAGCCCTGACATTAACTCATCGTTCTGCTCCCTCTGGGGCCAGTTATCCC
>NW_027528369.1:8163777-8166917 GCF_008692635.1 Crocuta crocuta | reverse complement strand
TACCCGGGGGGGGGGGCGGGGAGGGCAGGTTAATTGTACTTTCAATCCGCTCATTAATCCAACAAATGGTAAATACACACCTAATGTGTGCTGGATGCCGTGCCCAGTGCTGGGATGCCACAGCCAGAAAAGGAAGGCCCCTGTCCTCATGGAGCCGACACCCTGGGGAAGCCCCATGACGCAGGCCATTCATTAGGGAGTGAAGAGCGTGGGGTGCAATGTGCTGTTCCATGTGGCCCCCGCGACGCGGGGCGCCACAGGGCACGCACACAGGGGGCGCAGCAGGGCGCCTGGCTGCCATGTCCCCTGCCGGTCCCAGGTCCAGGGCCTGGCACTCCGCACTCAGTACATGTGTGCGAAATGAACAGACGAGCGAGGAACGCACAGCCCCGCTCGGCATCTGGGTGCAGGCAGGACTCGAACTCACAGCAGACCCACATCGGGCATCTGCTGTGTGCGAGGCCGGTGGGTTTATACCCGCGAGGGTTCAGCACGACACTCTTGGGCTCCACAGTTAGGGCCAACAAACGCACGCGGTTTAAAACGGGGGCCCTTTAAACTTCGGGGATGAAGTGTGCGAGGCGCGGGTCCAGGCGGCCCCCAGCAGGCCCTCCCCTTCTGAAAGAGGAAAACGCAAACCATGTCAGAGCCGGAAGGAGCGACGGCCGCCGCATAAGGTTCAGGTCACATTCCTAACACCGTGATCAGTGTAACAACGGCGCCCTGGCTCCTGTCACGGCTGTGAGTGACGCCTTCGTACACGGGTTGACGCGGCCAAGCGAGCAGCCCACCCTCCTGCGGGGCCGCCGCAAACCCAGCTCTCCCGTGGGCCCACCCTGGCGGGTGGCACAATCTGCATTCTGACAAACTCCGCGCCGCTGACTGGGGGACACGGACAGAGTCTCACGGGGCTCGGTGAAGGGGGCCACGCGTGTCCCTGCGGTGCAGGTAAGGTCGCTGCGGGGCAGAGAGGCCACAGGCCCGTGCGTGGCAGAAGACGACCACCTCCTTGGCCACCAGGCCAGCCTCCCAAGGGCAGAAGGGAGGGGCGGGACGCAGGTGTGCCCGTCACTGCCTGGGCCCGGGCCCCTCTCCCCTCTCCCCTCCTGTGCTGGCTGGGGACTTCCTCTGAGCTGCCCCCTCACCAGGCGCTGCGCTGTTGACATGGTGTTTGCACACCGCAGGCTCCTCCTGCGGCACCAAGCCTGAGTCCTGCTGGGGCCCAAAGCAGAGTGGGAGCCTCTGCTAAGGCCCGGCACATAGTAGGAACTTACGTGAGGCCCGGCACACATTTGGAGTTTATGTGAGGCCTGGCAAAGCCTGGCACAGTCTGTTGCACAGCAGGAGCTTATGTGATGCCTGGCACATAGTAGGAGCTTATGTGAGGCCTGGCATACAGTAGGACCTTGTGTGAAGCCCGGCTCACAGTAGGACCTTGTGTGAGGCCTGGCACGCGGCAGGAGCTTGTGTGAAGCCCGGCTCATAGTAGGAGCTTGTGTGAAGCCCGGCACACGGTAGGAGCTTGTGTGAGGCCCGGCACACAGTAGGAGCTTGTGTCAGGCCCAGAGCAGGGTAGGAGCCCCCACGGGGGCTGGCGCACAGTGGGAACTCTGTTGGAGCTTGCTGAGCTGAGCTGGACCAGCTGATCTAAAGAAGCCAGTGTCTCCGTCACACAATGACGTTTTGACGAGCCGGCTTATCCGGTTGCGAGTTCTCTCCCGGAAGACCCCTCACGCCCCGTGGTGACAGGGGTCCGTTGACCTGCAAACACCTGTCCTTGGAGAGAAGCAGAGAGCGTGCGGTCGAGCCCAGGGGACAGGGCCGAGCAGAGCGTGGCCCTTAGAGAGTCACCGAGAAGCGGGTCCTCAGCATTTCTGGAACAATTCCTGTGCAAGCAGCTTTTGCATGGGAACGTGTGGCCTGTTCCAACAGAAATGAAAGTGACGCTGTGGCCTCGGACCGTCCCCTGAGGACAGCGAACAGTCCCCACCCCCTTTCCCCAAGGCCCAGACGGCCCCAGGGCTTCCCTTCTGAGAGCGCCGTGCGTGTGACTCCTGCTTTTCTCCCCACAGAGAATTTTCTCAGACTTTGTCACTATTGAGATGGTCTTCCACGCCAAGGCGGTGGAGGTATATTCCAGTGCCTTCCAGACCCTGGAGAGCTACGACCTGGAGACAGACCTCGAGGTACAAATCTCCAACACCTGCTGTCTATCTGATTCTGTGGGGCTGAATTTGATTTCCGTTGTCTTGATTCAGAAGCAGTGTTTATGGCAACATTTTACAGCTGTTGTCATTCTGAAGACTCACTCTGATGAATCCCATTAAATATCTGCCCCTGGGGCTCCTGGGGGGCTCAGGCGTTTATTAGGCGTCTGGCCTCAGCTCAGGTCATGATCTCAAGGTTCGTGAGATTGCGCCCCGCATCAAACTCTGCTCTGACAGAGCGGGNTGGGACGGTAACACCCACTTACTGGGCTACTGCAGATTACACAGGGAGCTCGCACACAGGACCCGGCACGGGTGGGGGTGGTGCCGGCCGTGCGCCACCTTCTTCCCACCCCCAACCCTCCCGCTCTCTCCTCCACAGGATTTCAGAGCCAAGATGCACGGGGTTTACGGACATCACGACGCTCGGCCACTCAGGGACACCGTCTCCTCCCCAGCTCTCCCGTGGTCTCTTCCTGGCCAGGTGAGCCTGGTGGGGGCGGGGGGAGACCACTAATCCCGTGACAAAGGGGAGGCCATCTGAGAATGGGCTGCTTGGCGAGCAGGCTGACCCGCCCCGGGGTCTGGCCTGGACCTGCCTGCACGTCAGCCAGCACGCGTCCTGAGTGCCCCCTAGAGGCGTCCTGAAGTATGTGGGCCCGGGAGGCGAGGGCTCTGCCCAGGCCATGCCTGTGTCCCAACCCTGGGATGCCCACGGGCTTCAGAAGCCCGAATTTCTCAGGTTTTAGGAAAGTTGTGCGGTACCTAGACTCCGTGTCACCCTAATGAGCGCCGCAGAGTGCACTTCCGGTTCCGCAGGAAAACCTCTCTGCGCTCACCCAAGTTAGATAAACAAGGACTCTAAGAGGGTTAGTCACCCAGGGAGTAGGGGACAGGCGGGGGGTGGGGGGGGCTCCCACAGAGGAAGGTTGA
>NW_027528369.1:8161503-8163665 GCF_008692635.1 Crocuta crocuta | reverse complement strand
TAGAAGGTTGAGGGGCAGGGAGTGTCCCGTGTTTTTCTGAATAATTCCAACAGCAGCGAAGCAAGTAAGTACGGCCCCCAGCTACACCACCTGGGTCCAAACCCACTGCTCCCAAGCTGTGTGCCCTCAGGAAAGGGCCTTAACCTTTCTGTGCTTTTGATGCCTCACCGGCAAAGCGGGGCTAATAACAGTACCCCCTGTAGGGTCGTGCACTTACTTAGGGCCCCATACTTGCCACTGGCCTCATTATCACTGATTGTTACTATTCAGGGCGTTCAGAGCACCCCACGGGGCCAGACAGAAGAGGAGGGGAGCGCAGACGAGTCCGCGGAGGAAGACGCCGTGGAGGACCTGCGGGCCCAGCGGCAGGCACGCCATCAATAGGCCCAGACTCCCCAGTCGGAGGAGCGGGGGCTGACCCTGGACGCTCCGGGCTAGCCTGGGCTGGGGGCTCTGCGGGGGGCTCTGGGTCCCCTCGGGGCCTCAGCTCCCTCATCTGTACAATAGGGGTGATCTCGCTGACCTCACGGGGCGCCCTGGGGATCACTGTGCCCGGCGCAGTGCCTGGTACGGAATAGGTGCTCAATAAATGTGGGGTGCGCCTTAACCTGGATCGTGGTGTGTCTCCTTTCCCACCTTATGACCCGGGGACTCGGGTGTTTAAACCCTTGTGAATGCCCAGAGCAGGGCGGGTGGCCTCCAGGGCTGCTGTAACAGAGCGCCACCGACCGGGGGCTCAGACAACAGGAATCTACAGGAAATTACTCTCTCGAGGTCTGAGAGCAAGATGTGGGCACAGTGGGCTCCAGGCCTCTCCCCCAGCTGCTGGTGGCCGTTGGCCATCTTTGGGGTCCCTTGGCTTGTAGACACGGCACTCTGACCTGTCTCCCTCCTCGCGTGGCCTCCTCCCTGCGCGTGTGCATATCTGTGTCCAAACTCCCTCTTTTTATAAGGACACCAGCCTTACCGGCGCAGGGATCCACGAGGTGTGGGACCTCATCCCAACTAGTTATAGCTACAAAGACTCTGTTTCCAAATAAGGCCCCGTTCAGAGGCACTGGGAGTGAGCATTTCAGCATATGGGTTTGGGGGGGACCTGTGTCACCCCTAGCACGTGGGCACGCTGTGCGGGGGTAACCTTGGGACCGGGACGCATCACAGAAGACTAGGCAGGTGGAGGGTGGCAAAGGTGAGGCAGCGAGCAGGCACCATGACTTTCTCACCAACAAAGTGGGAACAGAAGACGTCCGTGGGATCGTTGTGGGATCAACGTCCTCACCACAGTGATTTTTATCACCCCAAATCCAGCTCCATGGCACCTCCTCAGGGAAGCCCACCCGGATTCTACCAGGGAGAACACTCGTTCCAAAAATAACTAAGACATTCTAGGGGCGCCTGGGTGGCTTGGTCAGTTGAGCACCTGACTCTTGGTTTCGGTGCAGGTCATGATGTCGTGGCTTTGTGGGTTCGAGCCCCATGTGTGGCTCTGAACTCGCAGCATGGAGTCTGCTTGGGATATTCTCTCCACCCTCCCCCCCCACTTGCACTCTCTGTCTCTCTCAAAAGTAAACTAAAAAAATGTTTTAATAAATAAAACATTCTATACTTTCTATAAAACGATTCATAAACACATCATAGATTGCATGCTATCGTACACGCAGTCATGTTTCATAGCATTCATCTCACACTTTTACATGTACATGTGTGCGCACACGTGTGCCCCCCCCACACACAATGTCCATCTTCTTTAACCGTGTCTGTGTCCTGACCCCACTGACAGCTTCTGAAGAAAAGTGGCCCTGCTCAGTCACCTGGCGGTCCTGGAGGCTGGTGGCCCAGCACACAGGGCCTGCTGGCCCCTTCCCGCTCTGGCCCCGGAGCGCCCAAAGGATCAGTGGTTCCCGATTCCGGGGCTGGGCTAAAGCCAGAGCCTCCCTTGCCACCATCTCCAAAAAAGAAGGTCTGAACTGGGGCGCCTGGGTGGCTCAGTCGGTTAAGCGTCCAACTTTGGCTCAGGTCATGATCTCGCAGTTTGTGGGTTCGAGCCCCACGTCAGGCTCTGTGCTGACAGCTCAGAGCCTGGAGCCTGTTTCAGTCTGTGACTCCCTCTCTCTCTGACCCTCCCCTGCTGACACTGTCTCTCTCTCTCTCTCTCTCTCCTG
>NW_027528369.1:8145126-8161450 GCF_008692635.1 Crocuta crocuta | reverse complement strand
AAAGGTCTGCCTTTTCCAGCCACTTCAGAAGAGCTTCTCTCTTTCTGGGCCCCAGAGGCAGAGGGGGGCGCTCAGCGTCACTGATCTCCAGGGTCCCCTTCTCTGTGTATGTTTGTTCTCTGCTCCTCCCTGAAGGCGAACTCACCACTGCTTGGCCAGAGCAACTGGCGCAGGTGTGTGCAGGGGGAGGGCATGCCCGCACCGCTTCCGCGGAAGGACTGACCTGGGGAGTGGGCGCCTCGTCCAAGCGCGGGCAGAGAGGAGCGGGGCTTCGGGGGAGCCGAGCCGGACGCCCCCTGCAGACAGAGCTCACAGGGTTCAAGGGCAAGGCCGTACTCAAGGCGGACAAGGCCATGGCACGGGGTGCTCAGGGGCCTGAGGAGTCCACCCATCCTGCAGCATGCGCACGACCCGGAGCCAGCCAGGCTCACAGCGGACCCCAGCCAAGTCCAAGGCAGCTTCCAGAAGCCGAACGCGCGACCCANCTGCCCCCTGTCGGCCCTCGGGGGCGGTGCAGGACGTCCCGCCACAGTTCGAAGGCGGCCAGGGCGCCTGGGGGGTCCCTTCCAGGTTGAAGTTCACCCCGCACGGAGCCACATACCCTACGTCTCCGCCAAAGATAGTTCAGGAACAACGGATCGGGAACTGTATGGAATGAAATGAATGCAGCCACAAACACTACTACGTACACCAACATTCACTCAAAACTGTCCACAGATCAATTTCAAATGCACATCTATAAAAATTCTAGAATACATATAGAAGGGAATCTACGTGACTTTGGGTTTGGTGATGGGTTTCACCCTAAATACCAAAAGCCCACCAACCCCCACACAGAAATCAAGGCAAGCCACAGACTCGGAGAGAGTATTTGCTAACAGGTAAAGGTCCGAAGGGCAAACGTAGCTCCGTGTCCTGCATCATCGGCGAGTGACAAACCCAACCACAGTGACCTCACGCTGCACACCTTCCAGCATGGCTAAACCCCCAAACCACGACAATGACATCTCCGCCCACTGGGGGATGAGGCTCAGGACGCTGCCCTGAAACACACAACTCAACTGGATACATTTTAAGGTCTACGTGGCTTCCTCAAACACCTCATACATCCGGTGGCATCTCCATCCAGAACACAGAGGGGTTCCCCTCAAATGCCCCTTTCAGGTCAGCGGGAGAAAGGTTACACCCTCCAGAAACGCCTTGTGAAAGCGTCACTGCTTAAACTGCTTTGTGAATTTTGGAGCACGCATTTTCAATGTCATCCTACAACATTTAGACGGGAACGTTTGGTCGTTTTTCTGTCTTAAATAGGTGGGAGCCCTCCCAAGGCACCTCTCCCTGGGGTTCTTTCCCCATCGGGAGAGCAAAGGGAGGGACGGCAGTCGGACGCACAGCCTTGTGCACACCACCTCTGGTCCTCACGGGACCCCCTAGGCTAGCTCGTGTGCTCCTTCCCATTTTACAGGTGAAGAAAGTGAGGCTCACAGAACGATTTAACGATTGGTGGGGAGGTGGAATGGGACCTGGCCTCTTTCCCCGGGCCACCCCATGCTCTTCTAGTTCTCTGCTGCCCCAACGGGGTCCCTCCTCGTCCACGTATCTGAATCCCACACTTGCCTGCTGCTGCTGGAGCACAAGAGGAAGGGACAGACATGATGGCCTGGGGTTGGGAGCATCCACCCCTCTGTGTGTGGGTAAGACCAGGTGGCGTTCTCCACACTGGGTGAGAGAACTGGGAATGTGGAGGTCAGGTCTCACCCCAGCCTGCATACCCCGTGCTGGCCCCTGGGCCCTGTGTGGCAGCCCCTCGGGCTGAGATCCTTCCCCCAAACTCGCAAACTGATATCATGACCTGCGCATAAGTTGGGCGCTCAACCGACTGAGCCCCCCAGGCACCCCAGCTATTGACTTCGTACAATTAGAAAAAGAGAAAGCCCGACATTTCAGAACACGCGCCTGTCACACCTCATTGGAAGGGACTGATAGAGGCACCTTGCTTCTGTCCGGGTGCAGCTGGGCTCCGCCTCCCCCACTGAGCCCCTGAAACCCAGTGGGGGGGTCGGCTGGGGTTCAGAGGAAGAGCGGGATCAGGAGTCCAGCTAGAAGGGGCTCCAGGCATCCCAGAGGCCCTGGCTGAGGTCTGGTCCAGGGGTCCCCCCCCGGCAGACCCCTACACAGACAAAGGGTCCTCACAGATACGTGAAAACAAAAATTAAACAGATCAGCTTTTTTTTTTTTAAGATTATTTATTTGCGTTTCCACCTTCTGACAATCTGAGGTGCAATATAGAGACACGTAGTTTTTTCTTCATAGGAAACAGTTTTGATTTTAGCACTGTTCTCAGATCTTCCGCCTTGAAACCTCCTCAGCCTTGAAATACTGCTTGTAAAACATCACCGACCGGGACACAGAGCTGCAGAACTGTATCAGCGAGAACACTCGCTTCACTGAACTTGACTTTGACTTTGGGTTGACTGAAAGGCAAGGTCTGGGTGTGGCGAAGACAAATTCGGGTCGGAGAGCCGCCCCGTTCTAACGCATTTACATATTTGAAGGGGATGTGAGCCCATTGTCTGAACTTCTAGCAGCTCCTCGCGGTGAAAGGTTTGAAGGGACAGCCCCAGGCCCACCCAATGCCGCACCCCTGTCAGAGCTGACGTGTGGGAACCGTGCCCGCAGCGCCTCCCCCTCTCCTTCCACGAGCACATGTCCAGGACCAAGGAGGGAACGGGGACTGTCCCCCAGTCCCAGGACTGACTGGTGGGTCAAGGCGGATTTGCCAGCCGGTGGCCCCTTTTGTCTGAAGTCCAAACCCCTTCAGGTGCAGCTCGGGTGGGCTCCAGGCTACAGCCGGCTTGGCTCTGACCCTACCCTGGTGGAGCCTCCAACTGTGCAGGTTAGGGGACCCCAACCGTGTGGGGCCCCTGTGACAGGCTTGTGCGTGGCAGTTACAGGAAGCTGGGCAAACCCAGACCATCCTGTCTTCCAGAAATGATAAGCTTATTACCCCTTTCCATTAGTAACCACGAGCCCCACAGGCAGAGCGCGGCCGTACTTGAACCCTGGGCGCACGTGAATCCCCTGGACACAGCTCGGTGGGGCTCCACTCCCGAGCTCTGGTTGACTCGGGGAACACGGGCCAGCACCCAGGGAACAGAGCACGCTGGCCCCCGGGAGGCCCTTCCGTCTGTCCCCAAGCAGTGGGATTCTCGGGCCCAGGGACAACAAGGGAATGGATGACGCCCGTTTGCAGCCACACGGCGACAAGGATGTGTGGGACACGTGGCCCNGCAGTGGGATTCTCGGGCCCAGGGACAACAAGGGAATGGATGACGCCCCTGTTTGCAGCCACACGGCGACAAGGATGTGTGGGACACGTGGCCTGTGTGGCTTTGCCCGAGGTCTGAACACTACGTATTAGTATTAGGGGCGCTTCTAGCCAATATGGTTCCCCTTTGGGTGAAACTCATCCCCGAGGGTCCTGAGGAACCAATGGTTTACAGGGAGCCTGGGGGGAGGCGGCGGGGACCTGGGAGCAAGGGTTCAAGAGAATTACAAGGCTGGGGGGTGAGGGGGACCCCCACCTGGTAGCTGGGTCCATGATTGAGAACGGGGGGCTCTACCCCCCTCCTGAGGGTGGGGCTGGGCTCCGCCCCCTCCTGCCCCCTCCCTCTGGACCACAGACCCTCCTTNGTCCGCGGTTGTAGATAATCTGGTAATAAAGCTGATCCAACCTCACGGGTCCACCAGGATCCTCCCTAAATAAGAGCCAACGAGTCAGGATGCCGGAACGGGCAGAAAGGCCAGGCCCTCAGCTTGTGGCCGTGACCTGCGGCTGCAGTCGCCGCGGTGGATGGAGCCGCTTACGAAGTCGTTCGCGGCACGAATGCCGCGCTTGTCACATCAGGAGTCCGGGTGCCAGGCGCTCGCGGACGGGCTAGCCACGCAGAGCGGTCCGTGGAGGCGCAGCCCTCGAGGCTGGGCCTTCTCCCCACGGCCGGGGGCCCCGCTGTCCAGCTGGCCTCGGAGAAGTCACGGGACCCGCTTCTTTCAACTCCGAAAAGGAGGGCAGAGAGAGGTGGGGCGATCGTCCGGCCCCCGCCTAACCCTGGCCGCGCTAGCTGGCCGACCTGCATAGCCTAGATTTTAATTTGGGCACTTAACTCAGGAAATGGGCTCTTTCCCCTCCTCCTTTTGGTAATTTAAGAGCTTCTTGGCAAATCCCCCCCCCCCTTTTTTTGGCAATAGGAAAATCATAGTTGACTCCATTTCACTGTACAAGTCACTTAGACTGTCAGAATCTGGTTCTCCTAGCTTTGGTTGAACACACACGGACACACAAAGCAGACGCGATCTGAAAAGTGACGGGCCCCTCTTCCCATCTACCAACGTTGCTAAAACCGAAACAAAGGCTAAACGCACACAAAGCTGCATCTCAACATCGTCCCGATTTCCAAGCAGGGAACTTTCCTATTTGGGCAGACAGGCGTCCGGCTGAGGGCGCCTCACACGCCCACCTCCCCGCGTCCCTGAGGACAGACAGCGGGAATCAGAAACGCCACTGGGCCTTCGGAGCCCCTGGCTTCGAACACCGCACCCGCCGGGACGTGCAAGTCTCTTGTCGCATATGATCTGATGCTTCCTGCACGGAGTCGACGGTTCCCGAGTTTACAGGAAGAGCTGGCAGGGAAAAGCGCCCCCGTGTACTCGCTGCTTGCTGGGACGGGCAAGAGCGTCCCCCGTGGTCTGCTGTGGCCGGGCCCCGGAGGGAAGAGACGGCATTGCAGGGACAGAGGAAAACGCCTGGGGCGAGCTGCTTTCTAGGTGCCGCTGGCCAGAGGCACCGGAGGGAGCGAGTCTACCACCAGCTGACGGCATCAAGCCCTCTGAGGCGGCCCAGGTCTCTGGGAGCATCTGAGCCACTGCCGGGGTCAGGACCGTAGGGACGGGAGTGGGGGGCACCCAGCAGCCTTTGCGGCTATTTCAAGAGGCCTATGGGGCGGGGGGGAGGGTCTCAGGATCACTTGTGAAGTTAAAGTGCTTGGAAAAGCCCAAAGAAGTCACAGCTGCATTTCCCTGCAGCGGCCGCCTGGCCCGCCCCCACCCCGGCAGGAAAGGGCTGCCACGTGCCCCCGGAACGCTGGAGAAGTCTCAGAACCCACTCCTCTCCCTCCAGAAACCGTTCCAAACTTCTATACAAAACTCTTATATACACAACGGTAAGTCTTCTGTGCATCTTAGGATAAAGGAACGCATTTCAGCTACTAAGAGATGACTGATAAAGCCAATGACACGGCCGTGCAGGGAGAGCCGTGCAGGGGCCTGGGACAGACCCCTCTGTGCCGCCCGGATCCTACAGAGGGGGAGGGGAGCACAGCACAGGGGGAGGGGAGCGCGGGGCACATCCGGGCGCACGGTGGGGCACTTGTAGGAGGGGGTGCATCTTGAAGCAGGTGTCGGAGGAGGGGCCCACGTACCCATTCGTTTGACCTTATTTCTCAAAATGCGTTGGGTGGAGGTGCCGTCCCTGGGGTCCAATGCTGGCTGGGGGGCGGGGGGCCTCCAGTCTGAGTGACCTGCCCAGCAACAGGGCTGTGCTTTGTCTGGTGACACTGCCAGACAGGCTGGTGTCACACACACGCACACACGCGCACACACGCACGGAGCCATCACAAGAACGGACTGAGCCTCGGGGCGGTGTCTGGCCAGCAGCGTCGCACACAGACCACAAGCTCCCGCCACCTCTCCCGCCATCGCCTAGATGTGGGTGCTGCCGCTCGGTTGGCACGTGCTGTCTCTGGAACGTTCCAGGGAGGCGCCCCGCGAGGGAAAGCGTCCCGGCACTGGCTGGGCGGGTGACTACCAGGCACGTATTTGCTGTACTCGAGAGGACACGGTGAGGTGACGACCGCGAGGTGGGGAGGCAGAGAAGGGACACGGGAGGGGAGGATGGGGGAGGGGAGAGCCCGCCAGGCCTACCCCAAGGTCAGTGCCCGAGAGCAACGGGCGGACGCAGAGGGACCCGCACTGATGGAAACGGGCACACCTGGGGGCCGCGTGGTGGAGGCCTGTCTTCAGGGGTCAGTCCTCTCGGCTGGTCCACGGCGCCCGGTCTGAGCCCACAGGGAAGGGCCACGGTTCCCGGGCACCACGTGGGAGACGAGGGGGCGGCTGCGGGAACGAGGTCCACCCGCATGGGCAGGGGAGGCCGAGGCGCCGTCCCACAGCCCCGCTAACGAGCCTCACAAGTGCCACCACGTCTGCAACACCAACACAGATTTCCCCGTCATCTCTGCTTCCACGGAAAGCGTGGCTGTCCTGTAGCCACCAAAGCAACTTCTCTTCTCTGTGCCTCCTGGCGGGACACACACAGTCCGCGCTCCCACCGGGGAGCGGCCGGCAGCGGCCTCTGTGTCCCAGAGGGAAGCTGTCAGCCGAGCAGGCACCGCCGCAGACGCCGGGGTGCTGGTGTGACTCAGCCCCGCCCGCGCCTCCACGTCCCGGGAAGAAGGTCCTCACACCCGTCTGTCTCCGTCCCTAAACCAGGAAGTGTCTCTTTCCTCCCGGGCCTTCCTGTGACTCCGGTTCCTGTCACGTGGCGGGGACCGGACAGAGACCAGCAGCAGCCACGGACCCCCATGGCCTGGCCCCTCGGCCCCCGACAGCCCGGGGTCCCCGGCCAGCTCACGGCGCCCTTCTCGGCATTCGCACGTGCATCCCACCCCCTCTCCCTCCTGCTCCTCCACTCGGTCCTGTGTCACAGGCCTGACACTCAGGAGTGGGCACAGTCACCTTGGTTTTGGCCACGTAATCCCAGGGACACTTTGGCACGTGGATGGGGGAGCAGACAAGGCAGAGGGGAGCTGGGGAGGTCGAGCAACCAGATTCTTCTAACCGCTAGTTCTCAGGCAGCGTGGGGCGGCTCTGGGTGCCGCCAACGTCATGCAGGGTCATTGGGTGGGGTGACGGGCGTCGCTGGCCCAGGACAGCGGTGTGGACCCTCAGTCCTCCTGGGGGGCCTCGGGCCACCTCCCGCGGCCTCTACTCGGCGGCCATCTGCTCAATGTGGTCGCTCAGCAGCTTGTACTGCTCTGGAAAAGAGAACAACGTTAATTCTCAGAAGACGGATGGCGACACGGGCAGGTAGGTCCTGCCCCGGGGGTCCGGGCACTGACAGAGCAGGACCTGTCCGGGAACAGCCAGTACCAGCTCCTGCGGGGACACCGGAGCCCTCGGCCGCTAGCACGCTGCCCGCCAGGCGCCTGGAAGGGGGCTGCTTGGAAATGGGGCGAGCCTGGAAAGCGGGGTGCCGCTGGACGCAGGGCACCAGAGCGGCCGGGCCAGGGTCCCACGTGCTGCGCCTGGCTGGGTGGCGGGCAGGGGTCGTGTGCTTGCCCAGCACTGTGGGGCTGATGACGACGATATTCCGTGATTCTCCAGGGGAGCGTGGAGCACTGTCCGGCCTCCTCAGGCCACTCCTCTGTGGCCCCGTTTAACGGGGTACGGGACAGAGGGCTGTTTTGTTTTGCTTTACTTATTTTTTGAGAAAGCTGGAATTTTTTTTTAATGTTTATGCATTTTTGAGAGACAGAGCGTGAGCAGGGGAGGGGCAGAGAGAGAGGGAGACACAGAATCTGAAGCAGCTTCGGGCTCTGAGCTGTCAGCACAGAGCCCGACGCGGGGCTCGAACCCACGAACTGCGAGATCATGACCTGAGCTGAAGTCAGATGCTTAACTGACTGAGTCCCCCAGGCGCCCCAGTTTTTTTTTTTTAAAGGAATACTGTGTGAATCCAAATACGCCTAACTGTTTAAGTGGAAGACATTTTAGGCCATGAGGGAAAATTGTGGAAGCAGGTGGAACGATCCGTAAAGGCTGGCTTCACTAGTAGACCAGGGGGGCTGACACGCAGCATAGCCTCTTCCATCACAGAAGTCAGAGATTCTAGAAAAACAAGGACCCCGTCTGCCCCCACCCCCGCCTGCCCCCACACCTCTCATGGCAGTGTGGCTCAAGACAAAAACCAGGCACATGGTGGCCACTTAGGAAGGGCAACTTGCGGTCGGATAGCGGCCAGTGTCAAGTTCAGAGTCTGGGCGCCAAGTTACGTCTTTATCTTTGACGCTGTTTGCGAGCATGGAGCCGGTAAGCCCCCCGACCCCGGCCCACCAAGCCCCGCCCTGGCAAATACCGCCTGGCACAAATGGGTTTCCCAGCACAGTGCCAAGGGTCCCGTGCACTTGCATCGACAGGAGCGCACAGGACCGGAGACCCTGCCAGATAGTTCAGCACGTTTCTAACTGAAGCAGCAGCAATGCTTTGGGTGGGGGTGGGGTGTCCCGGCAGGCAGAGCGCTCGCTCCCAGGGCCCCGGCCCCGCCCGCCTCTGGCCCCGCTCACCCTCGTCCAGGCTGCCGATCACCGCCTGCTTCTTCAGGAAGTCGCTGCACAGCTTCTGGTTCAGCCCGAATGCCAGCATGTTGTGGGTGAATGTGCTGGAGGGAGACGCCGGGGGCTGGGACCCTTCCTGCTCCCTGGGGAGGGGGGCCGGGGCCCGACACGCAGCCCCCCTGCCCAAGGTGTCAGAAGCAAGACTGCCCACCACCAAGCATGGGGTCGGGACGCGGGTTCCCTGGGAACTAGAACTTTCCCGGGAAACCGTGCTTTCGAGCCGCATGAGAGTACACAGACGTCAGGGATGCCACCCCTGCCTCCTCCGGGGGCCCCTCGTCATGGCAGCCGGGCAAGAGGAGGACGGGTCTGCCCGCCCGAGAGAAGCCCAGGCGCAGCCCCCCGCCCCCCCAAGTCCGGGACCCCCGGGGTCCCAGGGCGGGTGGCGCCAGGGCCCTCACCCCAGCTGCCCGAAGGTGATGTTCTCGTTGAAGCGCAGGCTGTCGTCCCTCTCCTCCTGGGTCATGCGGCACCACTTCTCCCTGCAAGCACAGGTGACAGGGGAGGGTCTCGGGACCCCATCGCGCCCCCAGCCGCTCGCCCCTGCCCCGGTCTGTGGGTGCTGCGGGCGCCCGCGCGCGTCGGGGGGACGGGGAGCCCTGGCCCGAGGAGCTGCGTGCTCTGTGTTCACACCACGCCTGCCCCAGGTTCAGACACGCCGCCTGGGGAGCCCCAAACACACACGTAACCGCCTCGTCCTTCTGGGGATGAAGATGCCCCAAAGCTCATACGCCTTCTGGTGACCCCGGACAGGTGCCTCGGGCGTGCCCGGAACATTCTCTAGGAGACAAGAGCGCTGTCCCCCCCACCCCATACCCTTCTCTGTGGTTCAAGGGTGGGAGGTCCCGGCCCCGTTCCACAGGCAGAAAGATGTGCAGGGGGGACAGGCCCTGGCGGCGTCCCGGGGCAGCGGGCATACAGAGCCTGACTGGAGGCTCGCAGGCTGGCACCGGGTCTCCGGGCCTCCCTGGCTCGGTGGTGGGGCCTGCACTGCCTCTCGGGGCCGGGAAGCCCGGGGAGCAGCCGAGGCTGGACGCGCCGATGGCCACACTGTCTCGTTAGGCGGGGTCTTGTCTCTGCTGCATTCCCCGTTCCCCCCGCCAGCTTCCTCACGGCTAAGGTTTAGGCTCCACACCCCTCCCCAGAGCACACAGATAAGACCCTGGTCTTCTGGAGGCCCCCGCACCCCATCCCCCATGACCACCGTGAGGAGGCCCTGAGCCTGCAGCAGAGTGAGAGGGCTCGTGCAGCATCTGGGGTGCAGAGGGGGATCTCTGGGCGTTAATCCTGAGCCCCGACTGAGAGCCACGTCCAGCAGCTGCCACAGTGAGTCGTCTCCCCCTGCCCTGGCGGGGCGCCCCTGCCTCGAGTGGACCCGGGTCCATCCAGCTGCTGCACTGACCGCTCCGTCCCCGGCCCCTCAGGCTGCTGGCAGGAGCAGATGCAGGGTCACTTAAGCCCATTTCCCCTTAAAAATTAAGCGCTGGGGGATGAGTCTGACTAGAACGAGGTAGGAGAGAGAGAGAAGACGAGGGAAGGAAGAGGCAGAGTGAGGGAGTGAGGGGTGCGGGCAATGGAGAAACCAAAGGAAGAGGAAAAGAACCACGAACATGGAATCTTCACTGCTCCCCACCCGCCGGGCCCCGGGCCACTCGTGCTGCTGCGGCTTAGCGGGAGGTCACAGGCCCTCAGGGGCGCGACAGCCGCGAGGGGCGGGGCTGCTCCCGTCCCAGTGTCCTCGTGCTGATGACAGGACGCCCATGAAGATCCCCAGGATCCGGTTCCAGGCACCAGGCTAATCCCAGCCCGTTCTCTTTCCCACCCAGTGGTCACCCTTAGGACTGTGCGGGCACGTAAGTCCCCATTCCAGCATCACGCCTGCCGTGGGCAGTTGTGTAGGTTGTACAGTGCACAAGCCCACGCCGTGCGGGAATGGCTCAGCGGCTCTGACCTGGATAAAAAGGTGGTTCTCTTTGCCACAGCCAGGGCTAGAAGTGGGACATTTAATCTGACCTCTGAAGACACAGGTGGAAGGTCATTGGTGGCCCACCGATCGGGTGATGCCTGCCGTCAAATCAATTCCTCACAACGGAGCTCAACACCCGGTGCTGGTCGAGGTCTAACACCACACAGAGGGCAGCGCCCGCAGTGGGGACGTGGATGTGAGCAACAGACACCTTTGGAAAAGCAGGCTCTTCTGCCTCTGAGTATCCTCCACCGAGCTTACCGGAGGCGAGGTGATGCTGGAGGCATCCGGTTGCCCAGGGACCCAGAGCCCACCCCCACCCCAATCTCGAAGGGACACTTGCCCTTCTGGGTGAGGCCCGGGGCACATGTGTGCAGTGCGGTGGGGGGTGGGGGGGCCGGTCCTAGACGCTCTGGGTGAGACGGCCCAGGGGGCCCAGGGGCCGGCATCCCTGGTGGGCTGCATGCCGACCACTCTGAGGGTGGCCGTGATGCCCCAGCCCTCCTGGGCCTCAGCCATGGTGCTAAGAAGCTTTGGGAGGTGGCCGCTAGTCACACTGCCACCCAGAGAGACCGTGGGGACGCCGGGGGCTTTGTACTAAAGGGGCACCCGTTATCCCCAAATGCTCCTTTTACAGCATAATGAGGCTGCATAAGAAACGCGATTTCTCATAACAGAATAAGCACGAGAACTATGCCGCTGATTAAAGGAAGCACACTTCGGGAAATTTCCAGCGAAGAAACAACCATCGTATCAGAAACCGTGTTTTGAACAGGCCGGCCTTGAACTCTAAAAATATGTTACGAAAGACCTCTGACAAATACAAAGGCCAAACCATTAGAGTCAGGCCCCGCTGTGGCTCGAAGGAAACCGCCCTGTTCTAGGCCTTTCTCTCCAGGGACCCCCTCACACACACGCAGCCTCCATGCCACCCAGTGGCCGGGAAGGAGGGGGCAGCTGCCCCAGGGGCAGGGGCGGGGCTGCCAGGCCCCTGCACACCTTGGCGCCTGGCCGTACAGAGGCAGGCCGTCTGCGCCCATCCGGGGCTTCGAGCCAGGACCAGATGACCCAGCATGAAGTCGGCGGCGGAGGGGTTTCCGGGGCCGCCGAGGAGAGGCCGCAGGGCCAGAGGAAGGCTGGAGCCGCTCAGAAGCGGACTTTGCGCGGCCCGCTCCCCACACCGACCCCAGGCCTCGGGGGTCTCCAGTGCCCTCTCTGTTTCCTGATCCTGGGGCTCTGCCCGGCGACCTCCCACCCGTCCCGGCCTGTCCCGGGGCTGGGCTGTGCCCCCTGTGGCAGCCAGTGCGCGGCTCCCGCCCTGAGGTGGCCCGGCTCGGGGGGCCCCCCTGGCCCCGGAACATGAACAAAGTCACGCGGACACACACCTCTTCTCCTCCTCCTCTCCAGCATCCCTTCTGGAGCGGCAGCAGAAACAGGTAAACAGAGGAACACGTCAGAGTCATGCAAGATACGTGGATGGAAAAAAGAGAACAGCGAAAGGGGAGCATTATTACAGGCAGAACAGAGAGACGGAGAGAGATGGGGGGCGGGGGGTCTCAAGACCGGTCATCTGCTGGGAGCCGACAGCTACGGAAGCAGCAAGAGGAAACCCCGTTTGCCTATAAGCATCTCCCGCAGCCTGGCTTCCTGGCAGAGCATGGAGTGCTCTCTCTAGAAGCCCCTGGATGGTTCCAGCATCCCCCCCTCGGCGTGCTCCCTCTCCCCCCGTTAGAGAGGTCTGGAGGCTTCAGGGTCCCGTGACTGGGGAGGGTGCCCATAAGGGGACCCAGGACCGGGAGGGCCGCCGCGCTTTTCCTGCCCGGCCGCCGGACACGGTGGGCAACGCCGGCTCGCTGTGGCCAGAGAGGCAGTGACCTCCAGCCTCCGTGCCGCCGTGAAACGGTTCACAGCAGGGGTCTGCCGATGCGGCAAGAGCACCCGAGGGAGGCTGGGAAGGTCTGTTCAGGCTGCAGACCAGAGGCGTAAGCGGAATGTAGCAGCTCTATCTCCCCGGCCGTTAGCTCTCTCGAGCGGAGTCTGCAGGGGGCGGGAGGGGGGCCAGCCCTGCGCCCCACAGCCCTGTGGCCGTAGTTGGTGCTCAGGATTCTGAATTCTTACAGCGACAGGCAGAGTGGAGCCTTGGGGGTCCCGACGGTTTCATTCCGGGGATGTATGGGTTTGGAGAGGGTCAGGCCACGTCATGCCAGAGCCCGGGGCAGAAAGCGCTCATGCAAGCCGAGGACCCCCACCCATGAAGCTGTGCGTGCCCAGGACCCTCCAGGCAGCTTGCGGGACCACCCCGGGGCCAGAGGGAGCCGACGAGAGACAGACGCCATTGACTGAGCCATCCTGCTTGCCTCTTCAGAAACCGGAAAATAAAGCCGCACCCTGGGCTTCTCCCCCAGGGCAAAGTGGGTCCTGGCGTTGCCCTACCTGGTGGTGGGAGACCGTTTTCTCCTCTCGCAGTGGACGGCGTCGAAGAAAGCCGCATTCCAGAACCTCAGCGTGTGCCTGTGGGACAGAGAGGTGCGTCAGGCCCCCCAGGGAGGGCTGGGAGGCGGGTCCAAGCGCACCAGAGGGTGAGGACGCAGCCACCCGCATCTGTGGGAGTCTCAGAGACACAGAGCGGAGAAGGAAAAAACGAGCACGGGCCTCTGTCCCAGATCGAGGTGAAGGCCGGGGCCCCAGGCCAAGGGTCGCTGCGGCACCCACACACCTCTCTAGGACGAAGGCGCCACGTGTGGGCAGGGCAGCGGCCGGCCAGGCAAGTCCTGCATCCGTCGGGTCAGAGCCGAAGCTGCCACCTGCGGGGCCTGGATGGAGGCCGTCTTCTGCTTCTCCACCCGCGCGGGGCCTCCCAGGGGAAGCAGGGGACTCGGGGGGACCGGCTGCCTTAGAACAGGGTCCAGTAACATAAATGGGAAACTGGCACTGACAGCCTACGTGCAGAGAACAAATGTGTTCCTAGGATCTCCAGAGTAAGAGAGGGAGGGGTCAGCAAACTACGTGGAGGCGTGTGAGCCACACCCGGCCTGCTGCCTGCTCTGTAAGCCAGATTCTACAGGAACACGGCTGTGCCTGTCACGTTGCCCACGGCAGCTTTTACACGTCAACGGCAGGGTTGAGTACTTGCCTGCAAAGCCTGACATTTTTATCACTTGGCCCTTTCTAGAACAATGTGCTGAGCCCTGTTGTGGGGGGTGAGACAGCAGCCAGGTCACAGCCCAGAAGGCCCGAGACGGAGCCCAGGACAGGGGTGACGTGGCCGGTAGCTTCTTCCTGCTTCTGCCGAGCGTGGCCCAGCTGGCGTGGGGCCTCTGTGCACAGTGAGGCTTTGGGACGGCCCGGCCCTTCCTGGCCACACTCCAGTGCCAAGTGCTCCCCAGGGCCACACCGTGGTCTTCCAAGGAGGGGCACGTGGGACACCGTTTGGGCTCCAGGCGCTACCTCTCCACCTACTTGTGAGGGAGTACAACTCGGGGACAAGGGACTACAGCAGCTCAAGCGGTCAAACAGAGCAAGACAGAGAGCCAGGTTTCCCCCGACCACCGGTCTCTCGTTGTCATGATCACTTTCATTCCTGTACATACGGACAGGATAGCTTTATATACATGGGGACAGAATTCACATACCGCGAACTCAGTCTTTTAACGTATACGATTTCACTGTTTCTAGTATATTTGAAGTTGTGCCACCATGACCACTGTGTACTTCCAGAACGCTCCTCAGCCCCCGTAAGCCACCCCCTGTACCCATGAGCAGTCCCCCCCCATCCCCTCCTCGCCTCCTCTGCCTCCAGGGACACACCTATCCCCAACGTTTCATATAAATGGCATCACGCACCATGATGTGTCTCCATCTGGTGTGTTCACTCAGCTAAACGTTTTCTAGGTTCCCCCACGCCATCACCTGTCAGTGATGTTATGCGGCTGAATACCGTGTGGTATGGCTGCATCGCATTTTGTGTCTCTGCGTGCGGACATTTGGGTCCGCTCCGCCTTTTGGCTATGACGCACCTACGCGTGTGACGTTTTGCTCGAGGACCTGCCTTGGCCTGTTTTGAGGGCCCTGCCGCGCAGAGGGGAGCTGCGCGACCGTTCCGCACGGCGGGCTACCCAGTTTACGTTCCCGCCAGCGCCGCATGAGGGTTCTGATCCCCCCACGGCCTCACGGACACCTGCCATCGTTCACCTTTTTTACTGTGGCCCCTCCTGGCGGGCAGTGACCGCGGCTTCTGAAGGAGCCAGTGGCGCTGGGGCTGCGGCCTTACCAGATGGGCTGCTGCTTCAGGTGTGTGTACAGGTAGATCTTCTCCCCCTTCCTCTCTTCCTCCGGGCTGCACACGGTCACTGCGGGCGGGGGACGGGGGGGAGGGGTGGTGAGCAAGACCGACCGTGGCTCTGGCTGCAGCCACGCATTGGCCAACCCCTCAGGGACCCTCCCCGCGGGCACTGGTTACGGATGCGTGTAGCTGGAATTCCGAGACAGCTTTTCTGCCCCCGCCTGGCGTTGGGACCTCCCGCCTGGCGATGGGGCCTCCCGCCTGGGGACGGGGCCTCCCGCCTGGCGATGGGGCCTCCCGCCTGGGGACGGGGCCTCCCGCCTGGCGATGGGGCCTCCCGCCTGGCGATGGGGCCTCCCGCCGAGGGCAGTGTCCCCGGAAGAGCTCCCCCCCCAACACTTTCCATCACTTCTCTGGGACAAGGACTTTGGTTCCTGAATCCTCTGCCCAGAAAAGAGGTTTTTCCCCAGAAATTCAATAGGAAATGGCAGACGGGGGTGGAGAGGAGTCGGGGATCATCCGGGGCAGCATCTGGTGACGTGGGGAAGGGACCTGGATATTCAGGTGGGGCTGTGAGGGACCGGCGGCCGGCTCACTCGCCCCCGCTGGGAGGCACTCACCGGTCTTCTGCGGCTTCTCCTTGGGCTTGCTCTCCTCCTCCCTGGGGGAGAGACCCCGCAGCGGTGAGGGAATGACCCTCCCCACGCCCATTGTCTCAGTCTACACTGCTGAAACCAAATTATATCTCATGAGCGATGGATACATTTGCTGCGGTTTTCTCTGAAAGTGTTGGGTCAACGCAGCGTTTACCAATTGCCAATCTCCCTGAATCAAGATGTGGCATTTAGGCTTCCTTGCACCATTTTCTCTGAATCTAAAGCTGCCTGGACCGGACAAAGAACGGAGCTGCGTCACCGGGCGGTAACCCGCCATGGGAGGTGACAGTGGGGACTGTGGGGGGGTGGGGACAGGCACCGGGAGCCCGGGGCGCTCTCTTGCTGATGTGCCCCCTTTCCTGGGAGGGCTTCACTTCCACACCCCACTTTCAAACGCCCCGTCCCAGAAGGCTCCTGAGCTCCTGTGGGAGAACGGCCCGGGGACAAGGGTCTCACCGCTGCCCACTGACTCTCACCGCGGGGCTTGTCATCCCGCTCCCGCCCGCGGGCAGTGTCCACAGGCTCCCGTCTGTCCCAGGAAACACGCTCCCCAGGGGACATCCCCGCCTGGCAGCCACCCAATAGCCTTTGCAAACCACAGAACACTGCGGGGGTGGGGTGTCTCAAGCAGGACTGGTGGCTGGCGGGCCCCCAAGGTCACCAGACTCCTACACGGCCAGCCCAGCGCCCCCCGCCACCGGCAGGCTGAACGTGGTCTCTGCCGTGGGTCCCGGAGGGACGCAACCCCCCCCACCCCCCACGACACTCACTCTGGTTTCCTGGCCAGGGGCCCCTTCAGCTTGGTCTCCAGCCCCCCGAAGAAGCCCTTGACATTCTCGGTCTTGGCCGACGTGTTCTTGAGCAGCCGCTCGGCGATGTCCTTCTTCTCCGCCAGCCAGCTGTTGGCCGACTTGAGGTAGGAGTCGATGCTCCCCGCGGGTTTCTCCTTGGACTCGGGGGTCAGCAGCTG
>NW_027528369.1:8098299-8145115 GCF_008692635.1 Crocuta crocuta | reverse complement strand
CAGCAGCTGCTCAGTGGCAGCGGCTGCGACGAGCAAGGGCCCCCAGACGCCCGGGGAGGCGGAGGGTGAGGCCTGCTAGGGTGCCGCTAGGCACCTACTGTGTACGAGAAGGCAGCCAGGTGCGCGGGGACTGAAGGAAACAGGTGAGGACCCAGCCCTGAAGAAGCTCGAAGGCCTGAATGAGGAGAGCGGCTTCCCGGGAGAGGATGGTAAGCAGGCCAAGGCCGCCTGCAGCAAAGGGTCTCCTGCAGGTCGAGGCGCCCCCTACAGGTCAATGGGTCGGGCCAAGGCACTGAGTGTCCCCTACTAACATAAGCTGCTCTGTGCACAGATGTGACTCAGAGGAGCAATGTCCACTGTTCTCTGAGGAGGGCGGGGCACAGTTTGGACGACGGGGTCCCATGGATGAAGGGCCTGCCCAGTGCCTGCCTGGCCCTGAGCTAAGGCCGCCTGACCAGCTACCGCCAGCAGACGTGAGGCACGGAAAGGATGGGCAGCTGGGAGCCGAGAGTGCGCAAAGCCACGCTGCAAAGGACGCGGGGTTACGGCACAAGAGCAACCCTGTGTGTCCGGGGGGACGCGGGGAGGGAGGCCGGGCTTAGTGCCGCCCGAGCCAGATCTAGTCCACACATGGGCCCCTAGTGGCCTTCTGCCTGTGGTGGCCTGAACGAGTCCCTCTGTCACGCCCGAGGAACTTCACACAGGGAGCCCTCAAGCTCCAATTATCAGAAAGTTCCAGTGCAATGAGCCAGAAGAGCTGTCAGATCTCGGAATAAAGATACCCCTGGAAGGGATAGTATCCTTGATTGAGGTAGGGTCTTGATCTGTAGGCATGCCTTGACCTGAAGGGGGCGCCTTGACCCAAGGGAGACTCTTTGGCCTGTAGGGGGCACCTTGACCTGCAGGGGACCTACTGACCAGTAGGGGGTGCCTTCACCTGGGGGAGACCCATTGACTTGTAGGGGGCGCCTTGATGTGGGGTAGACCCTTTTGCCAGTAGGGGGAGGCTTGTCCTTGGGTAGACCTCTTGCCTGTAGGGGGCGCCTTAACCAAGAGGAGAGCCATTGACCTGTAGGGGGCGATACGGACCTTGTCTTCTCCTGATTCAGGAACCTCACTCATCCTGCCCTGACATCAGGTTCTGTTGTTTTCTGGAAGCCTCACAACTTTGCCCTCAATTGGGAAGAAATCCTCACTTGCTGTCACGTTACAGGTTGACAAGTCTGGGGTTTCTGTATTTGTCCCCACGGCCACCGCGTCCCTGGGCCTTACCGATGTGGTAGTAGGTGAAGCACATGGTCATGAGGTTCTTGGCAGGCCCGAAGTCGTCCATCTGATGACACCTGAAATGTGAAGCCAGGTCGACTGAGTAAAGAATCGTTGTGCCCCGTTTTCTCCCCCAAGTTCATGAAACAAGACCTGAACGTTCTGTAAGCGTGTCCACGTGAATGCGTCACTCCCCAGATGCTACAGAGAGGCAACAAAAATAACCCCCGGTTCGGTGAGTTACCCACAGGCACGCAGGGGCTGCTGTGACCCTGGGCAGGAAGGCGCTCTCCGCCTCTCCAGCGGCCTGGCCTCCCTCTCTTTCAAGGTGGAACAGGAAAGGCTCAGGGGGCTTCATCCCATGCACAGGAGCAGCGCCGGGGCTGGAAGTCGGGCCTCGGGTCTCAGGCCCAAACCACCAGTCCCAGGCCACGCAGCCCCCCAGCCGCTACTTCTCAGGAATCAGCAGTGAGTTAGAGGGTCCCCTCCGTCGGTGGTTTTCGGGCTTGAGTTCCATCAGAATCACCGTGAGGGCGGTTAAGATGTGGGTAGCTGGGCTCACCCCCAGAGTCTGGTTCAGTGGGTCTGGGGCAGTTGGCCTCAGAACGTGCATTTCTGACAAACTGCCTCATGAAGGAGACGTTCTGAGGCTCCTGGGCCCCGGGGCAGCACTTTGAGAACCGCTGGGAATATGAATTACCTCCCAGCCCTGTGTCACTTGCTGAAAAATCAAATTTGATGTACAAGAACCTTCCTACGCGCAAAAACGTTCTCCAGATGTAAAGGATTATAATTAGTGTGTTGTACTTACTATGTTAAGGATTACGAGCTACGCAGAGCTACAACTCACAAACAAAAAAGGGGGCGGGGGGAATCTTCAAACAGAGGCCCTGTCTGCCGCTAGGAATGTGCACTGTGACAGGGGCAGGTGCCAAAGAATGTCCACCAGCACTGGGAGCCAGGGCAGGCAAGGGAGAGGGATAATCTACCCTCCGCGGGGCGTGCGTCAAAGAAATTCTGGTACCATTCAGACATCAGAACACCATGGAGCCGTCACAAATGCAGAGCTACATGTGGGTGCAGTGACTTTCTTGGAAAGAGACACAGTGTCCGGGGTGCAGGTTATTCACACGGTTACTGTCAGGGGGAGGAGCTATAAAGGGGAGCTCCTTTCCATTTTAGGCGCTGTGCCTCTCTGCCCTGTTCTTCTGCGCTTTTCTTTCCTGTTTAGTTTCTAATCCTGGACAAGTATTACTTAAGAAAAAGAAAAAAGAAAGAAAGAAAAGTTGATGGAATTTATCTAGACAGTGGGGTCAGGGCCAGTTATCTTTTAATATAAAAATAATATAAATGTCACCAAAGTGCCAATAAAATCATGAGACTATAAACAAAAGTAAAAACGAAAGCCACTCAGAAACTAAAAATGAAAAACATCCGTAAATGTTAAAAACTAGTAAATATTTTAAAAACATGACAAGTGTCCTTTCTTTTTTCCCAACCACACAAAAATATAGATGCTTATACGGAAACGGGGAGATTCTGTGTTTCGGTTGGGTTGGAATTTGAATGGAATTTCTTCCTCCCCGCTGATTTTATTTAAGGGAAAATTCAAAGGAAATGGAGAATGAAGTGCTTCTGCTGCCAAGTGGGACAGGTGGAGTCGCTGTGAAATACAGATTCGTGAGAATTCCTATCGATGTGACTGTTTGGAGGCTGTGTGTTCTCAGTGCCCGTGAGCATGTTGTACACGAGACAGCTGGGCCTGCTTGGAACCTTCTCCCTCTGCCATGCTTTCTTGTCCCCCAAATGCTTGCTGGCTCTGAGCCCCAGAATTCCAACCCCCAACCCGGGAGCCTGTCTTCAACCTGGGACATCCTGAGCAAGCGCGGGAAACACGGGGATCCTCCCCTGTACCGTGTCCCCCCTCCAGCCATGCTGCACGCTCGTGGGGGAAGGGAAAGCGGTGAGGGGACATCCAGATGCAGGGGGTTAGGGCTCGCAAGTGCAGCTACCTTTCTGCTGGGAGAAGGAGGGGGAGGAAAAGAAAAGGGGGGGTTCAGGGCTGGAAGGACAAAGGGGACATGGGGACAAGGTACGGGGCCGGGACCTGCTTGGAGGCCCTGATGACAGAACGAGGGGAAGTGGGGGCACAAATGACTGTCAGATCGGGGCTCGAAAACCCCGGCATCCACTGAGAGGCAAGGCCGCACCAGCCTCTTGCGGGCGGGAGTTAGGGTCCTCCTCCCTCCCGCACCAGGGCCCCCAGGACAGGCTGGGATGACACGCACTTGACCCTGTGCTCCTGCCGCAGAGGCGTCCTCTCCCTCCCACAGCGCGCTGCCCGCCCCCCCCCCTCCCCTGCATCGGGAAAGCAGCCATTCCGCTTCCCCAGGGCAGAGCCGCATCCCCTCCATTTCATGCTGGGGGGCCCGGCGCTGCTCTGACGCAGGTCCAGGATGGATGACGTGGGTCTGGCGGCCCTAGAGCCCCGGGGCCCGGTAAGCGTGGAGAGCCTGTGACTCAGGCAGCCTGCCTTCCCCCGCCGCACACCCCCGACAGTGACTACCGTGCCGCCTGTGACAAAAGGCTCCATCAGGGCCTAATTAGTGCGCAGGCCAGGCTGCAGTCATCCATCCTGTCATTAAGTGGGCGGTTATCTCGTTGGAAGTGCCTCACGGCAGGAAATCGAGAACACGCCACAGCTCTGCGGCAGGAGCGCAGGGTCAAGTGCGTGTCATCCCAGCCTGGCCTGGGGGCCCTGGGGGAGGGGGAGGGAGGACCCTAACTCCCTCCCGCAAGAGGCTGGTGGGGCCTTGCCTCTCAGTGGATGNGAGTGGACACGCCTGTGGGACAAGGCTTTGAGCAGCAGCATGACTTACTCGAACAGGACCACGGCGAACGACTGCACCAGGCGGTAGAAGGTCGCCTCTGACACGCACTTGGAATTGCAGCGCTGTCCAGGAACGGGCCAGACATGTCAGGGGGTGCGCAGGGGGCGCCGGGCCGCGAGCCCCGGACCGCAGCAGCCTCCCCTGCGCGACAGAGACAGGGACCCCCGAGCAGAGTGCGGGCCCAGGCACACGACTGTCTCCTGGCAGGGTCCGGGCCAATGTTTCCGTGTCTCCTCAAAAAGGTTAAATGTAGGAACGCAACACAGAGCGGTTTGGAGGGACCAAACGCCCCGACTCGGCCATTTCTGGATTGTAGACTTGGGGGTTGTTTCTCTATTTTTGCTGATTTGCATTTTCTAATTTTTCTTTGAAAAAACAAATTGTGATAAAAAGACTTGGAAAGCTGGAGCGCCTGGGTGGCTCGGTCGGTTGGGTGTCTGACCTCGGCTCAGGTCATGATCTCACGGTTCGTGGGTTCGAGCCCCGTGCCGGGCTCTGTGCTGACAGCTCAGAGCCTGGAGCCTGTTTCAGATTCTGTGTCTCCCTCTCTCTCTGCCCCTCCCTCGTTCATGCTCTCTCTCTCTCTCTCTCAAAAATAAACATTAAAAATATACTTTAAAAGCTAAGAGTTTAATCTACTTTTCAGAAAAAAAGAACCTAGTAGCTATTTACCAAAATTAATTATTTTCTGACTTCACATGGCTGTCACTGTCTTGAATATATTATCTTTGTAAAAACTGAATATTGTGAGTTATGAGTAAAATTATGCACGGACACAGTCCACATGCTTGCTCTTAAAACACTAACTTGGGGCCCCTGGGTGGTTCAGTCGGTTAAGCGTCTGACTACAGCGCAGGTCATGATCTCACAGTTCATGGGTTCAAGCCCCGTGTCAGGCTCTGTGCTGACAGCTCAGAGCCTGGAGCCTGCTTCGGATTCTCTGTCTCCCTCTCTCTCTGCTCCTCTGCTGCTCATGCTCTGTCTGTCTCTCTCTCAAAAATAAATAAAGTTTAAAAACAAAAAAAACAAAAAAACTTGTCCTGGGGCACCTGGTGGCTCAGTTGGTTGAGTGTCCGACTCTTGATTTTGGCTCAGGTCATGATGCTGACCATGCTGACCATGGAGCCTGCTTAAGATTCCCTCTCTGCGGGCACCTGGGTGTCTCAGTCGGTTAAGCGTCCGACTTCAGCTCAGGTCATGATCTCACAGTTCGTGGGTTCGAGCCCCACATCGGGCTGTGCTGACAGCTCAGAGCCTGGAACCTGTTTCAGATTCTGTATCTCCCTCTCTCTCTGACCCTCCCCTGCTCACACTGTCTCTCTCTCAAAAATAAACATTTAAAAATTAAAAAAAAAAAAGATTCCCTCTCTGTCCTGCTACCCCTCTCCTCCACTCACTTGTCCTCTCTCTAAAATAAAACAAAACGGGGTGCCTGGGGGGCTCAGTTGGTTAGGCGTCTGACTTCAGCTCAGGTGGTGATCTTGTGGTTTATGGGTTCAAGCCCCGCGTCGGGCTCTGTGCTGGCAGCTCAGAGCCTGGAGCCTGCTTCGGATTCCATGTCTCCCTCTCTCTGCCTCTCCCCTGCTCATGCTCTGTCTTTGTCTCAAAAATAAAAAAACTATAAAAAACATTAAAAAAATAAATTGTAGGGGCGCCTGGGTGGCTTAGTTGGTTAAGCGTCCGACTTTCGCTTAGGTCATGATCTCGCGGTTCGTGGGTTCGAGCCCCGCGTCGGGCTCTGTGCTGACGGCCAGCTCAGAGCCTGGAGCCTGTTTCAGAGTCTGTGTCTCCCTCTCTCTGACCCTCCCCTGCTAACGCTGTCTCTCTCTTTCTCTCTCTCTCCTAGAAATAAAAAAAAAAATATTTAAAAAATAAAAATAAAAAAATAAATTGTAAACTAAACGAACTTGTCTGTAAAGTCACACATTTCTTTTGCTCACATTTCTTTCTAGCCGGGCACCCGAATGAGTCCCTTCCCGCTTCCCGCTGTCCTAACTAGGCCTTTCCAGAACACCTTTACGTAAGCTTTCCTTGCTTTTCTGCTGGGTTACTCCCCTTGACTGTCCTCTCCAGAGTGGGTGAGGCCGCGCTGGCAAGAGCGTCCCGCGTCCCCAGCGCCGGCCACCGCCGCCTCACCTGGGCGCTCACGTATCGGGCAAACCACTCCCGGCCTTTTCCGTTCTCGCTGCTGCAGTACTCTCCGAACTTGGCTTTCTCCTCCCGGTCCAAGTCCTCCCTGAAAGGAACAGAGGAGGAAAAGCAACTCTCAGTCCTCTGGGACACACACAGCCACAGCNACACACAGCGGGAGAGCGGCGAAGGGCAGCTCCATCCAGACTTCCGGGCTCCAACACCCGCGTTCCCTCCCCTCGGTCCTGCCTCCAATGACACGGGAGCCTGGCAGGGGTAGCACGACCCTCTGAGGACCCGCTTCTCTAGCTCCGCTGCCGTCCCACTCACGGGCGCTGAAGTCAGCGCAGAGCCGCAGCGAACTCACAAATACCTAACTTCCTCGGCCTCAGCAGGACACACTGGCCTGATCGGGGGGCACGGTCAGTTACTGAAAATCCAGCCTGTCGCCTCTCTGACGACCCTGGCTCTGTGTATGAGGGACGGAGACCGGGGGACCTCTGGGGGGGGGGTGAACAGAATCCTCCTCTGACCTCAAACCACTTCTGATCACTCTCCGTGGAAAGCCAATACTCTACCCCACATTTAAAGGCAAAATAAAGGAGCAGAAGGCTGACGATAAATTAGCTCATGCAATTTTTCATTTATTTAAGGTTTTGTAGAAAACATCTTGCTCTCAGTTATCCCCAAATACCAACACCAGATGAAACAGGAGAGCGTGCCAGCCAGTTTGCAGTGATTTCTGGAAGGCTCTCGAAGATGCGTGTGGCTCAGCTGTCCGTGCTCCATATTGCTGACGGGCGGCGGCAAATATAGATTGGCCTTCCCGACAGATTAGCTGGCTTCTGGGCTTTCTCACCCTTTCGTTAACTGGCTGTGCTCAGAGGAAGCTGACTAATTCCCGTGTCAGTGAAACAAAATTAGGAAGGGCCACATCCACTGCTCTCCCGAAACACATTCAAAATGAAACACGAATGCATGTTGCGATAGTCCAATATTTGGATTATCACTCAGCTCTTCCCTTTTCTTTTTTCTTTTTTAATGTTTTATTATTATTTATTAAAACAATTTTTTAATGTTTATTTTTGAAGGAGAGGGAGAGACAGAGCATGAGAAGGGTAGGTTTAGGGAGAGAGGGAGACACAGAATCCAAAGCAGGCTCCGAGCTGTCAGCACAGGGCCGGACCCCGGCTCAAACCCCTCCAGCTACGAGTTCATGACCTGAGCAGAAGTCGGATGTTTAACCGACTGAGCCACCATGGGTTCCTCCCAGGCAACTGCCCCCCCACACACACACCCCCGTCTTCCCTCTTCCAACTGCAAAGGAAATGGAGACGCCCCAGGCAAAGGCAGGCGTCCACCTTGCCAGATTACAAACAAGGAACCTACATCAGGGTGGAAAATAAGGCCTCTGCACTGCGTCGACAGGCAAGTTCGTATTGCGTTACTAAAACCAGAAAATTATCCGATCAGGTCCTCAGCCCCTCACGCTGAAGTGAGGTTTTGTTAAAACACAGATTCAGACTCGGTGGGTCAGGCCCGGCGGGAGACTCTGCATCTCCAGCTGGCTCCCAGGATGCTGATGCCCTGCGGGTCCACACAGGGCAGGTAAGTGGCAAGGCCGCCCAGCCACCCTTGACCTGGGAAACCCAGGGCTTTGGGTTGGTGCCCCGCCCCCACGTGGAGATAGGAACAAGCGTGGGCCCGCCCACACACCCCCCCTCTTCGGGTCCGATCCTAACCCCACCTCTGCTCCGTGTGTTCTAATTGCCAGGGCTCCTATTTACCCCTCAGGCGCTGCAGAGGAAAGGCAAAAGAGAGGAGCAAGGGGCGCCTGGGGGCTCAGTTAGTTGACCTTCCGACTTGGAGTCAGGTCATGACCTTGCAGTTTGTGAGTTCGAGCCCTGCGTCCGGCTCTGTGCGGACAGCATGGAGCTTGCTTGGGAATCTCTCTCCCTCTGTCCCCCTCCCCAACTTGTGGTCTCTTTTTCTCTTTCTAAAAAATGAATAAATCAGAAAGAAAAAGGGGCAAGGAGCAGCGAGGACGTGAGTGTGTCCCCGGACGGATGGCCAGAGCTTCGGCGAGGGCGCGAGGGGAGAAGTGGTGAAAATTCCCCGCAGGGCTCTACCTGCGGCCGAAGGTGGGGCTGAGACCCCTCCAAGTGGCCCTAGCCCTGGTTGGTGAGGGGGCAGAAGCCCCGCCCCCGCAGAGCCGCGTCCCGCCCCCGGGGGTGGGGCTGTGACCCCCAGTGGCCCCGCCCCTAGCAGGTTTGGGCGCGGAAGCCCCGCCCCCGCAGAGCCGCGTCCCGCCCCCGGGGGTGGGGCTGTGACCCCCAGTGGCCCCGCCCCTAGCAGGTTTGGGCGCGGAAGCCCCGCCCCCGCAGAGCCGCGTCCCGCCCCCGGGGGCGGGGCTCACCCTCCGGAGAAGATCTTGTCCACGTAGCTGCGCATGAACTCCCGGAGCTCCAGCGTCTCCTCGTCCTTGGCCGACTCGGTGCTCTGGTTGGAGGAGAAGGACTCGTTGGAGGAGGAGCGGCGGTACTGGTCCCAGGACGGGTGTGAGGGCGACTCGCCCATGTCGTTCTCGCTGTCGGCGGACTCGGTGGTCTCGCTCTCCGAAGCCGCGTCGCCCTGCGAGCTGTCCCCATCCTGCAGCTGCGGAGGCAGCGCCTGCCGGGGTGGGGACGCGGGCGGCTGGCTCCCCAGGTCGATCAGCGCGCCCACGGGCACCTCCGGGGCCTCCATGGTTTGTCGGGGCTTCCGGGCGCGAGGCCGCAGGGCCGCGTTCCCAGGTGTGTCAGCGGGAGCGGGAGGCCAGGCACAGGCGCCGCCGGGGCCGCTAAGGCATCTGGAACGGAAGGCACGGAGCGTCATCGCCACTGCCCGCCAAGGGGACCGCAGCTCTGGGGATCCAGACGCGATACAGGCTCCCTGTAAAGGGAGCGGGCTCCAAACTTCCACTGTCCGGGCCGTCGCTACACGGACATCGTGGTCCCACCGTCTCCTTTACTGTTAAAGCCCTGGCACGTGGAGGCACTCAGTAACTATCTGTTTAATACGTGAACAAATAAATACCAACGATCCCGACTTCTCCAAACTAAGCAAACAGACTTCAGAGGCGCCGGCCCTGCCGGCCCCCTCCCTGCTCTGGCCCACGTGACTGGTGCCAGTAAATAAAAAGGCCGACCCCGGGCTAGAATCAGAAAATCACCAGGGACTCATCTGCCTGCTCACCGCCATTAGTGTCAGTGGCCACGGGAGACGGTGTCACCCGGCACGGCGGGAAAAGCCGCCTCTGCTGAGCACGCAGGGCCCTCACTGTTGGGCTGGCATCTCTTCCCTCCTGGGCCCCTTTCTGAGGATTCTCCCGCTCAAGACCCAGAGCCTCCCCAGGCTGCCAGACGGCTGTCCCATTTCATGTCACTCACAAACCCTCCGATAGCTTCTGAGTGTCATGTGCTGCCAAGACCCACGTGCCCCTTCCCGCCCTCTCCCTGCGCACAGCTGGCTAGGTGACGGCTGTCGTCTTGCGGTGCCCGTTCCTTCCGCTGCTCCCCCTTCCCGCTCCCTGCCTCTCCCTGCCCGGATGCCCCCCACTGCCCTGGGGGGCTGACACAGCACCACCTCTGCCAAGCAGCTCACTCCACTCCTCTTCAAAACTACTTGGTGATTCCTCTGCTCCCCTCCGGTATTTTACTTATACCCATTTATAATTCTGTTTGCTTAACGGGTAGATATTAGTATTTCTGTTTATCCCTCTGAAGCAAGAGGCCTCTGGAGCACTTGCATAACAATTGAGCATCTAGTGCAGTCTCGATAAGGCGCTGTGAGCCAAGCACCTGCGAAGGGGTGGATGTAGCCCCCCAGGAATGTACTCAGAGAGCCCAGAGGGTCAGAGCTGGGGTTGGAATCTTTGTGCCTCAACGGGGTCTCCTGACGGTCAGCTCGGGAGTCACCCGCCAGTCCTGCGACCCTCCCTCCCCGTTGAGGAGTGGCAGACAGCTAAGCACGAGGCCAGAGCCCTCCCGAGTCACCAGCTCCTCCAGGCAAGAGCAACCTCCAGACTGGACATGACCTTCTCTGCAGACCTCAAATGTCCAGCCGACAGGTGGCCACCAATACGGTGGCACTAATGCATCTTCTGAGCGTAATTCGATATCGGAACTGCATTTGCTGCCTGTTAAGAGCTTAATGTTCACAGATCGATCATGAGTTCCTCCACATTCCCCAGCCGGCATATTTTTAAACGCCCTGAGTCAGAAAGACGGAACGCGGGCTCCTCGTTGTCGGAGCAGCAACGACACACCTTTGGTGCAGCAACGACACACCTTTGGTAGAGTCCTGCGGAGGCTGCCCTGGTCCAAAAGAGAGAAGCATATATCTCCACTTAAAGGAACTTTCTGGGCCAGGAGAGGACTGTGGCGATTTTAGGGGTTCGGGAGATGGCGCTGCCACTCAGAGAGCCAGAGACTGAGGAGGGGTCCCCATGGCCTCTGCGCTCTGGGCCAGGGCCTGCCCGTCTGAGACACTGTGGTCTAGCTTGCGTTCTTTTTTTCTTTTTTTAAGTAGGCTTCATGTCCAGCATGGAGCCCAAAACGGGGCTCAAACGCACGACCCTGGGACCAAGACCAGAGCTGAGATCAAGAGGCAAGACGCTTAACCAACTGAGCCACCCCGGGGCCCCAGTCAGGCTGGAATTCTAATGCCCTTCTGGCCATCACCTTCTCCGATTCTCCAAAGTACAGAAAACCACACCTGTATCAACACACTGGATATTAAAAAGGGGGAAATCACACACTGGGAAAATGTGTGCAGGCAGTATGCTGGTAGAACTGGGTCAGTAATATCTGTATCATAAATTCACCCAAATCCAACCGAAAACACTGTATTCGAATAGATATCCCAACGAGTCAAATAGGTGAGGCACGAAGAAGAAATGGGATGACTAAATGGTCAGACAATTCTTCAGCCAACCCTAATAACCACACATGTACCGTGAGATCATGACCCGAGCTGAAGTCAGAGACTTAACTGACTGAGCCACCCAGGTGCCCCAGCAACAAAAGTATTTCTAATCCTGATAAATGGGGGAGGGGGGGGCAAGTAGAATGTAAATTACAGGAAAATGGCAAATACATTCTAACAATTTGATGCAATCAGTGAACGGATGCAGTTAGAAACAATGAGAACATGAGTGAAAGATGTTCACTTTACAGCCACCTAAACAAAACAATCTGCCACCAATGAATATTTACTGAGCCCCTGGCACGCTGTCCTTTGGTCTGGCTGCTGGGAATACGTAGGGCACGAACTATAATTTTCTTATATGACAACAAAGCATTGTACAAAAACCAGCTGGAAGAGGCCAGAAGTCTATTACAGCCCTGGCCCTGAGATCACTTTCCCTTTTGATGTCGTTCTTGATCATAACGGTGCTGTTTGTAAACAAGTAAACATTCCGAGGGAAAGGGAAACAAATTTCTGTACGTTGTGACAGTTTTAGGCGGTCGGATGGGCTGCCCCTATTTACCCAGCAGAGCACCCAGCATCACGGCCTCAAGATCACATCGAATTATCACGGCTATTTCTGGTCCAGCCTGGGGCTAGCGAGCCGCTCTCCCAGCGTCTCCCTAGCTCGAAATTCTGGGAGTGTGTGAGTCATCCTTTCCCAGCAGCCTCCTCTGTGGGCTCAGGAAGGAAGGACACCGTGACGGGGAGAGGCACCGAGGGGAGGGAGAAGTGGCGGGGGACCCAGTCCTGGATGCGTGAGGGCACACAGACACTGCCACTGTACACTGCTGGCCCCCGGGCCCCTCAGCTCGGGGGTCTGTCCTCTCACGGGAGAGAAGGCAGGGCTGCTGAGTCTGTTCGCGGGGTTCAGATACCAGCGCGAAGCAGCCGTTGGGGGTGAGGGGCTTGGGAGCACCCCCGCCCCCTCCTTTAGGAAGGACACGTGATCATGAGCCTCCATGCAGGACAAGGTGACGGTCACTCTGAACACACAGGATCCCACACCTCGCATGACCAGCTGTGTTGGGCTGGCCGGAGAACACAGAGGAGGTGGGCCCCTTGGGAGCCAAGTTCACTGTCCCCGCTCAGAGCCGCCAGGTGCCACACTCAGGAGCGCGGGCCCAGCGGCACCAGATCCAAAGAGCTTTCCGAAGAACTGCTGAAACGCACTATGTGAAATCCTCCAATTCCTCAGCCCTGGCAGCTAATTCCAATGTATTTCAGAATGTGTCGTGGGCCAGAGGAAACACATTGGTGGGCTGTGCCCCAATCCCTTTGGGGGCTCCCGAACCCACTTCAGGGCCCCAGACTCTGACACTTGGGGTTTTAAATCATGTCAGATCTTTGCAACTATAGAGCGTGTGTGTGAAAAACGCTCCTCTGTCGCCCTGAGGCAGGACGCAGCTTCCTGCAATCGTAGTCTTACCCTCGTTTCCCGGGCCTTGCAGCACAGTTTCCACCAATCAACTGAGGCTAAAATACTAATTCGGGGGTGCCGGGGCGGGGGGGCGAGTTGGTTAAGCATCCGACTCTTGATTTCGGCTCAGGTCACGATCTCCTAGTTCGTGGGATGGAGCCCCACGTCAGGCTCGACGCTGACAGCACAGAGCCTGCTTGGGGTTCTCTTTCTAGCTCTCTCTGTCCCTTCCCCGCTCGCATGCACTGTCTGTCTCTCTCTCAAATATAAAGAATTAATAAGCTTAAAAAACGTTAAAAAGTAAATAAATAAAATTCGAAGTCCACCTATAATCCAAAGGCCTTAACCACCCAACCTGCTCGTTCAACAAATGTGGTGGGAGTTNCTCTCTGACCTCCTCCCCTCCCCACGTGCCCCCTGCACCCCAGCCTTTCCTGCCACCGCGGCCCCAGCTGCGGGAGGAACTCGGAAGGAGATTGCCTTCCTGTGGCTGCTCAGCCGCGTCCCCACGGGCTTTGCTCAAACTCTGATTTCCCCCAAACCCGAGTCAGGGCTTGTGCAGCAGCTGCACTTTGAGCAATTGGATGAGGCTCCCTGGGGGAGGATCCGGAACTTTCCATAACTCTGCCCCGTGCCATCCGCCTGAGGCAACTCACTTTCTTTTGGTGTCCCCATGAACAGTCAGACGCGCTGCTCTTCTCAGAAAAAGAGAAGGAAAGAACAAAGCCTTTCCAAAGGAAAGAGCTCGCTCAGAGTCCCTAACAGGCTCATGGTCACGTCCATCCAGCCCCTCATGTCACAACGTCAGTAAACCAAGCCTTGCAGACGCACTCCCAGGCACAAAGCTAGGACAGCACCCGCCATCCGTCCACAGGACACGGGCTCTGGGCCACCAGGCTGTCCCCCTGCAGCCTCTGGTGCTGCCCTGGGGGCACATTTCTGGACGTGGGGTTGCTGGGTCAGAGCTTTGCACGGCACTAAGGCTGATGATGGGAGCTATCAAGCTGCCTTCCCCAAAGTCTGACGCGTGGCCACATGCACTTGGCGGGGTTTAGATCCGCACCAAGGGTAAGGTCGAAACCCCAACTGGCCCCCAAACTCAGAACTGTGACTCATCTGTTTCACTCTGGGTTAAGTGAGGGGCCGTGCGCGAGGCAGGGCAGGTCCACTCTGCACCCCAGGGAGCTGGGACGCACGAGGCCAGCTGTGTCTCCGCACAGAACCTCCCAGAAGCCCCAGCCTCCAGCGAAGGCGTCTGGTTTGAGGACTGTGCCTGACGTTGGCCACAAATGGAGAAGGCCAGCTTCACGCCTTGGGATCCAGCTCCACTCAGACTCACGCCAGGAAGGTCATTTGTGTTTTTAAAATATTCTTTTAGTGTTTATTTATTTTTGAGAGAGAGAGAGAGAGCGTGCGCAAGCAGGGGAGGGGCAGAGAGAGGACACAGGATCTGAAGCAGCTCCAGGCCTGAGCTGGCAGCGCAGAGCGGGGCTCGCACTGATGAGCTATGAGATCACGACCTGAGCTGAGTCGGACACCCAGCTCCTGGGGCCCCCCAGGCGCCCCACATTCATTTTTTAAAGATTGTATATTTAAGCACTCTCTACACCCAACACAGGGCCCGAACCCACAACCCTGAGATTAAAGAGCTGCACGCTCCACCGACTGAGCCGCCAGGCGCCCCTGGGAAAGTCCCTGAGATCAGTACGGGTGCCTATGTCTGGAACCCGTGAAGGTGAGCTCTCCTCCCAGCCTCGTCAGGGGTAGTCAAGGTGAACAAGATAACACGCGGCGGGTCTCCTGGTCAGGCGCTCTCATACTCCTGGCCCGTGGGGGGGTGGGGGACCAGGCGCCCTGTGGTGACAGCGCTGACACAGCCAACACAGGACCTCGAGGCCAACGTCATCGGAACAGACGACACTTTCCAAGGCACAAAAATATGTAAAAGCGTTGTTCTGGACCCACTTTACCACGCTGCCGGGCAGTACTGTGCTTTCACCCACACTTCAGAGACAGAAGTCTGGGGCTGGGGGCGGCAGGTGCATGGCTGAGCGAGGTCACCTGGGGGCGGCAGGTGCATGGCTGAGCGAGGTCACCTGGGGGGGGCAGAGCAGGACCTCTTGTTCTAGGACCAGAGGTCAAAGGTCCCTCCCAGCCACTGCCTGAGCTTCTGTGACATCGTGCCTTCTCTCCAGCCACAACCTGAACGTCAGCTGCTGGCGCCTCCCAGAAAGCAGCGCCCAGAGAAACCCTGCCGTGCATCGCCTAAGGGTTGCAGAGAGCCCGTGCAGATCGGGAAGCTGCACACCCCTGACACGTGCCGGTGACTTTACGGAAAGTCCTTGGCCCCAAGACTCAAGTCCTGACTTTCAAGCCCACCTGCTCTGTGCGAAACAGAGCCCAGAGAGAAGGCGAGCGTCCTGGGTGAGAAGCAGGCTCACCTAAGCCGACTGCGGTCATCAGACTCACGTAAGCTCCGGGATTTAACCCCCCAGGGACGGTTCACTCCCCAGATGGGGGCATCCTATTGAATTCACGCAGCTCTCTGCCAAACATCAGCTGGGTGCCCTTTAGGGCTTTTTCTTAAGTGTTGTCAAGATATGCCTGAAGAACCCAAGAAAAGGGTCCCTTCCTCCCCTGTGGTTGTGGACACAGGGTGTCCTGAAGCGCCTGACGGCACGAGCTGGGACAGAAGGGCAGGGTCAGTGTGGCCGGCTAAGGTAAGGACGCTAGTGCCCCTCTGCCCATCCGCACGGGGTTGGGAATGGGGCCAGGGCTCGGCCAGGAGCCGACTGTGGGTCCGAAGGCATCTTCAGACCTGGGCACCACGTTCTTTTCCAGAGCCACATCTTAGCTGAATGCCGCCCCCAACTAGAGGCGACAGCCGACGGACTAGCTAAGGGAGGACCCCCAATCCCTCCTACACGAGGCACAGCCCAAGGAGCAGAGCAAGCATGCTTTTCACCTTGAAGCCGTGGTCCCCAGACTGGTGGCAGGGCACCCCGGGGTACTGGACTTTCTGCAGTTTACCACAATGAAAGGTATCGCACAGAAGTCAACACGAAACAAGAGAATGGCCATGTCCAATGAAGAATGAAATAAAAAACAGTTTTGCAAATGGTGTAGCACGCGAAACAGTGGTCCCCCGAAGGGTCCAGGCCCTCGTCCCAGATCCTACATGTACATGACCTTACGTGGCAAAGGGTCTTGGCAGATCTGATCGAGTTCGGGGCCCTGCGAGGGGGTACATGGTCCTGGCTAACCCAGGGGGCCTGTGAAAACCACAAGGGTCCCCAGAAAAGGGAGGTAGGAGGGTCAGAGGGGTCCACGCTCCTTTGCAGGTGGAGGAGGGGCCTTGAGCTGAAGAATGCGGACACCCCTAGAAGCAGGAAAACTCAAGGGACTAAGAGATTACCCCCCCGCCGGGGCTTCCAGAAGGAGCCCACCCTGCCCACACCTCAACACGGGCCCCATCAGACTCCCCCAGACATGCGGGACAGTCCCTGTGTGGGGCTGTGAGCCACTGCGTTTGTGGGATTCGCCGAAGGGGCCGCAGGAAACTGACACGGACAGCTGGAACGGTGTTGGGACGTGAAGACCCATGAGGGTGCCTGCTGTTTGCTCTGGCCCAGGAGCATCGGGACAAAATGGGCGAGACACTGAGCTGCAGTGGGCATGGGGACCTCGGGCCCGGGGCCTGTGCACAAGCCAGGGGAGCCTCGAGGCTGCTGTGGGCTTCACGTGGAGCCCCGTGAAACTGACGAAGCCAGCTTCCCATCCAGCTTGTGGCGTTCGTTTGGTTTCCATTTCTCTCCATCACGAGCACATCGTTACAGAAAAATCTGGAGACAGAAGGGGGGATAAGGCAGTGGGGCCGCGGCGCCCACAAACCCCATCTCCGTTTCTGGGTCTCCCCTTCCAATTCTCATGCTTGTGGCGCATCCACGCCAAGGGAAATCTGAAATCTGCTTTCCCTGGCTGCGCCTGGCTGCCCCTGTTCCCCAACCCTCACAAACACGCGATGACCCTGCTGAAGAGCGTCCTCTGGTGCACCGGAGAGCGTTTATTTCCAGGTGACCTAGCAGGAGGATCAAGAGGGTTTGGCGGGAGTGAGGGGAGACAGACCCCTGGCTGAGATTTCTGGTCTCCAGCGTGGTTATGAAATAGGTGAAGGTGATCAGCTACCAGATGACCGTTTCCTGGGCCTGTTCCACTATTACAGGAGATGCTAATGGCCAGTTTCCAGGAAGGCTGAGCCTCGCCGGAGCTGCCTGAGCACAGGAGACAGGAGACTGAATGCGGTCATCCTGTTGGGGCTGCTGTGAACCCCCGAGGCTCCACGGAACCCCCCACATCTCTCAGCTCAATAGATGTTTCAACACCCCCCCTCCTGGACCCCGCCTGCCACAGATAATCATCTCACAGCCAGGGCTCTTCCTGCAGCTCAACACCCTCCATGCCCCATCCCTGCGCCCCTCTCCCCGCAGCCCTGAGTCAGGGAAGGACCCCAGTGGGTGAGGTGAGGACGCCGCTGGAGCCCCTCTGCACAGGCCGGTCCTCCAGTGCCCTGGCCTGTAGAAAACATGCTTCCTGTCACTCAGAACCCCTCGCATGTGAGGCCACAACAAGTGCTCCCATGTGACTCCACCAGGGCCAGTGGCCGAGCCCCCGGGCTCCCGACACGTGAGTCTGCGCGTCACCTTCTGACTGGCTGCTCACCGCCTCTGCCTCTGAACCAGGAAGGGAGCCTCTGGCCTCCTGGGCTGCAAGGCACTAGTCATTCAAAGGAACAAATACATGTCAGATAAGAAATGTCACCCACGTCCTTTCAGAGGTCCCTGCGTTTGGGCAGCTGTGCGCACGTGGATTTATACCCGGTCAGCGTGGACCGGGGGCGACCTACAGTCCTGTGGAGCCAAAGACACAGTGACCTACATGGGGCAAGGAGCTTCGTGGAGCTTCCTGGAGCAAAAGCAGAAAAGGGAAGCCTGCTGGGTCGTACGGTTCTTTTCATTTCAGCGCGGTCACCTGCAGCCTTTCTCCAGACACGGATTTAAAAATTAAGGGGTCAAGGAAGTCCACATGTGAAAAACACTGATGACTATAATGAGGTCTCCAAAAGACTTAGAAGGCTCCAGAACAGACACAGAGATGTGGAAGCACGTATTTCTAAAGGATTCTCCCAAGTTCTGAAGGCACAGATTAAATCTGCTCAACCCAGGCGTCCGTGTGGATGCACCCCGAGGGTGAGGACAAGACGCTCCTGGCCATCCAGGGACGAGGTGGCACAATCAGTGTCCCCACGAGGGTCCCTTTCCCTCAAAGACCAGACGGCCCAAAGGGCTTTGGGGAAGCACCGGGTGGCCAACCACGCCGGCTGAATTCTCTGAAATGCCAGCGTTCTGATTTAATAACCAAAACAGGCCCCGTGTGCTGCCATTCCCTGCTGTCTCCCTCCCTCGGTCACAGGCAGCAGCGGGATCTCGGGTGGCCGCGGAAGCTACTCTTGGGATGACCAGGACAGCAGCAGGTCCCCATCACATCCCTGCAGCCAAGTGTGTCACACCGGCTCCCGCCCAGGACAGGCCGCTCACGGGAGACCCTCTAGGACCCTTGCTGGATGCCCGGCTCCTGCGAGTCCCAGGGACGGCCCGGGCGTGGTGACCTCAGGACTGTGGGCCAGAGCCATTGCAGGAACCTCACAGGGCAGAGGCTGCATTGCCCAGGCAGGTGCCCCACCCACCCAGCCCCAGTCACCGCCACACACTTCCTCCAACGCCCTTGGCCTCTGTGAAGGGAGGAAGCAGATGAAGGAAGACTCAGAAAAATACCGCTGCCCATTTTTTACATCTAACAGGAGGAAACGTGGTGGGGTCACCACTGAGCTTACAGCCCATGAAGCTTACGGGGCGCCTGGGGGGCTCAGTCGGCTGAGCATCCAATTCTTGGTTTCAGCTCAGGTCGTGATCTCACGGTTCATGCGTTCGACCCCCGCATGGGGCTCTGCGCTGACCGCACGGAGCCTGCCTGGGATTCTCCCTGCCCCTCCCCCGCTCCCGCTCTAGCTCTCTCTCAAATAAGTAAAGAAAGGGGCACCTGGATGGCTCAGTTGGTTAAGCGTCTGACTTCGGCTCAGGTCATGATCTCACAGTTTGTGGGTTCAAGCCCTGCGTCAGGCTCTGTGCTGAGCAGGCTCAGCCTGGAGCCTGCTTCAGATTCTGTACCTCCCTCTCTCTCTGATCCTCCCGTTCATGCCGTCATCTCTCTCAGAAATAAGTAAAAAAAAAAAAAAATTTCAAATAAGTAAAGAAAACTTTAAATAAATAAATAAAGTTTACAAGCCCTGCCCCAGAGCCTTTCGGCTAGGCTACACCGGGGGGTGGGGGGGCCACCCCCTTCCTGACCTCAGGGGACTTCCAACATAACCCAGAAGGCAAAGAAAACGCATTCCGCCAGCCAACCGAAACGAACAAAGCTGTTTCCCGCGTAGGTGCAAAGAGGGGTTCACAGACCCCTCTTTACACGGTGCACCCCTGTTGGCGGCGAGACGACGAGGCGGGGTCACCCGCGGCCCATGGGCAGGGGCACCTGGGATCCACATTCCAGATCCGGGACTCCAAGCAGAGCCTCGGGCGGTCCATCCCACACAGCCCCCGCTCCTGAGCCAGGACGCGCCGGCGGCGGCCAGGGCAACACGGCTGCAGCCCCGAGAGAGCCCGGCGACGGTGGACCTGGGCATGAAGCAGGCGCACATGCGAAGCGCAGGGCAGAGGGGGCACGCCTGAGCGCTGGCCGGGGGGCGGCACGTAGGAGGGGGCCGGCGGCAGGTGTGGGAAAGCAGCGTGGATTGGCCCAGGGCCGCGCACCCACCGCGAGGGGTTCTGCTGGGGCGGAGCGCCCAGGCCGGCGAGGGAACCGAGGCTGAGGTGTGGCCGCTGACGGAGGATGACAGCTCCCAGCCTCTCCAGGGGAGGCCTCCTNGAACGCAAGGCAAGGACAGATGTCAACCCCACCTCTGGAGGTGAAGGCGGAAGATGCCGGGGATCCGTTGACATGGCCGAGCCAGGGCAGAGCGAGCCGGTCCTGACAGCGCAGCTGGGGGAGCACCTGGGCGGGAAGCGGGAGGTCACGGTCTGAGCCAGCCTCATCCCGGCGCCGTTCTGGTTTCTTTCACGCCTGTAGATCTGGGGGGCACCGTGCCAACTGTATATCGGGGTTTGGTTTCAGTGAGGTACTTGCCAAAGTCATCACGGCCTCCAGGGTGAGAGGGACCGACGTGTCCTGAACACTGTGTCATTAGGCANCCTTTAGGCAGGCTTATCATGATCTGCTGTCATTGTCTGGAGAGAAGAGTGGACCCTATTTTTATTTTTATTTTATTTTTAAAAAATTTTAAACATTTNCCGAGACGGAGCTCAATCCCACAAACCACAAGATCATGACCTGAGCCGAAGTCAGATGCCCAACCGACTGAGCTCCCCAGGCGCCCCTTTAAAATTTTTTTACTAGTTTATTTACTTTTGAGACAGAAACAGAGTATGAGCGGGGGAGGGGCAGCGAAAAAGGGAGACACAGAATCTGAAACAGGCTCCAGGCTCTTAGCTGTCAGCACAGAACCTGATGCGGGGCTCGAACCCACAAACTGCGAGATCACGACGAGAGCTGAAGTCGGACGCTTAACCGACTGAGCCACTCAGGCCACCCCCCCCCCTTCTATTTTTCAAAGTAACTAAAAAAATAAACTAAAGAAGTGCATAAATCATAATGGTGTCACTCACTGAATTACCCCAAAGTGAACAGCTCCATGGAACCACACCCCCCTCAGGGCGTGGAGCAGGATTGATTCTCCTTCCTCCCCTCAGGGACACGGATGGGGCGCTCCATAAAGAGCATGTTGATGGCAGAGAGGATGATACTTTACAGAAACCCATGGACTTCAAAAGAAGGGGTCTCTGAATGTGAAGACGTTTCAGAAGTACTTTAACCAACTTACTTTGCTTATGTTCCCCTCCTCGTGGTGGATGAGAATGCTACATGATAATAACCTGCGTCTATGTCATTTTAAAGGCATTCGTTCCATGAGCACTACTAAAAAAGAATAAGAAGCATTGTGTGATGGTACAAATGGCACTATTCGATCTTTCTTCCTTGTGCGTAAAGTAACAGTGCATCTTAAAACTGACAAGGTCTTCAATTCCATGCCATACGGTGGCTGGTCACGCTACCCAGTGAGCTTGGAAGAGGGTCTACCCCTCCAGTCCAGGCTCTACCCTACACCTTCGTCAATTACTCAGGCTCAGAGGTAAATAACGTGGTGACAGAGAATGTGCAGAACCCAAAGCCAGTTACCACAGGGAATGACACATCGGGACCCAAGGAGCTTCCGGCAGACCTCAGTGGTGGCCTGCATCTTAAAGGATGTCTCCCGATAATAAATTTGTTCGAGGGTTCTGCCCTCGAATAACTCGTAAATTGTTAGCGAGGGAGTCTGACACTTCGACAGAAAGTTGCCCAGCCCCAGTACTGAGAGGCACTGCATGCTACGAGTCTACATGTCTGACCGTAACCATGACAATTGCCGGCACTGAACCAAGTCGCTGACCCGATCCAGGAGGGGCGGTTTCACCCCGCCCGCCCCCGCTGCTCGGGATGCTCGCAGAGCTCCGTGTCTGCGCCCACACCCAGAAAGGGAATAATCAGGTCCCTTCTGGCAGCAACGTCGAGTAAACATGCCCGAGAGCCCACGCACGTTGCTTCCTTCAATCGTGAAGTCCAAGGCCACCCATGAGGATTCCTCGTTTGGGAAAAAGCCATAAACTTGCAAAGGCATTTTAATTCAATAAATGCAAATGTTTGTTAAAGACTTTAAAAAAAAAAGAGAGAGAAAAAAGAGCAACTGAAGATGTGGACAGTGTCCAAAAACATAAGGATGAAAACAAAAGGCCACCTGATCATCGTGTCACGTGAGCAACAGCGGGGAAGTGGAGGAAACGCAGCCTGGGAGCAAGTGACGCAAGTGATGTGGGGGACAGGACGGGAGTCTTCAAATCCGGGGGCAGTGGGCACCTGACCGAGGGGCCAGGTCATGTCTTTGTGGCTCTGGATGGGAGAAGAGAGTCTAACGGTGGGAGCCCAGCAAAGCAGCAGTCTCCCGACCGGCTGGTGCCCCCTCCCCCGCCTCCTTTCCAGGGCGGCCGGAAGCAGAGGGCAGAGGTCTGCTTGTTAGCAGGTCATCAACGGGAGAGGCGGCCGGGCCTCCAGGATTCGTGCTATTGCCACTCTGAGATAACGTTTATGACGGCTAATGCAGGCTTTACCCCCCCGCGGCTGTCATAAAGGCCATATCCAAAGATGACTCCTAGTTTATGACCTCCAGGAAGAAAGAAACATCTCCAATGTCCACAGTCGACAGGAAAAAGAGATAAGGGACCATCTGCCGGGTCCCCAGTGCGGTGCGAGGGCGGGACGGATCCGAGTGCCTCTGCTGTGGCGCATTCAGTCCACCTTGGCGGGCCAGGCGCCCTGGTAAGTGTGGGGAAGAGACAAATCTCCTGCCTTGCGGAGTTCGTGGAAGGCTCCAGAACAAATCCCATTTGACCACATCGCCCAAAACAACAGAGCACCCAGGAGTTCCGGTGGCCCCGGTGGATGAGGGACGCACGAGCAGAGCACCAGGGGTGCCCCCGAGGGGCTCCTCCGCCGTCCGGGATCCTGAGTCCCAGTGCCTCACAAGTGGTCCTGAGTCTCGACACGGAAGTCCCCTCACACAAGCACCTGGACGGACATCGTGCACGTTGCTAACGTCTCCTTGGCCCTGGGCACCTCCTCGGTGAGCCGGTGAGCCCGCTAAAGGCGACGAGGAGGGATGTGTTTCCCATTAATTTTCGCTACGGATCCACGGAGCTGGTTCACCTCTAACCAAATGTTAGGATTTACGGCAAAGCACGCCCCTCCTTGGTGAGCAGCTGTGCTTCTTTAATAAAAGGACACAGCTGACAGTTCGGGGACAGCGGGATTCAATCTGGACACAGACGGACACGGCCTTCCAGCCTCTTGGATAATCTGGCTGCACAGACTGGTTCTGCTCCGACCCCGGGGACAGAGAGAGCCACGCTGAATCACGGGGCTGGGACAGGCTCCCTGAACGACCTGGGACTTGGTGCGTCTCCAAAGAACCCGGGGGGGGGGGGGGGGAGGATGGAGCTGAACAAACACGCATTCCCTTCGGGCTTGGTGCTTCGCTCCCGTTGGCCCAAGGAAGAAACACGCACAACGGACATGCGTGTCTCCGGGAGAAAAGGCTCCGGGCAAATCGTCCCGGAGGCAGTTCACCTGGCTGGCGGTCAAGGTGCTCCGCGATCTGGAGCCGGTCGGGCTGCCCACACGGCTCTGCGACGGCCATGTGCAGAGGGGACGCTGCCGCTGTTCAAAAGCGCCTGGGCGCTAGCTTTTGGTCATTGGCTTCTTCAAGACACAACTTCTGCTTTAATCTGGCTAGTTTCCGCTCCCTCTGCCCCCCTCCCCACACTATGTCTTTGTTAATACTTTCTCCATTTCCCTCTACGAATACCTGCCTCCCTCTGGCCAAATCTCTTGACACATCCCAAACCTGCTCTGCAACATGGAGAAATCTGGAATTTGTCAATGTGTTACGCTGTGCATTCTGCAGGCCATTCGTGCTCTTTTGAAATCCTCTGTAATGTTGAAATGTGTTTAACAATATCTTTTAAAGCCTGCTTAGTTGATCCTAAGGAAATAACCCCAAACATGGCCAAGGAACCTACATGTAGCATGATTTAAGGCAGCAAAAGAAGTGACAATAACCTAAATGCTCAACGAGAAGAAAACTGCCTAAATTCTGTTGTGCAGATTCTGGCGCCTGCCGGAAATATCGCGGAGAGCGACTGATGGCAGCGCGGCATCAGGAAAACACTCGCGGTAAAGGAAAAGGAAAACGGAAAACTAAGACTGAAATTATGCTCTCTGTGATGACGACTACGTGAAAATAACGTAGGGCAACGCCACAACGATCCTGTCTGCCCTGTCCTGTCGCTAGTGAAATCAAATGAGCTAATAAAGCCAGAAACAAAACACGGAACAAAACAAAACGAGGCTGAGGCACAGCTCTGAACGGTATTAGCATCAGGCGCTTGCTGAGTCTTCGGTACACGAACCCACAGGGAGATGGCAACTTTGCAGACGTTATCAGTGCCACGGCCGGGGAAGAGGGCCACTTCCAAAGCTCTGCTCTACCATTTACCCCTGGTCATTGTTTTCCTCTGCGTCACCATGTGCAGGTACAACTCAGGGACACGGTTATTGGCATCAACAGGCCGCTCATTCAGAAAGTCCTAACAAAACAAGGGTTACTCTTGCAATAAAGGCTGTGCTGCGTTGGGGTGAGCAGGGGAGAGGAAAGGAGAGGCAGATTTGCTTTACGGGGTTAGCTTCGCGATCGGGACTGAGGCAGACGGTGTGGCGCGAGGCGTACTCGCTGGTGACGACCCGGACGCAGACGCCAGATACCCTGGAGTACACTCTTTCCTCGTGGAGAAGTGGCTCCCCTGTGTGCTTTTCCCAGCAGCCCCGGCGCGCAGGAATAAAGCTCATTTGCTTACGGTCACACCAAGCCATTCAGTTCAACCCAGCAGGCAGGGCAGGGGCCGCGGGACCCCCTGCCCACTCCGTGCGGGCAGACATCTCCAGGCAGGGAGGAGGAAGTCTCAAAGGAGGGGGCTCCGTGCGTCCCTCGGGGACCCTGCGTATCAGCCGTTTCTGTTCACATCTACCTCCTCCGTCGACCTTTGGTTTCCACTTTCTCGGCACAAACCACAATTCTCCCGCACCAGATACGTCCCAGTTTCCTCATTCCTTCGTTTAATCCACATCCCGTTGTTGACTGCCTCTAGAACGCACGTCTTCTGGCTTCCTCGCGGCTGGAGACGAAGTGAGCACGCTCGGCCCCGTCTCGCCCACTGATGTGGCGCTAAAAGCTGGACAGAAGGAACGGAGCGGCCATCTGAGGTCTCTGAAACGTGGACAGCAGCAGGCAGATGAAGGGCGCGCCAGCAAATTAGCGGGGAGTCTGCCGTCTCCCCAATCCGGGACCGCTGCCTGGACGCACTAGAACCCCACGCCCAGCAGCGGGCGTCCGCGTTGACGGCAGGGCCCCAGCGGAAGCCATCTAGTCCTGCTTGAGGAGCAGGGAAGAGGCCCCGATGCTCAGACACAGTGAGCCACATGCCAGGGGTTCCCTCGTAGCGTGCCTCTGTCTTCTTGGCTCTTGGCGTCTGGCCCCCCCGCGACTCCGCAGGAACAGGGACGACGGCAGCTGCGGGGTCCACAGGTGCCCAATGCGGGAGGCCGGAGCCTTCCTGTCCGTGGGAGGTGCCGCGCTCTCAAGTGGGGAAAACCCACTCGATTCTTCTTTCTCGATCCTCCTCTTGCTTAGTCACAGACGTGAGCTAAGTGGCGGGGGGGTGGGTGCAGCAGAGCAGGGAGGTAACACCCCCGCTTTCCGGCTCGAGGACCGAGGGGAGGAGGCCCCTGGGAAGTGCTGGGAACATTGTGAAGAGGGAGGAGTTCGAGAGAACCTCCCCGTAAAGCTGCAGACGCGCTCCCGGGCCCCCCCCAGGGCCACGCACATACAGACAGGCTCCGCAGCAGCACATCGTAGCCTCTGGGTGCTGGGATTCCAGACATATCACTGCCAGAGACTGCTGGCTGTGGGGTGGCCTGTGGGGGACAGATCTGAAGGGCACCGTAACGGCTTTGAAAACACAACTGATACCGAAGCCCACGAAGGGACGCAGAATCCGAGCACCTGCCGAAACAGAGGGCAGCGTTCTCCGTGGGATCTAAACAAGGGCCAGAGGCTCCTAATGGAATATCTAAACAGTCAGGATGAGCCCAAAACTCCTCAACATACCAAGAACGAGGAAAATCCTCAACTCACGTGGGAAAAGATAATCAATAGATGCCAAGGTGACACAGTGATTGGAATTAGATAAGACTCAAAGCAGTGATTAAAAAAAAAAAAAAAACACTCCAAAAGTAAGGAGTTTTTGGAAGGAAGGGAATGATAAAAAGTCTCAACAAAGAAACAGGAGATATAAAGAATCAAATGGAAATTTCAGAACTAAGAATTACAGTAACTGAAAAATTTAAAACCACCAGATAGGCTCAAGACACAATTAATATGACAAAGGTGAAAATCAGCAAACATGAGAACAGATCGGTGAAAACGACTTAATGTGGCAACAATGACAAAAATGATATTTTAAAAAAATGAACAAAGCCCTGGGGACTTGTGGGACAATACTAAAAGACCTAACGCTTGTGTCATCAGAGTCCCAGCAAGAGAGGAGAAAGAAGCCAGCACAAAAAAATTATTTGAGGGAATAATCACTGAAACTCCCCAAATCTGGGAAAGGACATAAGCCTTCGGACCTGAGCAGCACTGTTAGCACAAAAAAAGCAGCAATGTTAACACAGAAGAAATCCACATCGTAACATAGTTGCTGAAGACGAAAGACAAAGAACACATCTTTTATTAAATAATTTTTTAAATTTTTTTTATTTCTGAGAGAAAGAGAGACAGCATGAGCAGGGGAGGGTCAGAGAGAGAGGGAGACGCAGAATCTGAAGCAGCTCCAGGCTCTGAGCTGTCAGCACAGACAAAGAACACATCTTGAAAGCAACCACAGGAAAGCAACATAATACTCATGGGGGCACAAGGATTCGGTGACTGTAGATTTCTCAACAGAAACGGGAGCAGCCAGGAGGAAGGAAGCATCAGTTTTCAAGTGCTGGATGAAAAGAGCTGCCAGTCTGGAATTCTACAGTCAGCAAAAAAAAATGCTTCTGGAATAAAGGCGAAGTGAAAACATTCTGAAGAGAGTTTGCTGCTAGCAGACCTGCTCTTCAGGAAGTTATAAAGAAACTTCTTTAGACAGAAGGGACCTGATATCAGAAGGGAACGTCAGGAGCGGAGCAAGTGCAAAAGAAAAAGAGGAAATCTGGGCAAATATGGGAGATTATTCTCCTCTTGACTTTTTTTAAGATATGTGGGACAGTTGAAAGCAAAAATCATGAGATTGGCTGGTGAGGTTTCCAATGTAAATGGATGTAATATGTAGGAAAACCACAACACGAAGGGGAAAGAAAGAATAAAGGCACCTACAACATGGTAAGCTTTCTACTTTCCCCCCGAAGTGGTTGAATATTGATTCTAAATAGACTGAAAAGTTAGGTGTGCATGTTGTAATCCCTGGAGAAAACAATGAAAAACTCAAAGCAAGTGAGCAAACAGCTATAGCTGACCCTTGAACAGTACAGTGTGAATAGCATGGGTTCACTCATACACAGATTTTTTTTTCAAGAAGTACAGAACAATATTGTAATGTCTTTTCTTTTCCCTGTGATTCTCTTAATAACATTTTCTTTTCTGTAGCTTACAACACCTTAAGAATAGAATATATAATAGATATATAAAACATGTATTAATCTATTGTTTATATTGTGAGTGAGGCTTCGGGTAAACACTAGGCTATTAGTAGTTCAGTTTGGGGGGAGTTAAAAGTTATATATGAGTTGTTTTTTTTTAATATTTTTATTTATTTCTAGGAGGGAGAGAGAGAGACAGCGCGAACAGGGGAGGGTCAGAGAGAGAGGGAGACACAGACTCTGAAACAGGCTCCAGGCTCTGAGCTGGCAGTCAGCACAGAGCCCGACGCGGGGCTCGAACCCACGAACCGCGAGATCATGACCTAAGCGAAAGTCGGACGCTTAACCGACTAAGCCACCCAGGCGGCCCTATATATGAGTTTTTGACTGTGCAGGGGGTTGGTGCCCCTAATCCCCATATTGTTGAGGAGTCAACTGTATAAAGTAAAACAAAACAAAACAAAAAAACTCAATAGATAAATTAAAATGGAATGTTAAAACATTCAAATAATCCGGTAGGATACAGGAAAAGGAACCCAGAGGAGAGAAAACTACATGGAACAAAGAGAAGACAAACAACAGAAGGATAGACCTAAATCCAAACTTCCCAATAATTATATCAGGTATAAATTGTGCATACACACCGATTAAATGACAGAGGTGATCAGGATGGATAAAAAAGACATGACCTAGCTGCATGTTACCTACAAGAAATTCACTTCAAATATAATCATGTTAGAGTAACAGTAGAAGGACAGAAAAGAAATACACAAACGCTAATCAGAAGAAAGCTAGAAAAGCTGAATTAGTCACAAAGTCTAGGCTGGGGCTAGGAGAATTGCCAGGGGTAAAAGGCAACATTACATAATGATACAAGTGTCAGCGCACCAAGAAGATATAGCAAAGCTAAATCCGCGTGAACTTAACAAAAGAGTGTCAAAACACGTAAAACAAAAAAGGAAAAAACTGCAAGGACCCAAAAAGGACCCACAATTGTAGCTGGAGACTTTCGGACTCCTTTCGGACCCGTCTATGGAGGTAGTAGACAGAAACTCAGCGGGGATACAGAGGAGGGGATCAATATCAGCCAACTGGATTCACTGACATTTACAGAGCATTCCACCAAACAGCAGCAGAACATTCTTTCCAAGTGCACACAGGATACTCCCCAAGATAGTCCACATCATGGCTTATAAAACAAACCGTAGCAGACCTAAAACAACCGAAATCACACGCTCTCTGACCGTAACAGAATTGGACTGGAAGTTAACAGAAGCATAGCAGGAAAATCTCCAAACGTGCGGAAATTAAACAGCACACTTCTACGCAATCCACTGGTCAAAGAAAGTCTCCGAGAATGCAAGGAAATGTACCAAACTAAATGAAAGTGGGAATACAACTAACTAGAGCCTATGAAACGTAGCTAAGCTAGTGCCGAAAGAGATGTTTACAAGTGAAAGTCTTACGCTGGATGAGAACAGAGGCCTCAAATCAATAATTCATGCTTGTTTCTTAAAAACTAGAAAAAGGAGATCAAAATCACCCAAACTGGGTAGAAGAAAGGAAATAAAGAGCAGAAGTCAATGAGGTTAAAAAAGAGAAACCAGAAACCAGTACAACCAAAAAAGTCTTTTGAAGATCATTCCACTTGGTAACCCTCTAGCAAGACAGATCAAGGAAGAAGGAGAGAAGACACAAATGACCAAAATCAAGAATGAACAAGAGGGACATCACTGGGGGTCCCGAAGACTTTACAAGGACAGGAGCACACATAAAGCCAAGACGCTAGATGGGATGGTTAATTCCAATTCCTTAAAAATCACAAACTACCTAAACTCACCCAAAATGAAACAGACAACCTAAGTAGTCCCATAACTAGAAAAGAAACTGATAGTTAGGACCTTCCAAAGAAGGAAATCTCCAGGTCCAGATGGTTTCACTGGCAAACTCTGCCAAGCATTTATTACTTCTTTTTTATTCTTTTAAAAGAGGAGTTTATTGATTTATTTTTAACTTTTTTAAATAGTTTATTGTCAAGTTGGTTTCCATATAACACCCAGTGCTCATCCCAAGTGCCCCCCCCATGCCCATTACCCCCCTTCCCCTCTCCCCCTCCCCCCACCAGTCCTCAGTTTGTTTTCAGCATTCAAGAGTCTCTCATGGTTTGCCTCCCTCCCTCTCCCCCACTATTTTTCCCCTTCTTCTCCCCCATGATCCTCCATTAAGTTCCCCCTAATCCACCTATNAGGGTTTTGATGGTTTCCTGCCTCACATTCAGGTCCTTTACCCATTTTGAGTTTATTTTTGTGTATGGTGTGAGAAAATGATCTAGTTTCAATCTTCTGCATGTTGCTGTCCAGCTCTCCCAGCACCATCTGCTAAAGAGGCTGTCTTCTTCCCATTGGATACTCTTTTGTCAAAGATTAGTTGGCCATACATCTGTGGGTCCAGTTCTGGGTTCTCTATTCTATTCCATTGGTCTATGTGTCTGGTTTTGTGCCAATACCATACTGTCTCGAGGATGACAGCTTTGCAGTAGAGGCTAAAGTCTGGGATGGTGATGCCTCCCGTTTTGGTTTTCTTCTTCAATATGACTTTGGCTATGCGGGGTCTTTTGTGGTCTGCCAAGCATTGAAAGAAACAACACCAGGGGCGCCTGGGCAGGTCAGCCCGTTAAGTGTCTAATTTCAGGTCAGGTCATGATCTTGTGGCTCATGAGTTCGAGCCTCGCCTCGGGCTCTGTGCTGACAGCTCGGAGTTATCCTAAAGCTTATTCTAAAATTTATACGGATAAAGAAACAACAGCAATTCTATACAATCTCTTCTTGAAACGCACCAGGAGCTAACGTGTTCCAATTCATTTTAGGCAAGTATTCCTCCACCGAATCAAAGACCATGCAGTACAAGAAAGCAAGCCAGTATCCTGCATGAACACAGATGCAAACATCTTGAACATTAGCATACCTACCAGAGCAACACATAAAAAGAACAATATATTATGACCAAGTAGAGTTTATCCTGGGAGTACAACGTGAAAACCAAACAATGGGATCTGCTTCATGGACAGAAAACCTTGGATCAGGCAATGCGACAACAAAACACAGATGTGACAAGGTTCCATCCCCATTCGTGATCCAAGTTCTCAACAGATGGGAATAGCAGGGAATTTTGTCCCCTTGACAAAGAGCATCTCTCTGTAAAGCTCTGTGTCTGCCATATGCATCGGTGAAAGGCTGCACGTTTTCCCTAGAACAAGGCAAAGCTATCTGCTCTCATCACCCCCACAAACATGGTAGAACACAGAAGCGTTATCTAGTGCAATGCAGCCAGGGAAAGGTATCAAAAGGCATTGGGAAAGAATATTGGGAGGAAGAAAATAATCCTGTTTATACACAGATGACATACTTTTGAAGTAGAAAGTCCCAATGAATTTTTGTTTTTCAAAAAAGCATTTATGTATGTATGTCTGTAAGTAAGCAGGTAAGTAAGTAATCTCTACACCCAACGTGGGGCTCAAACTCACAACCCCAAGATCAAGAGTTGCATGCTTCTCTGACTGAGCCAGCCAGGAGCACCCCCCACTCCGGCCCCCAGGAATCTTTTTTGTAAAAACCCCTAGAATATGTGATTTTTGCAGGTTTGCAAGATAAAAAGTTAATGTAAAATTCAATCATATTTTCACATATTAGTAGTGAACATTTGGACACTGAAGTTAAAAACAGAATAGCATGGGGGCGCCTGGGGGGCTCAGTCGGTTAAGCGTCTGACTTCTGCCCAGGTCATGATCTCACAGTTCGTGGGTTCGAGCCCCATGTCGGGCTCTGTGCTGGCAGCTCAGAGCCTGGAGCCTGTTTCAGACTCTGTATCTCCTTCTCTCTCTCTGACCCTCCCCTGTTCATGCTGTCTCTCTCTCTCTCTCTCAGAAATAAAACATATAAAAAATTAAAAACAGAATAGCAGGTACAATAACTGGAAAAAATGAATACACAGGCACACATCTTACAAAACGTGTACAGTATTTGTATGCTGAAGACACACATTGGTGACAGAAACCAAAGAAGCCTTAAGAAAGGAGGTACATTCTCTGTCTGAGGATTGGAAGACCAAAAACAGTAAAGATACCCAAATTGGTATACAGATTTCACTTAATTCCTATCCCAGAAGGATTTTTTTGTAGATATAAACGAGCTTATTTTAAAATTTATATGGACAGGGGCACTTGGGTGGCTCAGTCAGTTAAGTGTCTGACTTTGGCTTAGGGCACAATCTCATGGCTCGTGAGTTCGAGCCCCACATCGGGCTCTGTGCTGACAGCTCAGAGCCTAGAGCCTTTTTAGGATTCTGTGTCTCCCTCTGTCTCTCTCTGCCCCGCACCTGACTCTGTCTCTCTCTCCTTCAAAAATAAACATGAAAAACATTAAAATGTATATGGATAGATAAAATGTACATGGATAGTACGAGAATAGATAAGACAACTTCATTTTTTTAAAATGTTTTATTTCTAGGAGAGAGAGAGAGAGAGACAGCGTGAGCAGGGGAGGGGCAGAGAGAGAGGGAGTCACAGACTGAAACAGGCTCCAGGCTCTGAGCTGGCAGTCAGCACAGAGCCCGACGCGGGGCTCGAACCCACGAACCGTGAGATCATGACCTAAGCGAAAGTCGGACGCTTAACCGACTAAGCCACCCAGGCGCCCCATAGATAAGACAACTTTAAAAGTGAAGAATAGAGTTGGAGGAATCATCCTTCCTGATTTAAGACTTACTATGGCAGATGTGGTAATCAGGACAGTGTGATGTCAGTGGGTGATATGAACGCACAGATCAATGAAACAGGACAGTGTCTAGACATGGCCCCATACAAGTACAGCTGATTTTTGACAAAGATTCAAAAACAACTCAATGGTGCGATGATCGTCATTTCAACAAGTGGAGTTCAAACAACTGGACCCTCATGGGCAGACAGAGATTGAGAGATAGATACATAGATAGATAAATATGGAGAGATGGAGATGGACAACAGATAGAGATAGATGGCAGAGAGACAGATCAAGATATATGACTAAGAGATGGTAGATAAATAGGTAGGTAGGTAAGGACATAGAGGTAGATATGTAGGTATGTAGGTAGGTAGATGATGGGGGGGGTGGATAGGTAAAAAGAACCTGGACCTAATCCTCACCCCTTATTAAAAAAAATAACTCCAATGGACCAAAGACCAAATGGAAAACATAAAAGTTTTAGGATAAAACAGGCCAAGAATTCTTAGACCTAACATTGATGGCACCACCCAGAAAAGGGAAAGTTGGCATACTTGACTTTGTAACAATTGAAAGATTCTGCTGTGTGAAAACTGCTGTGAGAAGAATGAAAAGGCGAGTTACAGACCACGAGAAAATACCTGCGGGTCACACAGCCAACGGCGGACTCGCGTCCAGGATGTGGACAGAACCTTCCACGCATTCCTGAAAGAAGCGGCCGACTCAGTGACAAGGCGCAGGAGGCTGGTGGCGGCACAAAGGCCACACGGATGGTGAGTTGGCACGTGAAAAGGGGCCGCAGTTGTCGGCCGATGGGGAAAGGCGGGTTGAAACCACAGCAAGCTACGATTACACATCTGTTAAAGCGGCTAAAATAAAAAACCCTGAGAGCCCCGAGTGCTGACGACAGTGCTGGCCAACAGAACCCTTCATGTGTTGGTGGTCAGGATGCCAAATTGTTCGGTGGGGGTTGTGTTTTGTTCTTAACAAACTTAGAATGTTGACGAGTTCAAGGTTTACGGAAAGGCTACGAAGGTAGAGCAGAATTCCCACAGAGCCCGCCTCAAGTCCCCCCTACTGTGAGCACCTTACATCAGTAAGGTGTATTTATCCGTATCCCTGAACCGATTCCGATCCATTCTCATTAACTAACGCCCGTACTTTACTCCTCGTTCCTCAGCTCTTCCCTACTGCCCTTCTTCTGTTCCAGGCTCCCGTGATTCCTCCTGAGATTCCTCTCAGCTCTGACAGGTTCTCACGCCTCCCTTGGCTTTGAAGACCTTGACGATTCTGAGGAGTGTGTGTTGGGTATTTTGTAGAATGTTCCTCAAGAGGGACGTGTCTGACATTTTTCTCATGGTGAGACTGGGGTTCTGGGTGTGGGGAGAGGACAAGAGGTAAAGGGACACTTGTCACGTTATATCAAAGGCATACACCACGGAGAGGACTCCGCACTGCTGACCTTCTCACCTGGCTGAGGTCACGTTCGGCAGGCTTACTACCGCAGGGTACTCCTTGTAGATCTCCCTGTCCACACTCTGCTCTTCGGGGGACGTCGCCAGGGGCAGCCCCTACTTAAGGAGTGGGTGCTTACGCTCCATCGTTCAGGACGGAGTACCTAAACATGTTACTTGGAATTCTGCATAGAAGATTCAGGTCGCTTCTTACAAAATTAAACATGGACTTGCCATGCAACCCATCAAGGCCATTCCTAGGATGTATTCAGCAAAAGCTTGGGTTCGCACAAAAATCTGTAGGCAAATGTTTCCAGCACATAACGCGTTGGGTGAACCTCAGGTGCGTTTCGCGGAGTGAAAGAAGCCATCCTCCGAATCTCACCTATGGGGTGATTCCAGAAGATGTGCCCCAAAACAGAGGCATTGGCGGCTGCCAGGAGTTAGGGATGGAGCGGGTGTGGCCCTTGGGAGAACCCAAGGAGGGGGGGGGGGGGGTGGAGAAACCATTTTTGTTTCCTAATCGAATGCAGTCGTGGTTACACAAGTCTACACATTTTAACACTTACAGAAATGTACTCCAAAAAAAAAGATCAATTTTACCGTATGTTAATTAAAAAGGAAAAATAAAAGAGGTGGAAACAGCCAGCTGAGTTCCCAGAACACAGCAGGAGCCAAGTACATGGTAGGTCTCTTTTCTCATAGAAAGTCGGGCCCCGGACACCCAGCTCTTCAGCTGCTGGGCTGATGCTTGCCCACCATCCACCCGGTGCGTGTCCCGTGGTTTCTCTGTCCACGCTCCTCCCAGGCATCCGTTTAGGGCTACACACGCTTCCTGACATGCAGGTCTGACCCTGGGTCCCTGGAGATTGTGGGGAAACCGAGTCAGCCGCCGCAATCTCTACCAACAGCCAACCTCAGAGGGCAGCACCCATCCACAGATAGGCTGTCTCTGCTCTGCTCTTCATGCGCCAGTAATCTCTCCCCTGGGGACGGAATGATCTCTCTTGTGTACGAGGAAAGCACAAAGCGGTCGAGGCTCCAGTACCGAGAGTGGCTAGAGATGACCAAGGCAGGGGGAGAAGGGCCTCCAGTGGGTAAACTCTCCGATTCTTGCCAGACAGGGCGGAGCATCAGATACTCGGGAAGGAGACAGAGAAGTGGGGGTGTCTACAGTGGCAGAGCCCCTGAGTTTTCTGTGATTTTTTTCATCCTTTGCCTCCACAGAAGCAGAGGTGAGGTGTGTAGAAAGTACTCCATGTTAAGTCAGCTTTGTTTTATTAATTTTTTTAATGTTTTATTTATTTCTGAGAGAGAGAGAGAGACAGCATGAGCAGGGGAGTGTCAGAGAGACAGGGAGACACAGAATCCGAAGCAGCTCCAGGCTCTGAGCTGTCAGCACAGAGCCCAATGTGGGGCTTAAACCCACGAACCGCGAGATCATGACCTGAGCCAAAGTCGGATGCTTAACCGACCGAGCCCCCCAGGTGCCCCAAGTCAGCTTTGTTTTAAAACAAAACAGGGAGAAGAGACACATGTGGCAGCCGTGACCGCATGGTGGGACGGGACACAGGGGAAGGAAGAGTTCATGAGACCCACAGACACAACTCCTGCCTGATTCTCTATATGAAGCACAAACAGCCAAAGACCCAAGCGAAGTTCAGAGCGACTCCCTGTGTCTGAGAAGCTGGGACACAGCAGTAGCAGGCGCAGTGGCCGGGCTCGCTTCCTGGGGCTGCCCAGCACCCGCCGACACCTCCATCCGGAGCGGGTGCCCGTGGGGGGCCTGCCTCGCCTGTCAGGAGCGCAGCCGTGCACCTGCTGTGAGTAGGACGGGCCCTCAGTCATGGGGAGGGGCCCACGGAGCCGGGAGAAGGTGACGAGTGTCCCTGCAGCCCCAACAGGCCGGAGCACGGGCCCACGCGCACAGGGCAGAACCCTGTCTGTTCCGAGGGGACAGTGACTCAGGACTGTAGAGTCCTCGAGGGGGAGCCCAACGTCAGGAGCTCCCCCCGTCACGTTCCTACAACAAGGTCACGCATCCCATGCGAGGACTCTTTCTCTGCTCCGAGAACGTGCTCGCCAGCACCCCCGAACAGCCCGGGCCCGGCTCTGTGGCACCTCTGTCCTCTCCTTGCACACCGTCACTTCTCAGGCGCGTCCAGAAGCGCATCTGGCCATTAGACCGTCTGCCTGAGCAGGGACGGGGACTCCCTTCTTCGTGACCTTGTGGTTGGGGAGGAAGTGGCTCCGGGGCGGCCATCACGCTGAGGTCTCCCTCCAGCACTGCAGTCAGGTCAGGCAGCCAGAGCTCCCCCTTCGGGGCCCCGAGGGAGGGGCCTGGCTCCCGAGTCACGGCCCTGAAGGCTCGCGCATCCCTGGGTGACATGGGAGACGACCAGCTCGCCCTCCTGGGCCCGCAGTCCTGGCGCGCACCGCGGCACTGCGTCGCCTCCTTCCTTCAAACCCACGTTAGGGTCCAGCCCCCCGAACGACGGGACACAGGCCCTGAGCCGCAGGGACCCTGCAGGTGAGCGGGAGGGAAAATGACAAGCCTTCTGTCACCAGGGCCTCCTTCCTTCTGAACCACTGGCTTTTAAGGAAACAGGTGAAAAACTCGAGCTCCTTCCTAGACGCCAAGGTCCCCTCTCGGGCAATTAGACAAGCTCTCGGCAAAACGAACCAGCAGAGAACCGAGCGGGGCAGCGGGGCAGCGGGGCAGGGGGCACCAGGGGTCACAGACTCCGGGCTTGGCCACAGCCTGACCCCAACGTCTGCGGTCGTCAGCCTGTCCCTCCCCCCGAGGGCCTGGCCGGGGGCGTCCGCGGCCGGGAGTGCGGATGAGCGGACGCCCGTGTCCCGGCTCCACCGGCCCCACAGGCTGCTTCGTCTGTTTTTGCTCCTGGAGTGATTTGCCCCATTTCCCAACCGCTGGTCCTTTACTGAGCAAATAAGAATATCTTCCTAACACCCCATTCCAGACTCTCGGCGTCCACCCGGGAGATCAAGTGTGCTTTTTTTGGACTCAGAATCCCCCAAAACAGGACACGGAGGAAAGTGGCATTTCACCGAGTACCTCTGGCCAGACCGTCCCTGCAAGGTTGTTCCAATGATCAGAGGGAGGCAGAGAGACAGAAAGACAGAGAGGGAGGGAGGGACAGGGAGCCAGGCACACGCAGGCACCCCACGCTGGATCCAATGACAGAGCATCACTGACTCTGCAAAGTCTGCGACGCGGAACGAGAAGTCTTTGTTTCAAACATTTTAAAGGTTTTTATACCACCCTTTATAGAAGCTGTATCGAACCAGCTTTGAAAACATTTTTCCCCTTACAAGTTTGCATCTGAATAAAAGGATGGCATTTTCAGGGGTGCCTGGGGGGCTCAGTGGGTTGAGCATCTGACTCTTGATTTCAGCTCAGGTCATGATCCCAGGGTTGTAGGAATGAGCCCCACATTGGGCTCTAGGCTCAGTGTGGAGCCTGCTTGAGATTCTGTCCCCAACCCCCCCCCCACCTCTGCCCCCCTTCCCTGCTCGTGTGCTCTCTAAAAAATTTATTTACTAAAGAAAAAAAAAGGGTGACATTTTCAGACCCCTAAAAACAGTTACCACCCACGGGCCTTCATGGTTCCCAGTGTCATGTGCTCTCTAGAAGGTCAAAGCCACGGCTTCCTACTGTTGCTCTGGCTCATGCCAAGCCGGTTTGGGTGTTCTTGGCCATGATGCTAAATATTACTGTTATGATAACCAGATCTAACTCTCCCATAACACGTAGACTAGGTCTATCGGTCTATTAATGGGGGTCTATTAGTGTCCCCATTTTTTGGTTGAAGAAACTTGAAGGCTCTGGAAGGTTAAACAGCTGTGTAAAGCCATAGAGCCAAGATGAAAGAGTCGAGGGAAACCCAAGCAGAGCCAGACTCCATCCACAGCCTTGCTGGAATGGAAACCAGTACGTGTGCTAATCTGGGGTATAGATAAGGACCCCCAACATCTATGGGACACTGGTGGGGATTAACCCTTTCTCAGCCAGTTCTACGGGCAAAGACGCTATCTGGGAGTCTTCCTATTTGGAAGTGAGGCAGGCGTCGCCCGATTTAGATATTTACTCCACAGCAGGTAAAGAGGTTTCCGGATCCCTATTTCGGTAGACATCAGCAAGCAAGGGAGGGGCAGCTCTGCTCACCCGCAAATGCTACGCATTCAGTGCCACAGGAAGAAAGGGAACGACTGAAAAATCGCGACACTAAATGAGATGCTTGCAAGGCAGTGGGAGCTAAAGAGCTGAGCCCTAAATACTTTCAGACCTTGTTTTGCTCAAATAAGATTCCACGATGTGAGGGTCGGATGAGACTTTAGATTTCCGGAAGATGGGGGGGCGGTTGGCGGACAAAGAAGAAAGGGACAGGGAGGGAAGCTCAGGCGAAAGACACAGACTCACGGAAGTCGTTTTCAGATGGGCAGTGGAGATCCACAGCGGTGAAGTGACAGGTGACATCAAGGCAGCAGTCACGCGGCGCTTCCTACAGAGCTGCGCCTAGAGCCCGCACTTTCTACCTACGATGTCCCCAGATGGGTAAAACAGAGTCGGGGAAAATGGCTGCTCTTGCCCCTGGAATGTACTGTCATCTCTCTGCTCAGTGCCACGTCCTGGAATGTCACCACCCATGGTTGTGGCTTCCCTTCTCTCCTCTGACGGAGGCAGTACCGATGTGGGCAGGTACAAAGGTGTTATTTTGTAGAATTCAGGTCATTCGTTTGACAAACATCTATGAAGCCCCCACCATGCAGTGGGAACTGCGGTCAGTCCTGGGGACTCAAAGATGCACAGGGGACGTGCATTGCTTTCCGCAGTCTAGGGAGGGACAGACGCAGCTAAGTGATTACAGCAACAAAATGAATGCTAGATTTCCAGGACGCAGGCGCTGGTGGGAGCCCCGAGGTCGGAGCCTCTGCTCTGCCTGTGGAGGCTTTAAAGACCGCATTCTTCAGGCTGGATCTAATAGAAGCCTGCTGATCAGACAAGGGAACGGAGAGAACACGGCACCAAGCAGCCTGTGATCCCCGCCCCCTCCCCCCAGCTAACTGAGACAAATTCAGACCTCATGGGAAACTCCAAACATCGCCAAGTCTAGTACAACTTTAGCACGTATTTGCAGGTACACAAATACCACAGCGGGTGGAGGTGGGGGGAATGGCTGACCCCTCACGCAGCTGCAAATCTGCATATAACTTCTGATACCCCCAAAACTTAACTACTCATAACCTACTGTTGACCAGAAGCCTTACCAATGGCGTAGACGGTCCACTAACATGTGTTTCATACATTATGTGGATCATATATACTATTCTTACAATAAAGTTAGCTAGAGAGAAGAAAACAGTATTTAGAAAACCATAAAGGAAAGACAATACAGTGACGTTACTATACTGTTTTTATAAATATATATATATCTATCTACATAGAAGTAACCAGTGCAGTTCAAGCCCATTGAAGCTGCTGTGCAAGAGTCAACTGTATTCACTAAAACCTGAACATTGAAATGTATACAATCACTTTTCTACCCCAATCACAAGGGAGCTGAATTCTCTTATTTGCGGGGAGGGGACTCAACGTATAACGAGAATTAAAATGCATATAATTCTGTGCTCCGATCCGGCTTTGGAGGGTAAACAAGCATTTTCGGAAAGGTGGTTGGCAGGCATTTACTCGGAGGTAAGTGAAAAGAAGTCGGCTGCTGCTGCGGCTTTGCTCAGAATGTCTCTAAATGGCTTTCAGGGGGCGCCTCAGGCGTATTGATCCACAGCTCCTGCAGAACGCCAGCTCCCAGTTTAAAATGGAAGCTGGTTTTCTTTCCTCGCAAATGCTCTCACTGAAGCAATTTTGTTGAGTCCACCCTCTTCGGAGAAGAACCGATAAAGGAGGGCAGGTTTGACCTGAGAGAGAGGAGGAGATGAAAAGACGGGGCCTGCGCAGAATCTGTCGGTTCCAGAGGGTCACAGCCTTCCTGACATTATCAGAGGCGACTCAGAGACACAGCGAATGTTGTGCCATCGACACGCCGATCGACAGCAGTGCCATCAGCATCCGGGCGGTCACTCCTGGGCCGGGGGGGGAGGTGTCCTGTGTGCGTGCTGCCTACTGCCTGGCAGCATCGCTGGCCTCTACCCCGGATACTAGAAGCAACCCCCCAGTTGTGAAGGTCAAAAATATCTCTAGATGTCTCCCCAGTTGAAATCTCTGATCTCTATGAACTCCAAGCAGCAAAAAATGCCAAAGAATCTCAATCCAGTTAACTGCCCCCCCCACCCCGACATAAATCCAATAAAACATGATCATGAGAGACTTTGGACAAGACCAAAGTCTCTGTCTGAACGGTTAACATTCTGGGTCACAGGAATCCTTCGGCATTGAGTTCCTCTGATTAAGACTGGCTCCCAACGCACTGGCTACGTGATCGCCTCCAAAGGGTAAGAGAATGTGGTGTGTCTCGTTCATTCCGTCACGGGTTTGCTCAGTCATTCAACAAATATTACTGTGCGTGTGCGGTGTGCCAGCCATTGTTTCAGACGACCTAACAAACAATAGCCTCGCCCTCGGAGAACAGAGAGATTGAAGAAATCGCTAGGAGCTGTGCATAAAACAGAGCACAGCACCGTCCGATACACATGGCGAGGGAGCCCGTGAAATCGTGCTGACCACGCCCGCTCTCAGGCTTCGTGTGAAAAGAGGACATAAAGTGTCCGCGTAGAATTTTTATGTTGATTAGGTATGGAAGCGATATTTTAGATAAAAATGGGTTAAATAAAAGCCATCATAAAAATTAATTCTGCCCATTTCCTTTACTTGTTTAGTGTGGCCGCCAGACCCGACATAATGCTCGCAGCTCCCCCTGTATCCCCGCTGGGCAGCGCGGGGCCAGAGAAACCAGGTGGAGGCAGGGAGCTCCTTCGGCCCAAGAGGCCGCGGAGGGTCACTCTGCCGGCTGGAGGACCGGCATCCCGGCCCCAGGAAATGGCAAGTGGACAGGCTCTGCGGTGCAATGCACCTGGCCCATTAAAGCAGGGGTGAGGCAGTGTGGTTCTGCGGGGGAGACACGGGCAGGAGGGAAGGAGCGGAGGGTGGCGGGGCCGCAAGCCAGGCACCAGGCACCTTGCAAGCCGAGGGGTTGGGATTTCATCCCAGGAGCAACGGGAGAGCCCCGGAGGGCTCACATCCGGGGAACACGGTCGGATCTATGCTTTGCAGAGGTGCGGCCTTCTGGTGGCTGCGGGCGCACAGGAGTTGCATTCAAGTGAGAACAGAAGTGGGACCACCGGGCGGGAGGCATCGACCTCGTGGGACCCCTCAGCTTGTGGCCACTCTGGGTCAGCTGGCCAGGATTCCTTAGGAGAGGCAGGGAGGTGACATCGAGATGCTACTTCTTTCCCATGGGTTACATCACTCTGGTTAATTCTACCTATGTGAAAAATTCGATTATCTATAATACCTCTTTCCTCCATAGGAGCAGATAGATGAGGTAGTTTTGTATTATCCACATCGAGCATCGAGATTCTCAGAGCGATCCTGCTGCTTAATGGAGCTCGGCTAAGCTGCCCCTCTCAGAGGAGGGGGGACTGGACTAGCTTTTCTCAGCTAACTGGTATCCCACTTCCTCGTACCACCACGCTAATTAAGTTCTTCAAATTGGGTTGTTGTGTGTGTGTGGGGGGGGTTGTTAGGTTCATCGCTGTCTTATCTCATTTAATGCATGTACTTCATGCTTGCTATTTCCCATTAACTCAGTTTGGTTTTCGTCTCTCGGGAGGCTTTCACCCCTTTTAATGGGGGCCCCGTTTTTGTACCTCGGCCTCCTGGGTTCACCCCCACGTCCCCTAACTCAACGGTGCCAGCAAGCAGCAGTCCTCCGGGCTCCTTCGCTCTGGAGCGAAGCAGATTTTCCATCTGCTGTTTGCACGGCCGCTGCCAGATTCTCTTTTCCCTCGCCCGTTGGTCGTGTTTGCCTCTGGTGAGTCATTCGCGGTGAGTCACGCCTGCTGAGGCTCGGGAGGGGCCCGGTCACACCTGGTTTACGGTCGGCCGTCACCGAGGAAGACGGCGTTCTCCTGAGTGGAGCCGGTGATCAGGAGAAGCAAACGACCCCCCGACGGTCTCCCCTCCAGATCTGCCGTCTCCCCCAGCACTGGCTGCCGACGGCTCCCGTGGGGGAGCGATCTCGGTCATTCGTCCTGGACTCCGAGGTGCAAGAGGCTCCGGAAGGAGCCCAGAAAACCCCTGCGGATGCAGCACCTTCGGTCACCGAACAACCCCAACCCCCACACGCACACCACGGGGGAAGTGCCCTCCTCTCCGGGGCTAAGAAGACACTGTCGTACCGGGGACCACTCCGCCGCACGTGACACACGATGACAGCTGTCCCCGACCAGAGGAGGCTGGGGAGACGGACAAACGTAACATTGGGGCCTGGACAGGACGCTGGGACAGAAAGACAAGCTGCCTGCATCTGCACACCGACTAGGCCGTTACGGGCGGCGGGACAGCAGGCCTCAGTTTTCCCATCTGTGAACTGGGGATGGCGTGGGCAGCCACCCCGTAGTGCTCTCCCGCGGGTTCAAGCGACAACCCCAGGGAACGCACGTGGCACGCTGCTGGGCCAGGCACAGCAAACCCGACCCAGGCGAGCTGTCGCAGCAGCGGCTCCCCCTGCCCCCACCTTTCCTCCAGGGGCGCTCAGTGCCTGTGTCTTCACCCCGAGTTCTAGGAACGGGACTCTGAAAACTGGCCCATCAGTACAAGCACCCCCCCCCCGCTTGCCTCCGAACCCCACATTTTACATCACAGATGCCTTCCTTCTGTACACCTTCCCTCCAAATATAAAGCTCTTGGCAGCGGTACTGTCACGGGCTCCTAACACTGGGACCGAATCAGCCCGTCAGGGGCCCACGGAAAGCGTTGTGAAAACACAGGAGGAAGGAAGAATGGAAAGCAGAGAGGAAAGCGTGGCCCTCAGGCTGCGTGTGGGAGGGGTGGCAGTCAGGGACATTACAGAGGACACCCGATCTGGAAGACACAGGAAACTGGTGGTGACGGGCGCCCCTGGGGAGGGCGCAGGAGAGGCAGACGGAGGGACCCCTTTGCACCGGACATCTTTTCTTATCGTCTGAAATGTGCACCATCTGCATGTATTACCTAGTCCAAAAATTAATTAAATCAAATGAGGGCGGGACTATCTCCCTTAATAAGGTGAGACAGAGCCAGAGATAAAAAGGTCTCGAAAGGCAAAGGTGCAAATGATTTCAGATGTTTTGCTGGCAGCCTGCTCGCTCTCACCCACCCCGCTCCCCCCTCTCCCGCCCCAGCTCCCAACACGAAAAACGTTTCTCCGTGAACTTCCTGGGTGCCTCGTGCTCAGAACACGAGCAATACTTTTTCAGGTCCCCATCGAAGACCCTGAGCGCCCGGACTCTGGACACCTCGTGGAAACGCCTTCCTGTATCACTGGAAAAGCCCCACGGGGGGAAATGCAAGTTCTCCTGATGTGACAGCATCCGTCCGCGCCGGCCGCGTGAGGGCCAGTGCTGCTGCGGCTGCACCCAGGCGCCACTGTGGGAGCTCGAGGTGCTCCGCCATCGTGACAAGGACAGGAGAAGGAAATGCTCCCTCCAGGGCTCCCACGGGGCCGTCAGAGAGAGCCCACATCCCACCCTGCACTTGCACCCTAGCAGGCGGGGGCGGGGGTGGGGGGCACGGGCCTTGCAGGAGATTCACCTTGTCCTCGCAACCTTGGGCAAGTCACACCATCGCTTGGAGCCTCTGCCTCCTCACCTGTGACACACGCACGTCACCCCTCACCTTGCAAGTTGCAAGGACCACGATGCTTTATGGAAAAATATCCAAAGCCATGCCATTACCCCTAAAAAGAACCCAGCACCTCTTGCCGGGTTTTGCCTTAAAAACGGCACAGGATCTTGAAGTGAGAAGGTGCTATGCATTGAGCTGTGTCCCCTGAAAAGATATGTTGAAGCCCTAAGCCCCGGAACCCGTGACTGTGACCTTATTTGGAAATAGCATCTTTGCTGCTGTGATGAGTTAAATTAAGATAAAGTCATGATGGAATATGACCAATTTGATGGTGTCCTTGTAAGAGAAGAAACGGAAACATACACGTGTGCGCGCGTGCAGAGAGAACGCCGCAAGTCAAGGCACTCCAATGATCACGGGAACCCACAAGAGGCTGGGAGGGAGGCACATCCCGATCCTCCCTCTGCACCCCCAAGAAGGAAGCAACCTTGTCAGTGCCTTGATTTTGGACTCCTGATCTGTAGAACTGAGGGAGAAGAAATGTATGCTGTCTTCAGCCAGCAAGTTGCTGGTCCTTTGTTACAGCAGCCTCAGGGCACTGGTGCAAGTGACCTGGGGTTCCGAGCAAGCTAATGCTTGGATTTCCTTGCCCAGTGGCTGGCGAGTCAGCCTCTGTCTGTCTGTAGCACGGGAACACTAACTTCGTACCTACCAGGGCAGCGCCCTCCCATCTCTGAAAAGGTTTGTCGTAAAAATCATTCATTCACCGAAAATTCACTGAACACCTAGTATATGCCAGGCGCTATTTGGAGCACTGTTGATACAGGGGTGAATGGGCAGCACACAATAAAAGCGTTCTCAAAGAAGGTCATTTGTGATACTGTTATGAAAAAGAATAAAACCCTGTAAAGTAATAGAGTGGGTGGGCTGGGGACCAGGCAGAAGCTATTTTAATCGTTAGGGAAGTCCTGAGGAAATGACATTAGAGCAGTGACTTGCGTGTAAGGGAGCCAGCCATGGGGAAATGTGGCAGAAGAAACAGCAAGTGTAAAGGCCCTGAGGCACAGTGAACTGGATGTGTTCAAGGCACAGGAAGAAGGTGGGACTTTTGTGAGTGGTAGTGAGGAGGCTGGAGAAACAAGCAAGGTCAGCTAGCACTCACACAACCTCCCCCGCCGCCCAGCAGACCACAGTGAGAAGTGTGAATTCAATCCTCAGAGCACTGGGAAGCTACCGGGGAGGGGTATGATTCAATTCTGGCACAACAAAGTCCTTAAAACTAAAGTCTGTCTAACTTCAGACAAAGAGCTTGTGTGCTACTATAAAATAGGTTTAATACATCAACCACAGCCCGAAACCTTCTGGGATCATGGCTCACCAGATTCTCAGGCTTACCAGCCCTAATTCCTTCACCACTGTAGCCGTTTCCAGTGAATATTCCTGATTTTTTTCCCTGGGCCCTTTAGTAAATGTGATGTCCGGAATAGTAGATCGGATCTATCTCTAGTCTCACTCAGATCTACACGTCTGTGGTTGTGCCCCTTTCATTGTCTTAGCTTCTAACTCTGTTTTGTACCACTGCCTGCCGAAACAATCTCAGATAACCTCCCCCCAAGCCCTCTTCCAGATCCCGATGCCCAGATCTAGAGAGTGGGATTAAACCTTACTGTTTTCNCTGGGTTGGCTCCTGGGGTTTCACAACCACCGTCTTGCTCTTCCGGGCGGAGGGCTAGGAAAACTCTAAGGGCGAGTCTCCCTCGAATCGCCGCCCTCCCTTGCCTCACCAGGCTGAAGACACCTAGGCTATTTGGAAACACAAAGCAATTGAGCAAGAGGCCCCTTGCGATCACACTTCCTATTAGATTTCTCTAAGGCGGATAAACAAATCTGAGTAGACGCGGACTCTCAGCATTGGGCGTGGATGCGGCCAAGGGCACAGCAGGCGAAGGCGACTCCGTACCTGAGACAGGCGGTGGGAGAGGCGGGTCTGTAACCCATCCTTCCCAGGGCCCATTGCACAGGCGCACGACAGGCCACCGCGTCTGGTGTCAGATGGCTCGGTTGAACATTTCACTTTGCCCTCCAGAACCTAAGTGACTTTGGGGGGGTGTCACTGGCCTCAATTTTCTCATCTGTGACATGGGAATGAAACGCCACCTATCACTCCAAGTTTATTGTGAAGATCACCTGAGATTTTGTGCGAGAGCCCTTTGTAAAGTGCGGCCATGTCCAAGTGAGCGGTTATTATTGGCAAAAGGGTTTTACTCCTTCCTTTGCATATTCTTCCTGCTGCTGGTTGAATTTACATGACTTTTTTTTTTTTAATCTCCCCAGGCTGCTTTTGATGTTTCTTTTAACCTGATTATTTTCTTTTTTGAGGAAGGAAGCAAAGAGAGAGAGAGAGAGGCACATGTAGAATGACTCATTCCATCCTAAACCTCTCCTTGGGTTTGTCCTAAAAGGTGTCCTCTCTTGGGGTCCCCATAAAGCAATGTGCCTCTGAAGAACCAAAGTTAATTACCATGTAAAGAGAATCACTCTTCTCCACTTTCTGGAACTTGCTACTTTCTGGAATCCTGTAGCAAATTATTTAAGGTTTGTGATTTATTCATGTTACTGAGTGGTAGCTTTTCACTGCCCTTAGTAGTGACCTTTTCAACTAATACAAACTATCTTCACATTAGCTGACGTATGCCATACAAAAGACAAACACTGCAAAAAAACAAAGACAAAACAAATCAAAAACAAAAACCCCGCATGGGAACGCATCCCAGAACCATACGAGAAGCTAGAGATAATCTGCTAATCACTAAAGTCTCCTGTGTGAGTCCTCAACCGTCGTCAGCTCTTATGGAAAAAGAAATACCATGAGTCAACTTTTTCACTGTGAATTGATCTCAAAAGCCTTTCGCCCCATGTTCAAGTGCGTAAGCAGTCCTATTTCTGAACCAAATGGAAATAAAAACAAGTGACAGTAAGGGAGAGACTCTGAACAAAGGGAAAACATAAACTTCGAATCCAAAAGGTGTAGAAGACCAGGAGCGCTCATGCGTAACCGATCAACATCTTTTTTCCTTTGCTTAATTCGTTGGTCTGTATCTCGGCTCCCCCGGCTTAGGTTTCCGGAGGGGGTGCCTCTCACCAAATGGGTCTGACACGTTAGCACTAGGTGACAGTGGCCTGGGAGGCTGCCTGGTCCCTGACAGCTGTCCGCGGGCCTCTCTACTCCTGACTCTGCCACCTCAGGACGCCTCACCTGTGCCAGCGCAGAGTCCGCAGGTCGGCACCCGTGCCCCACAACGACCCACAGGGTTACAGGAACTGCCGGCCGCTGCCCCCTGCGAAGTCCTTCTCCCTAATCCAATCCAGGAGCCACGTCGCGAAGCACGAACCCCGGGACAGGCGGGAAAACGCAGCGGCCCCGGAAGACCACACGCCGTCCTTTCCAGTCCCCTGGCACCGGGGCAGGCCACCCCGAACCGGTCCAGCTGCTGGACCGGAGCTCCAGACACTGCGCCTGTGCCGTGCGCCCTCTGCAAGCCCCTCTGCTTCCCGCCCCGTCCGGGGAGGGGGGAGCCCTGCGAAGGCACGCGCGGAGTTGCGGGGCGGCACCCGGCGCGGAGCCCCAGACCCTGCCCCCCCCC
>NW_027528369.1:8088597-8098284 GCF_008692635.1 Crocuta crocuta | reverse complement strand
GAGGGGGTGGGGGGTTGGGTGATTTGGGGGGGGGGACCCGGGGAGGCCTGGCAGCGAGCTGGGGAATAAGGGCCGGTTCTCGTTGCTTCCGGGCCCGGATTGTCTCCACCTGTAGGACAAGGATGGCACTTGCCATTTCCTGCCCGCCTGTTCCAGACTTAGGGTGAAGTCCTGCCGTTAAAGAACACTTTCCAAACAAGTCAAGCGAGGGTGCGTGGTGTACGGAAGGGCAATCAGAAGCCTGACTTAGGTTTTGAGAGGGGTCAGTTTAAAAGCTGATAGATCCCACGTCACTTGCACCAAACGTCCTAGGCGACTCTGCAGCTTTTCAGCAAATGCAGACAACAACTTTCAGGCCATTTGGTTTCTGTTTCTTCTACGCCTCTAAAATTAAAAAAGAAAAGAAAAGAAAAAGGTAAACAAAAATAGGAGTGTCTTCTGCGGAAGCGTTTTCAGTTCTGGAGGAGGAAGTACAGAAACAAACTGACACCCACTCCCAGTAGTACTGGGGTACCAGCAAAACAGAGGATGTTTCCAGAGAGGACTCACTTTCTCCACGTTTCCACAGCTACACCGCGGAGCTCTGGTGCCCCTTCTGGTCGTTGCTTGTATGAAATAAAGCCCAGTCTAGGGGCACCTGGGTGGCTCAGCCAGTTAAGCAGCCGACTCTTGATTTCCGAGCAGGTCTGGATCTCATAGTTGAGGAGTTCCAGCGCTGACAGTGTGGAGCCTGCTTGGGATTCTCTCTCTCTCTCTCTCTCTCTCTCTCTCTCTCTCTCTCTCTCTCTCTCCCCCCCCCCACTCTCTCTTTCTCAAAATAAGCATTTAAAAAAAAGAGAAAGAAAGCCCTGTCTAAATAAATGCATGCAGTGGTATCTCAAATGGGGCTGAACGTCAATTTATAGAAAGCTGTGGGTTCTCTGAAATCCTAGGGATTCCACGGGAGAATCTGAGTTCTGCTGCGTAGGAAAAAAAGGTGACATGGATTGATGACCGAACACCTTGCCTGTGCCCCAGCGGGTCCCTGTGAGATGACCTACGGAACTTAAGACTTGTTTGGCAAAGTTTAAGAAAACGACACGAAGGAAAAAGTCGGGAGCTGCATTTCCATGAGGTTTAGGGGGCCACCAGTGCCTTTGCTGCTTCTGGTCCATCCCAGGTTCGCCTGACCAGCTCAGTGCGGCCATCACGTCTGAGAAGCTGGATCCCTGGGTATTTCGAGTTTGGGGTGAACTCAGGAAGAGAAGGGGTGTGAACCTGGAAAATGTGAGCTCCCTCAGGGTCAGATTCCACTTGGGGAAAACGTGATTTCTCCTCAAGAGATTCACATGAAGCCTGTCGCTCCGTGCCTCATAAAAGGTATTCTGATCTCGCCAGAAGGATGGAGAGAGGCAGGTCCGTACGTGGCCATTCAACAAAGGTGGAGAGAAAGTAAGTTCTGCAAACCACAGGCCACTGAACTAGATAGTGGGCATGGGAAATATTCGGGACAGATTACTGACAGTAACAAACATTTGTGACCTCTCTGAAGAGGAAGCACCAGTGACAAACACCAAGTCGTGGGGGGTTAACCATCCTCCTGCTGTGAAATGCACAAACTGCCGAATCGGGAAATAGGATAGAAATTGTGTATTTGAACCTGGAGGGTGTATTTACCAGGATTCTTTCTGTTATAAGTGAGAGAACTCCATTCAAACTGTTGTTTGTTTTTTTTAAAGGGACTATATCAGCTCACATAACCCACCTAAATTCTGGAGTTGGCCCAGCAAGATCCAGGGATGCCGATGACGTCATCAGAACTCGGTGCCTCTCCCCCTACTTGACCGCCTCCCTCTCAGCTGGCTTCATTCTCGGGTTAGGTGCTTTTTTTATAAAGTGGTCTCCAGTAACAACAGGTGTATGCTCTTTCAGCTTAGCAGCCCCGGGGGGAAGAGGACTCTGTCCTTCAGTGTTTCCAGCAAAAGACCTAGGATTTGATCTAAATGGTCCAACAACGGCTTGTGTGCTCATCCCCGTGAACCAACCTCTGAGGCCAGGACGTTGGGATAACTGGATTGGCCATACTTGGACAGGAAGGGAGGATCAGCTCCACCCAGCTACTTGGGGGAAGAGCATGGGGAGGGTGGGTCCCCACAGGAAAACGCGACAGGAGACGGATTCTGGGCAGGTGGCGGAATGCAACGGCTACCCAGGACAAAGCCTTGGCTGAGATATCTCATGATGAACTGCAGAAAGGACATGAAGAAAAGGCGGGAGAAATAATGAATTTATTGGATGGCTGAATCAATACTCAAAAACACTTTTGAGCAGAGGATGCTTCCGAAAAACGATGATGCACAGAAACCAGAGGTGATGTGACTTGATATCACTTGTTTCTGGATGCCCATCATGTCCACTTCTACCTCCCGATGTAAACTCTTACCAGGAATGCCGTGGCTTTAAAACAACACAGACGTAGTATCTTACAGCTCTGGAGGTCAAACCTTAAAATCGAGGTATCAGCAGGGCTTCACTCCTTCTGGAGGCCCTGGGGGGGATGGCCTTCTCGCCTTTTCCAGCTTCGGGGGCCTCCTGCTTCCCTTGGCTGGGGGCACCTTCCTCCGTCTTCAAAGGCAGTCTCCTTTAAGCGGGACTCGGTCTCGGCCCTTCTCTGTCCTGCTGTGTGTATAGAGCGCAGGCCTGTGGTTTCATGGGACGCCTCTCAGTTTAGGTTTCTCTGACTGTCCCTGCACTGCCAGGGACCAGTGTGCCAGGGCGTCGTATCGGGAGGCGCCAACCCCAGTTTGTCTTATTATTGCTGCAGCTGCCTGACTGATGGTTGAGATGGTGACAGGTTTCTCTACCGTGAAGGCCCTTTCCCCCCTTTGTAAATAATCAGTAATCTGTGGGAAAGACACTTTTAGACTATTTAGATATCCTGTTTTTCTAATGGACATTCACCCAGTGGTTTAGCCCCCACTAATGACAATGCTGCGCTGACCGCCAAGTGTCGAGGGGTCTGATTCCACGGCTCCATTGACATTTACCAGTTGACATTTTCTTGCATCTGTCCTTGCCCTTCTGCAGTCTTTTCCCCGCGGGGCAGCTGGAGTGACCTTTAAAAACCACAAATGGGGGGCGCCGGGGTGGCTCAGTCAGCTAAGCATCCGACTTTGCCTCAGGTCATGATCTCACANCCATTGACATTTACCAGTTGACATTTTCTTGCATCTGTCCTTGCCCTTCTGCAGTCTGTTCTCCGCGGGGCAGCTGGAGTGACCTTTAAAAACCACAAATGTGGGGGCGCCGGGGTGGCTCAGTCGGCTAAGCATCCGACTTTGCCTCAGGTCATGATCTCACATTCGTGAGTTCGAGCCCCGTGTTGGGCTCTGTGCTGACAGCTCAGAGCCTGGAGCTGCTTCCGATTCTGTGTCTCCTTCTTTCTCAGCCCCACCCCACTCATACACTGTCTCTCTCTCTCTCTCAAAAATAAACATTTAAAAAAATTGATAAAAAAATAAAAACCACAAATGGGACCATCTCCTCCAGTGGCTTCCTACTGCCCCTCAGATGCGTCCAGAATCTTCTGGTTGTCAGCACGGCCTGGCCCTTCCAAGCCCTCCACCCCCACTGCATCCCCACACACTGGCCCCTTGCAGAACTTCCAATGATCGACGCCACCCTCTACTCTGGGGCCTCCCCACCTACCCCTTTGCCTGAAACCCTCTCCCTCCATCCTCTGCTTCCCTTTGCTTATCAAATACCCAAGTGTCCTTCACATACGCGGCCAAAAGGAAGCCATGTGACCCCCTGGGGCACGGCCAGATTCCCAGGTGCCCCTTTCACACATATGCCCATTTCCTGCTTGTAATTTATTTGCTCACTTGATCTATGCGCTCCCCAGGCAGACAGAAGGAGGTCTCCAAGCTCGCTCGCTGTGCCATTTCTGCTGGGCAGTCACGTAACTCTGAGCCTCAGTTTCCCCAGCTGTGCAAAAGAATCCCTCCAGCTTCGCAGGGCCGCAAGGATGAGTGAGTCTGTGGCTGTGCCAGCAGCAGGGAAGACAGGTCCGCGACTGATTCCCTCTCCTAGCTGTGTGACCTCCAGCGTACTGCTTACCCTTGCTGAGCCTGCTCGTTCGGCTGCGAAAGGGGCCACCCACAGTGTGTTTGCTCATTCATTCAATGTGTATTTCCCGGCTGATGGGAGCTGGGGAGGCAGAAGTGGGCCAGAGAACAGAACCCCCCGCCTTCCGTGAGGCTTGCACTGGGGTAAACAAGCCAGGAAGTGGAGGATAAATGGCGTGAGCAGAGATGTGACGCGGAGCAAAGCAGGGAGGGGCTCCAGGGAGGAAGACGCCACAGGATGAAGTCCCAAAGGGCATGAGAGCTATCGAGGTGACACAGAGCGCCCAGCCCAGAGCGTGGCACTAAGTGCCCCGAACCCGTCCAGTAGCCATACGTCCCCCCCCCCACGCAGGGGCCTGGTGCCCCACCCAGCAGGCTCCCCCCACAGCTGGGGGCGAGGTGGCCCATGCAGGGGAATTCAGGACACACCGCACCACCTTGGGCTCTTTAGACTCCGTGGGCCTCGTCCGATACCACGGGTTGTGGACTGTCCGCTTTCTAGCCTCCCAAATTCTGGCTGTTGCATTCAGTGCCACAGAGTCCGTGGAAAAAGACAAGGAACAAACCAAACACCCTTCCAGGACAAACCTCTTGACAGCCAGCTGTACAGCCTTGGGAAGTGCCCGTCTCTCTCTCTCTCTCTCTCTCTCTGCCACTGCCTACTTGCAGCAGAGCGCGCCAGTCATAAGAGTCTGTAGCTGGATGAGTTGATGGCCAGTGGGCGCCCATACAGCCGGCAGCGAGATCAAGTCGTAGTGTATTCTCAGTGCCCTGGCAGCCCCCTCGACGGTAACCCCTGCCCCGCCACGTCTTCCTACACCGACCATCAGCTTTGCCTGGTTCTGGTTCTTTTATTCATGGAAATGCGGTACTTACGGTTTTATGTCTTGCTTCTTGAACCCAACATGCATTTGTGTGATTGGTTTCCATTTTGTGTCGTAGTTCATCATATGAATATACACTATTTGTCCCTTCTGTCGGTGCGGACATTTAGGTTGTGAACATTCCAGCAAGTGTCTTAGGTGAACACAGGTTCGCGGATGTTCGGCCTTGGCAGATTCTCCTAACAGCCGTACGAGGTAGTTTAACAGTTACCACACCCCCCCTCCCCCACCGTCCCCAGCAGCAGATGGAAGTTCTAGTTACTCCAGATGCTTGGCGGCACTCGGTGTTTTTTCATTCTGGCCATTTTGGTGGGTGTGTAAACATTTCGTCGTGGAGTCAGTTTGCATTTCCCGGACATCTGATGAAAACGAGCCCTTTTTCATGTTTCAGACAGTCTCTTCGGGGAGTGTTGCTCCAATTGCTGTAATGTGCTGTCTCGTTTAATTATATTTTTATGTATCTCAAAATAAATACATGGTTAAAAAATTAACAAGGTACAGGGGCGCCTGGGTGGTTCAGCAGGTCGAGTGTCCCACTCTTGATTTCGGCTCAGGTCACGATCTTACCATTCGTGAGTTCAGGTCACAATCTCACCTTTCGTGAGTTTGAGCCCCAAGTAGGGCTCTGTGCTGACAGCACCGAGCCTGCTTGGGATGCTCTCTCTCCCTCTCTGCCCCTCCCCTGCTCGCTCTCTCTCTCTCTCTCTCTCTCCAAATAAGCATATACACTTAAAAGAAATTAACACATGACATGCCCCTTTCTTGTATATCTGCCCAGGGAAAGCCTATGCACATAGAAACATATATATCTCCCCACTCTGTTTTCTTATACAATACACGGTTTTACACAATAGACCTATTATACCTTGAAGGCCACACATCTGAATTCATGAAAATCTGCCTCATTTCCTTTTCACTGTTGTGCAGCACGCCACTCCCATTTGTGTGTACAACATATTTTTTTTTAATGTTTTATTTATTTTTAGGAGAGAGAGATAGAGACAGCGTGAGCAGGGGAGGGTCAGAGAGAGAGGGAGTCACAGACTGAAACAGGCTCCAGGCTCTGAGCTGGCAGTCAGCACAGAGCCCGACGCGGGGCTCGAACCCACGAACCGCGAGATCATGACCTAAGCGAAAGTCGGACGCTTAACTGACTAAGCCCCCCAGGCGCCCCTGTGTGTACAACATATTTTATTTACATAATATATTCAGAGGCTCACAGGGCACTGCCAATTTTTTGCTTCTCCAGCATGCTACTGCATGAACTCCAGGGCAAATAGCTTTGTGTAGGGAAGTCTGCCTGTAGGATAAATTCCTCAGGGGAAACTGCTGGGTCACATTTTTGTGGCTCATGTTGCTATCTTGCTCTGCAAAGAGATGAACAAATTTTCAATCTCATCAGTCGGGTCTGTTTGCCAACAGAGTATTACCGAACCTTCATCTTTGCCAAGCTACTAAGTGAAAAATGGCACCTCCTTGTACTTCAGATTTGCATTCATTCCTTTAACTGCAAATTGAGGCCGAGCATCTTTTCACATTGAATAGAGCCTCCACTTGAAAAGGGCTGCTCCCTGGGGCGCCTGGGTGGTTCAGTCGGTTAAGTGTCGGTTAAGTGTGGAACTTCAGCTCAGGTCATGATCTCATGGTTCGTGGGTTCGAGCCCGGTGTCGGGCTGTGTGCTGCCAGTACAGAGCCTAGAGCCTGCCTCAGATTCTGTGTCTCCCTCTCTCTCTTTATCTTTCTCTCTGGGTCTCCACTGCTCACTCTCTGTCTCTGTCCCTCAAAAACAAATAAACATTTAAAAAATTAATAAAATAAAGGGCTGCTTCCTGGAATGAGAGGTGAACTGAAAACTAGCTCCTGCAGGATAAACAGAACTGACCTTGGATGTGGGACATTTCCTCTCATTGTAAGGGGGATGGGAAGTACCAGGTTTTCGCCTCCCAGGGCCTCAGTGAAATCAGGGAAAGGCAAAAACACTCTGCCTTGAACCACAGCCTTAAACCAGGAAAAACCTTAGAAATAAAATCTAATCTCCTATTTTAGAGGTTAAAAAAAAAGCTGAGCCTCAGAGAGGGGAAATGACTCGCAGGAGACTTTTTTTTTTAATGTTTTTTATTTATTTCTAGGAGAGAGAGAGAGAGACAGCGTGAGCAGGGGAGGGTCAGAGCGAGAGGGAGTCACAGACTGAAACAGGCTCCAGGCTCTGAGCTGGCAGTCAGCACAGAGCCCGACGCGGGGCTCGAACCCACGAACCGCGAGATCATGACCTAAGCGAAAGTCGGACGCCCAACCGACTAAGCCACCCAGGCGCCCCTCGCAGGAGACATTTTTAAAAAACACACCAATTCTGTTGAGAAAGAGTTTAGAAACAAACAAACCTTGATAACACTTGAATTGTTTTTGCCGACTGCTGCTAACTATCATTAAATATTTCAATGAATGATCTTATTGTGCCATTTCCTTCAGCAAGGGGTGCACTCAATAAACCAGATACACCAGGATTAAAAACAGAGGCAATATAAACAGGTGTGGGGACTAGAAGAAGAATTATGGGCTGAGGATCCCTCTACTCTTATTTTTTCTTTTTTTTCTGAGAGAGAGACAGTGTGAGCAGGGGAGGGTCAGAGAGAGAGGGAGATACAGAATCCGAAGACAGTCTCCAGGCTCTGAGCTGTCAGCACAGAGCCCGACGCGGGGCTCGAACCCACGAACCGCGAGATCATGACCTAAGCGAAAGTCGGATGCTTAACCGACTGAGCCACCCAGGCGCCCCGGGTCTTCTCTTTAAGCTGTTTATGACTTGACAGGTTGCAGAGGACGGACGGCAATGCAAATGATTCTTGTCCATAGATGTTAGACATAAAGTGAACTTTGGTGAAAGTTCAACCGGCATAGAAGTCAGTTCTGCATCTATTAAGCAAATTCATCCTGGCATTTCTCACTGCCTACATACACACATATCTGCCCTTTGGATTTCTCTCCGAACCAACTGTATCATCTTACATACTTCCTCACTAACTACTGAGTTAAATTAAACCTTTCACACGTGTGTATATTTGTCTGCGATTGTCTTTTCCTTTTTTTTGTTTTTTTAAACCCTATTCTCTTAATTCTGCTAGTAAAAAAAGATACTCCACGCACAGGGCCACTTGCTGTCTCGATGCTATTCAAAGATGACCAACCATCCTTTCTGTCAGCCCATGCAAAAAGAATTGATCACTGATTGAAAGCCTCACTCACTTTCCTCCCTTGAGGAAACAAATCCTGAAACAAAGACCACAGGAGACAGAGGATCATAGAGGGTGAACTAAATTCACAGCCCCATTTTGCACACAGAGGTACAAGATACAGTAACAAAAGTTTCCACTTTTAAATGCACCCCCCCCCCCCTTACTTCCAGAAGTTTAGCTGGAATGAGTTTCTGGAAGCACGAATGCTAAGTGGTGACGAGGTGGCTTGCACAAAGCGAGATTCTGCTAGATCTCTTGGCTGTAATTACTGCTCTTCATCAATCTGACAATTCGGCGAGCGCTTACCGGTTTAACGACACACACTAAGCGAGCACCTACTTCTCGGCCCTGCGGAAATTGTCCCCAATACTATAGGAAAGCCATAGAAATACAAGCATGTGTCTGCCCTCAAAGCACTCAGGGCTGATCATCCGGAGGGAATCGCTGCGACGCTCAGAGCGGGGATCAGAGGCTCGGCGGACCCCAGGAGCCCCCGGCCCTGTGCGCTTCCCCTTTCCGCCACGTGCTTTGTGGCTCAATCGTTTCCACTCCCGCTCCCCCATTTCCCCATTTTCTGACTTCCCGCTCCGCACGCGGTACCGGCCACACCTAGAGCTGGCGCGGAGCCGCCCCCGCGGGCTCCGGAATAAAGCGCTCCCCGGAGTGTGACAGCCTAACGGCGCGGCTTGGACCGTGCGGCGGCCCGTAGCCCCCGTCCTTTCCCTTCCGCGCTTCGCCTTGGATGGCGCCTTTTATTTTGGCGACGGGAGCCTTCGGCTAAGAGCCGCCTTCCACGAGGAACTGTCGATCCTCAAGGCTCTCGGCTCCCCGACGATCCCGGCGTCCGGGTCCCCGACAGTCGCCTCCGGCGCCCCCTCCGCGGCCGGAGCGGCGCGGCCGGAATTGCGCAAGCGCGGCGCCGCTGACCTCGCGGGGTTCACTTCCGGGGGTCGTGCCTCCCGACTCCAGACNCCCGGCCACTCCCGGTCCCTGGCGCGCCCTGCCGTCGGCTCCCCTGCCCCCTCTCCTCCGGACGCCGCGCGCCTGCGACCTTCCCGATCCCCGCGGGGGCACCTCTGTGGCACCTCTGTGCGTGCGCTTGCCTTCCCTTCCAGGTGTCTCCTTGTCACGCCTTCGTTGATCTCTCGGGATACGGCCCGAATTGCAGCTCCAGGTTTTTGCCTGACCTTGGGCGTGACACTCAGCCCTGCGAGCCGCGGTTTCCCCCTCTCAAAAGCTAATAACGGGGTTGTTGTTAGAGCCCGAAGGGAGAGTGGCTATAAAACCCTTCTGTAACCTGTAAAGAGGGCTTTACAGCCCTGCATTACAATGGGCTCTCTTGAACTTGGCCCGTGGCTTCTCGAATGCTCCTGGTCTTCCCTTCCTTCTAAAAAGTTTTCATTATTCTCTATTCCTCGCCCATCTTCCTGATGAGCTTCCCTTCCCCCATCAGCTCTCTTTGGC
>NW_027528369.1:8075110-8088590 GCF_008692635.1 Crocuta crocuta | reverse complement strand
GGGTGTTGCCAGACAGGGCACCTGGGACAAGCAGGTCAGTCTTCAGGACGCCGTTGGCATCTTTTCTGGCTGTAGCCAAGGGTCACCTCTCCCCAGGAACTAAGTCTCTTTGCTGCTGGACAGACACACGTTACGAGCTTACAAGTCACCAACGTCTGATGGTCGTGAAATCGGAGAGAGAAGAACTGTTGAGGTGACTGCCTTGTCGCTTCCTCTGGTGACAGGTCATGCACTGAGTCTGCTTAGTGTGTGTACTTACTGCTCACACATTGATCTGTTTTACTGTCTCAGGGGTCTAGAAATCCTGATCAATGCACATTTCTCCCTAAACTCTTCCCCTCCCAGGCGAGAGGAGTTTAATCTCTTTGATGTGTTGTTTTCACAACCCGTACTTAACCTGCAGCCACCTTGTAACAAGTCACCTTGTCACACTGGCTTGTTAGGAAGTCAGACCTCGATTAAAGTGAAAAGCTCTTGGGATATTTGAAAAAAATGGGGTGGAACGGAAGTGTTGGGTTGCATTCCTTGAACACTCCAGAAGATAGGAGGGCTCGGGCTGTTGACGTTACTTGGGGCTTGTGTATTTTGAGGAGGGAGACCGGCGGGTTCACCTTGACTTTTGAGAACAAGACTGTGCGAAAGGTAGCTTCGGAAAGAATTCATTCAACAAGCATGGGAAGGAACTCTTTACACACTCGGCTCAGCGCGAAGGGGGTAAAGCGCGTATACAAGTATCTGCTCCCAGCGGCTTGGACCCTGCCTCGGATCACGGTGACCAAACTGGGCCGTTATAGCTGTGCCACTCAGTCCATTATAAAAACAGACATCATCTTCTAGGAAGGACAAGCGTTAGCAGGGACAGAATGGCCTGCGTGCAGTGAGAAAGTACTAGAAAGAACTTCGTCAAAAGCAGTCTTGGTTCAGTACAAGGTATGGATACATTTCTACGTTCTTACTGAGACTGCTCCCTGCAGACCTGAGGCTCTGTAGTGATACAGATAATCAGAGTTTTCCGTAGTTGGAGGAAATGAGACTAGAAAGAAGTTTACGTAGGAGCTTAATGTCTGGGATGAATTGAGAACTCGTTTTCCAGAGGATCGGAGAGCTTCCCAGCTCTGCCACAGGCCGGGGAAACTCTACAGGTTATCTACAGGATGATTTTCTGAAAGTGGCTCTTTGGGATTATGTTTCTTTAAAATAATGTTTTCGTTATAAGAATAATACAGCTTGGGGGGCGCCTGGGGGGGTCAGTCAGTTAAGCGTCCGACTCTTGGTTTCAGCGCCGGTCATGATGTCACTGCTTGTGAGCCCCGACATCTGGCTCCGTGTCTCCCTCTCTCTCTCTGCTCCTCCCCTACGCTCTATCTCTCTCTCTCAAAAAAAAAAAAAAATTAACTAAAAAAAATAATACAGCTTATTTTGTGTAAAAAAAATTCAAACCCTAGAGCGGAGCATAAAGTCTGAACACTCATTGTACACCTTTTGTCCCCAAAGCCAGTGTCCAAGGTCAGTATGAACAGCTGGTCACGGCTAAAGCATCTGAGAAGCATTCAGAGGCCAACTGTGAGAGGTAGTCAGTTCCAGAGTTTAGAGGGAGCAGTCCTGTAAGATCGCCCTCACTTCTGACACCAGCTGCAAGTTTCGGGGTCTCAAAGCCACCTTCAGGTTTGGTTATTATGGAGAAGGACTCACAGAACTTAGGAAATCTGTTGTGCTCACAGTTGAGGTTTTTGACACGTAAAGATTAAAATCAGCCAAGTGAAGAGGATTCTGGATCAGAGTCTGAGGAAGGGGCCAAGGTGAATGAAGCTTGTGTTGTCTCCTCTCTCAGATTCAGGANGGGGTGTTGCCAACCAGAGAAACTCCTCTGAGCCTTGGAGTTCCGCGTCTACATTGGGTTCCACTTCATAAGCGTAAATGATTGATTCATTAATGGCCTGTGCTGATGCTGCGTGACCCAGAGCCCCCCGAACCGCCTCGGTGGCCCTCCTGGCGTGGCCCGCTCCCCCCCAAAGCAGATCGTCAGCCAAGGACAAAGCCAAACCTCCTTTTGGGCAAGGTTCAGCTTTTCATTATTCAAAAAAAAATTTTTTTAATGTTTTATTTACTTTTGAGAGAGAGAGAGAGCGTGAGCAGGGGAGGGTCAGAGAGAGAGGGAGACACAGAATGGGAAGCAGGCTCCAGGCTCCGAGCTGTCAGCACAGAGCCCGATGTGGGGCTCAAACCCATGAACCATGAGATCATGACCTGAGCTGAAGACTGAGCCCCCCAGGCACCCCTTCATTTGTTCATTATGCAGCATCCTTCCTTCTTTCACGGTCCCTTTCTACTTAAAAACACACTCTTTTGCTTTACTGCTGACGAATGACTACCTTCTAGAACATGGAGGAGACAGAGGCCACTGGGAGAGTTCTCTCAACCTTGATTCTTTTCTGCCTAAAATATCTCTCAATATCCATCAGTCTTTTCCGTTCCTTTCCCTCCGAGGAAGAGCTGTCCCTCTTCCCACGAACTCTGTGTCTGTTGTTTGGTCAGCGGTTATGGGACAGGCACGCAGTCGGTTCCTCTTACTTCTGCCTCTTGGATTGTTGTTGTCTTTCACTGACTTCTTTGCCTCTGCCCACAGGCAGGCCCCCATCTTGCCGGCCTCGGCTCTGCTTACCGCTAAGTTCTATTCCGTTCTTGAACAACCTTGTCAGAATCCTGGTGTCTAACAAAAGCCAGATCCTAATGGGCCCCGGATAATGCCAGATACGGGCACAGCATCTTCCCGTTTTGGAAACAATTTTGTCGTCCTCCAACCCCCTGTGTGTAGTGGGGGCTTGGTAAGTGCTCGATTCGTGAATAACCTGGCTGAGCAGAGGGGGAGGTTCCCCAGCTTGGAGGAAACAGCAGGCCCGGGAGCACAGGGGGGCCACGGGGCATGTGAGGGAACCGGCACGGGCGCCGCGTGGAAGGGAGCGGGAGCCCCACGCCTGAAAGGGATGGGGCCTCGAACGCCACGGGCAAGGCGGGAAGGTTTTGGGCCAGACTGACTTTGTGACGCACCCTGTGGCCTTTGGTGATAAGATCCATGCAGCGGCACAGAGGGTGCTTGAACCTGGTGACCCTGGAGAGGAGGATTGTGCAGAGGTGCAGCCCAGAGGTGAGGGTGCCTAGGCTGGGCTGTGGGGAAGCTGGGACGGGAAGGGGTGCAGCCCTAAGCAGCAGGCGGCCTGGAGCACGCAGGGAGGGTGGAGGGGCTGCGTGTCTGGGGGGTGAAAGGTACTTAACAAATACCTGCGGCCTGAGGCGGGTTCCGGGTGCGGCTGGCACTCTGGAAAGGGTGCGGTTTGTGTGCCCGGTAAGCAGAGGGCAGGCGGCGGAGAGAGGCTGCCAGTGTCTCCCGGGACAGCCTCTTGCAGTGTCATTTCTGGGTCGAAATGTTTTGAATTCTTAGCGTTCCGTATTCCCTAATCCAGTTTGTTCATCACAGAATGCATTTTCTAAAACCGAGGGCTCTGGGAGGCGGCGTATCGTAATGGAAGAACGTTCTGGCGTCAGAACGGTCCCGCACGCAGCCTTTGCTGGCTGGGAGCTCGGGCAGGTTGCCGTGGCTCCCAGCGAGCCGGTCCTAGGGCCCTGCGTTTAGCCGGCTTCAGCGCGACGGCGCGTGCACCGCTCCGGGGCGCACAGGAGGTGGGTGGTAGTCGGCCCTTCTGGTATTTCACATCGTCGTTAATTTGCAGCTGAGAGCCAGCTGCGTTAGCACGTCCGATGTTCACAGCGTCTCGGATTTGGGTGAGTCCGTTTCATTTTAAACAAGGAAACCCTATTCAGGAAGATCTGGGAAGAGGCAGGGATTCACACCGGCCCGATTGCGGTTCAGCCGCTCCTGGGCCAGGACACCTGGGAGAGGCGGGGAGCTCCGGCCCCTGTTCCCCGAGTTAGAATTCCCGAGGGTTCCCTTACCTTGTTGGGACCTTNCTGCTGTGATGGGGGAGCGGGTCCTCGAGGCCACCTCACCCAGCCCTTGCTCAGGGCGACACACTGGAAATGGAGACTCCCCCGGAAGTGGGGCGTTCTCTCTTCCTCCCTCCTCCCTCTCTCCCCTTAACCCCTCCGCGTTTCTCCCCGACTGCTTTTCCCAAGGCTCCCAGACTTCTGACGGTGCCTTCGAACGGTGCTTTTCAGCGCGGGAAGAGTATGATCTGATTTATGTCTGTGAAAACTTACTCGGGGTGGACCGTGGGGGGAGGGAGGCGGTGACAGTAGACACTGAGAGTGCTGGGGAGGCGCCCTGCGGACTGCCTGGGGGAGGGCCCGCGGGCCTGGGCTGCGGGGGGAGATGGTGCCCACAGGACTTGCTGAAGGGTTCAGTGGGGGGGGGGAAATCAGTGAAGAGTGACTCCTATGTTTTGACCTTGACACTTAGAGGGAGGTGCCCCCTTTTGAGCCGTGAAGGTTGTGAGGGTTTGGTGGGCGAAGGGGGGTGTTGGGGACCCATCTGGGTCTACTCGGTGATCACAGTGAGTTTCGGGGCTTCCCTGGTGTACGTGTCTTAGCAGCAGCGTCTGTGGGCCAGGGAACCCCGAAGACCGTTTACAGAGTGCATGTAGATAAAGGGGTAACTCAGCCCAGGGCTGAGCCTAGGCACCGCCACCGGGACATCTACAAAGAGGAGGACCCGGTAAGAGACTGAAGCGAGGCCAGTGGGAAAGAAGAAAGACCCAGTGCCCCCTCCTCCCCCCAGCATTCATGAGATTGGCTCCCGGGGGGTGGGGTGGGGGCCGTTTCTCCATGTGCCCTCCTCTGATCGGCAATGTCCAAGGCCTTTTCTAAAGTGGTTACATACTTCGGTGTCAGACCTTTCTGGAAACTGAAAATAAGCTTCTCATTCGCAGGATGGACAATGTGGGAGCACACTGTTGAGACTCAGCTTTAGTTATAGCTTAACGTCCTGTTGATTTTCTTCCCTTAAATGTTAAGATTCTGTTCTTGGGGCGCCTGGGTGGCTTAGTCGGTTAAGCGTCCGACTTTCGCTTAGGTCATGATCTCGCAGTTCGCGGGTTCGAGCCCCACGTCGGGCTCTGTGCTGACTGCCAGCTCAGAGCCTGGAGCCTGTTTCAGTCTGTGACTCCCTCTCTCTCTGGCCCTCCCCTGCTCACGCTGTCTCTCTCTCCTAGAAAAAAAAAATTCTGTTCTTTAGAGTCAATACTTTGAGACGATAGTGGTTTTGTACGGCAGACGTTATGGGTAGGGTCTGAAAGCACAGACTGAATCTTTCATGATTGCAAATTGACGGAAGGAACATTTGAGAACATAATTGCCGTGAATACGCTGCGGCAGGTCCGTGGCGCTTCCCTCTCTCAGCAGGCTCCGCTCCAACTCTGCGGCCTACAGTCCCCCGCTCCGTCCTGGCTCCCTTGGCCTCCAGGGGGAAAGTTGGTGCCTGTCGGCGTCCCTCCGGGTCGCAGCCTGTTTGCACAGCCACGCGCTGGAACCGATTTGTGTCCTGAGGGGCCCTCTGCTGAGGCCTTGGAACCAGCCTGCCGATCCAGCCCGGTCCGACGCGGGCACCTTGTCACTCCCTCCACACCAGGGCCTCCAGCTCCTCGGAATTTTCTGTTGGCTGGCTCGCCAGGCTTCTCCCCTTCATCCCGCACTCCCCAGCGAGCCAGTTCAGCTCACGCCTTGCCTTTGAAACCCTGGCTTTCCATTGTGTCCTCAGTCACCACGGCTGCCCTCTGGCCCCGGGTAAGCCTTTGGGTGCCGAGCTGGGCCTGCACGTGGCGGAGCGAGCCAGGCCCATCCCGTCGTCAGAAAGTGGGGGTCTGCGGCACCGTCTGGGCCACCTCCTCGGCGGGCTCCCCGCGGCGCCCCTTCCCCAGCCTCAGCTGCTTGCGGCGCTTGTAACTCCCACAGCCCGCAGCCACTCTTTGTCAGCACACAGTGCCACGGGGCGTGACCGCCTTTGGCTTCCGTCCTTCTCCGTGGTTCTCCGTAGACCCCTGCCCCTCTGTGGCTTCCTCCGTCTCAGGGAGAAGGATCGTCCCCCCGGGTCTGCAAACTTGGACCCTCATCCTTCCCAAAACACAAACGTGCAGCGAGCCTGAACTGCTTTTGCGGGGGCAGGGGCGGTTCCGGTCCGCAGAGAAGTAGAAGGGAAGGGGGACCGGGCGCGAGCGTGGCGGGGCCTCTCCGCTCACGTCGTCTGTGTCTGCTCTCTTAACTGGCTTCAGCGTACACCAGTCCTCCGTTCTGTTCCCGTCAAATCGCTTTGGGGCTGCGGTACGCTTTTAAAGCGTGGTGGAGTCAGACCGGATGCAGTGCCCCTGGTGAGACCCGTGCCCAGCCCCTGCGGGTCCAGGGCGGCCCCTCTGCCCGCGGCGACCCTGCCCAGCATGGGTTTGACCGCGCAGGCTACTTCCACGGGAATTTCTTTGGATACAGCATGTAATGCCGTAAATGTGTTTTCTCTTACGATTTTCTTCACACGTTCTTTTCTCTTGCGTCCTTTCTCACACGACCACGTACAGAAATGGCGTTCGTTGGCTGTTTCTGTCACCGCGAGGCTGCAGGGCAGCGGGAAGCTGTTAGGAGTTGAGTCTGGGGGGCGTCAGAAGTTACCCACAGGTTTCCAACTGCTCGGGGGGATGGCGTCCCCCGCCCCGTGTTGCTCAGGGGCGGCTGTACCCCTTTAGGATTACTGCAGCGCTGCACGAGCTGGTGCCCAAGGGCGGAAACTGAGGGCAGAATCCCCTCTGCGTCCCCTTCCCGCCGCGCAGATCCTGGACTTACGTGTGCATTTGAAAAGTGTTTCTCTGATTTTCTCACCACCCGGTCTCCCGGCCCGTGGCCCTGAACCGCTCCTGCCAGGGCCAGATCCCCGATGGGCTCTCCCGGCGCCTGCTTCGCTGGGCCTGACCGCTCCGGCCTTCCTGCTCATGCCCGGCCCCTCTGGCTCCCCTGCTGGCGCTTCGGACCCGTGCCAGGGCTCCAGCCCCCCGCTTCTGCCGCCCCTCGGGTGGTCACGTCCGTTCCCACGCCGCTCGTCCCCTCTGTGCCGAGGTCTCTCTAGGTCGGGGCAGGGGGAGGGCAGACGACTGTCTGCTGGCGGATTCCTCAGGCGCCTCTCGCTCCGGGAGGCCCGGGCTCGGGCTCTCTCCCTGAGGCTGCAGCTCCTGCGTTCCAGAAGAAGCGGCCAGGGCAGCGGTGTCTCCAGGTCCCTTTCACGCCCTTGTTTTGTGCCCCGGCCACCCCATGTCGCCGGTCCCTGCCGTGCTTTCCCTTCCTGGGCTTGGCTCTCAGTTGCGCCCGGGCCCCTGTCCCCTCTTGGCCCTGGCCTGCGCCTTCTCTGCTCTCGCTGGCGGTGGCCTGTCTCACCTTGTCGCCAATTACCTTTTAAAGCATCTGTCTGTTCACAAAGTTCTGGTGCCTCCCATTCAGCACAACGAGACCAGGCTTCTGGATTCCTTCCCTGGCCACTCTGAGCCCCTTGGGAGTGGCCCGGTCTGCCCGTCCCCGTCTGTGTGCCCGTCCCTTCCTCCTGCCCGAGCCTGAGGCCCTTCAGCACACCGTGTGCCTCTCCTGCCTGGGTCTCCCGCGCCGTCCTCTCCGCCTGCCTCTCGTCACCACCGCGCGGTCCTCGTTACTGACACCCTCTCTGGCTCCTCCAGACAGAATTAGCCGTTGGCCTCTCTCTCCTTCATCATGCTTTGCTCCTAATTTGGGGCTCACACTTAGCGTATTATTTACCAGCCTGATTGCCACCTCTGCCGCCCCGTGAGCCCCCGTGGGCTAAAGCTCCTGACTGTGGTGGTGCATCCGGGCGCCTGGTGTAGACGGGATGCTGCTTGGAGCCCCCCCACCCCTGCCCCATGTTTGAATTAAGTAGCTGCCTCACGGTTGGGTTTGCTTCGCGTGCTGCTTCTGTGCCTGAAGCAGAGAGTTGCTTATTCCTGCTTTTTATAGGTCATCAGTGGGCGTATGAATACACCACAGTGAGTTTAAACAGCATCGTAACATAAACACGAATACCAGACTCGAGGCTAGACATTCTTTTTACTGCAGTAGAGAAAGTAATTATATCAGGATTCTTTTTTTTTTTTTAAGATTTTATTTTTTTTAAGTGATCTCAACACCCAACATGGGGCTCGAACTCACAACTCCGAGATCACGGTCACACGCTCTGCCCGCTGAGCCAGCAGGCACTCTTCTTGATTCTTTTATGTAGTAACTCATCAGCACGGAATACTGATGTCTTGTGTTTGTTTGTTTTCAGTTTGTGTTTGAGAGTACATTTTCTGTTTACAGCCAAGGTAAAAAGCGAGGGGAAAGGCTCAGAACCTTGTCTGAAGCGACATCTTGACTCCTGAGTGCAGTTTCTAGAGGAAACATCTGGCTGGAACTTGGCCTCCACTTGACCTTTCCCACCCGGCACACGAACCCGTGCTGGTTATTTCTCTCCTGTTCGTTCTTTTATTGCAGTGTAATCAACTTGATGGATGCCGTGTCCCTCTCAGGACGTGGCGCCTCTCTGTCAGCTGAGCAGGTGACCATGGGCTCTTCTCAGTCATGCTTCTTGTCGCCAAACCAGCTTTGGTTCCTTTCAAAAAAAATCCACATGGCCTGGTTTCAAGGGCCACGTAGATGGCAGAACACTGTTGATTGAGGCTTATCCATGTTGTTGCAGGCGTCTGTAGTTTTCTCCCTCTTCGTCGCTGAGAAGTGTGCCGTTGTACGAATGTACCATAGTTTTTCCGTTCGTCTCCTGGTGCTGATATTTGGATTGTTTCTAGTCTGGAAGGTTATGAATACAGCTGTGTAAGCGGTGCCATGCACGTGTGTGTTCACATTCATCTTTCTTGGGTAAATACCTCTAAGTGGAATTGTTGAGTCATAGGAGGGGCGTACAGCTTGGAGAAAGCGCAAGGCCCCTTTTCGACGTGGTTGTTGTGTCGGTTATTTTTTCATATTTATGCAAGTAACTGGGGATTTGGTCCCATTGTAGAGATTCTGCTCTAAACGTGATGTCTGAGCAGTCTTGTGTTCTGCAAAGCCCGTTTCACTTTATGGAAGTAAAGTGTTGTTACGTAAGCTTATTTGAAAACAGTTCAAAATATTACTACGTAATTACGGTTGTTAGCTATTGCATAGATATTTGAACAAAGTTATTATATATAAATACTATATTTAAAAAGCACCCCCCCTGTTAGTTTCAGCGGCTTGGGAGTCACGGCCACATTTGTTCCTTAGAGGTTCACAAGGGGCTCAGAGCTGGAAAGGTGCTGGGGGACGGTGGCCTGTGGGTGGGGGGCGGAAGGCACGCAGGGAGGTTGTCGGCTAAGTGCTGAGGGAGAAGCGGCTTCTGAGGGGTCTTGGGGGCGGTGCGCAGGGGAGAGGACAGGGCCCGGCCCCAGTGGGGGTAGGCAGACTTGAGGCAGGACGGTAAGCAGCTTCCGCTCTCCTCTGGAGGGTCTAGTGGTGGAGACTGGGAGCCCTGGGAGACACCTACCACCTCCTGACCCCTGGCCCCTCCTCCTCCCCCTCTTCCATGCCGGCCTCCTGGTGTCCCCGTCAGGGGTCTTAGTTTCAAAAGACAGACACCGACAGAGGGTTTGTGTAAGCAGAAGAATAACCTTTTGGAAGGAGACGAGAAAAAGAACGGACCGGCGCCGGGGCGGGACCTGCTAGTTGTATTTTACGCCCTCTCCTGACATCTTCCTCTGTCCCTTAGCTGTCCCTTTGGGAAAGTCCCTCCCTCTCTTGTCCAATCCTGGTTTTAAACTTCTGTCATCATTTTTATTTTCAGGAACTAGGAAGTTCGCAGAATGTTCCCCTTTTGTTTCACAGATACGATTTCACATTTCTTCTTAAGTTTTCTCTCTGCCTTTTGCCTGTTCTGTGATTCTTCCTGGGGCTCCAGCCTTTGGTGAGACCTGTTTTGGGGGTTTTTCAAAACATCTGACCTGCGTGTCAGAGCATCCCGCCGCGCACCTGCAGCATAGGCAGCCGTGTGCCGACTCAGCTTCGGGGAGACTGGAAATAAATGGACAGCGTGAAAAGAATCTCATGACAAGATTTGTGCTGGAAATAAAGACCATTTATGCTGGGGGTCCTGCCCGTCTTGGTATCTTCAGGCCTTTTTCCTTAGGGCCACGCAGTCTAGACAGGCCGCGTCTGGTGGCCGGCCTGCCGGTGACTGGGAGCCAGGAGGGAGCGCTGACGGGGAGTTGCTTCCTTCGGTAGGTGGTCCTCACTCGGTTCCCCGTTTTCCTCCGTCCCCGCGGGCCAGGTGCCCCCTGTCCGGCTCCCCTCCCCTCTNCGTGGCTGCTAAAACAGCTGTTGGCTTTGGGAACACGGGCTGGCCGGGTTGGGTTCGCGGCACCCCCGGGGATCGTGCTCAAGAGATTCTGGCCGATAGACTCGTGTTTCATGCTGGGGCAGGTGCAAAGGAAGTCGCTTCCTGTTTAGAGATGTCAGTCATCTCGTAGTTTACTAGCAATGGAAACGCAGAGGAGAAGCGGCTTCCCAGTCCAGGGTAGTTGTGAATAACAGAACTTTCTGCGTCAAGTGGGACGTTGGCGACACAGCTCCGGGGACTCACCACAGCCTAAGAGACGGTAGGTGCTTTTGTTGCAAGGGAAGTAACCGTTCTAATCCGACCGTGTTGTCTTTCAGATCCTGTCACTTAGCACACTATGCACCTTCAGATCCTGAAGAAAAGGCGCAAAATGTTCGAGTAATGTGCAGAGATCATTTGTGAGGTAAGCAGGGGACCCTGCCGAGCTGTGTGGCCGCTGCCCCCTTTCTGACGCGGCCGCTGACTGGGTTCATCGTAAGGGTGGTTTGTGCGGTATAGACGGTCAGCCTTTCTCTCGACCTGTGGCTTTGGCTCCCTCGCCGCCCTGAGGGGGCTCCGTGGGGTGCGTCCTAGGTGATCCCTAGGTGAGCGCCCAGTGAGAGTTCACGGAAAGCGCTACCCGGACGGGAGTCCCCTCACGTTGCAGCGATCTGCTTGCCACCTGCCGTGTTCTGGGGAACCGCTTTCTTCAATGTGAGCATGAACAGTGTGGACAGGGTCCCATTAAATCGGCCGTTAAAGTCAAACCATGACGACCTGCCAGCCGCTTGCCTAGCGGCGTGCACCACCTTCCGGGTTCCCTCAGAAGCGGTCGCAGTGCTCCGAGAGGGTGGTGGCACTGCCCTGAGTGGCGCCGGGGCTGTGAGTGGGGACAGGGCCAGGGGCCGGGGCTGCGGGAAAGGGGCCACAGGGCCGGGGCTGGGGGCCGGGGCTGTGAGTGGGGACGGGGCCAGGGGCCGGGGCTGCGGGGAAGGGGTCACAGGGCCGGGGCTGGGGGCCGGGGCTGTGAGTGGGGGCAGGGCCAGGGGCCGTGGCTGCGGGGAAGGGGCCGTGCCCTTGCCCCAGCCGCTGCTACGTTCAGTGTCACATCTGCTCAGATGTTCCCAGCATCTGCACGTTGGGTCTTCGTAAAGGGTTGCTTCTTCACTTCCTCCCCTCCCTTCCTGCCGCCTGCGCGCAGTGTAAACATGGTGACTCGGCAGAACGCCCGCACAGTTGATTACAGGGAACTGAATGTGCCCGGCCGAAGCGTGCCGGGGTCAGCGCTTGTTTTCCTGTGCGGTAGCAGATTCCCTCTGATCGCCTTGGGGGGACTTTACATGCGTGGCCCTAATGCACACAGACGTTCCGCGTCGGCGTCCTCGTAGGCATGTAGAGGAGCGTCCCGCACCCCCAGTGCTGGGCATGTATGCGCCTCCTGCACCGGCGCGCGGGGCGGGACTGGCTCGGCATTCGGTGCCCATCTCTAGAGCACCTGCTCCCGGGGCAGAGCTCCGGCCGCAGACGAGCCCCAACGTAGCCCGTAGCTTCTTGTCTTGCTGTCGGGCAGGCGAGTGCCCACCTGTCACGGGGCGCATCCTGCTTGAGGAGGGGCCACAAAACGGATGCTGGTCGCAGGGATTTTCCTGCTTGAGGCCTTGATGTATAGTTACAATTCGCCCAGACCCTTTTATGGAAACCACTGCAAAACTAAACTGCTTACATCTGAGACGGGGCCCGGTTTCTCGGTGCTGCACCTGCCGAGTAACAAACATGCCCTTGGGAATCGGGGGGCCAACAGCGCGCACCAGACCAGAGCTCCGGGGGCGCGGGGAGAGGGCCGGGCCCTGCGCGGGAGCCCGTCAGGGAGGGAGAAGGAGGTCTGTGCGCCATGGGCAGTGCTGGTGAGCGGCCCGAGCGTTCCGGGGAAAGAAGCTTCCAGTCCCTGCTTCGGCCCTGACAGAATTGGGCCGGATGGGGGTGTAGGCAGCGCCAGAGCGCGGTCCTCGGATGGTCACGTGTGGGCGCGGCAGCCCTTCCCAGGGTGCTCCTCAGGGGAACGGTACCTGTCCGTGTGGCTCTGGGGTGAGGACTGCGAGCCTGCAGGGCGCGGGGGCTCCTGGGGACCGAGCGGACCCATGGGAAGGCGGGCAGACGGGCTGCCCCGCCAGTGGATGGGAAACGCCTGCTGGAAGGCTGGCTGTGATCTGTCCACACTCCTTGTATCTTAGTTCCTTCTGTGTCATTCAGAAAACAGCCTCAAGTGAGGTGTGTCCGGCCTGCAAGCTGGGGTATTTTATCGACTGAGGGAAAGCGGGGCCAGTCTCACTTGTGCGCCGAGTGGCCCCTCCTGACTCTGGCTCCTCGCGTGCGTCTGAGGAAGGGTGCGCCCTGCCTGCAGGCCCCTGGGGCCCCGCCCGCGTCCTCGCTCCTGTGCAGCGCGTCCTCGGGGCCCCTGATGAAAGGCCGCGGGCGTTTCTCCTCCCTGTGCACAAACACCAGGGCCAGGCGAACCCCGAGTGCCCCGTGCCATGGTGACGAGTACTCAGCGCCCCGGGCGCTGTCCGAGCAGGGCGTGCACGCCGGCCCCAGAGGAGCGCGGGTTCCTCCGAAGCTCCCCGACGCCCCGTGCTGTCGGGCAGCAGCGAAGGAAACACGGGAGGGGGTCCGGGCGCGGCTCCGCCGGCGGTAACGCGGGAACAAGAGTGTTAAGAGACGAAGGCGGAGAGCAGGGCACTCGGGAAACCGCACAGAGCTCAGGGCGACAGAGGGGATGCGGAGCGCACCGCAGCTGCCCGAGGAAGGCAGGCGGGGGTCCGGGCTCGAGGGGCCGCGCACAGACGCGGCATGGGCTCGCTGACGAGGGCGGCGGCCGCGGCACGACTCACTTGGTGTCCACCGGGGCTGCGGAGGCCGCATCCAGCTGCTTTCTGTTACCTTTGTTCAGCCGTGGCCGTGGCCATGGCCGGCCGTCGGCGGCTGTGCGTGCCCGGGTGTCACCCGCGCCGCAGGGTGTGCGGTGTCTTGGGCTGGAAACTAGTCCCCGCGGTGAAAGGTTTTAAAATTCAGATCTTGTCCAGTTGCTCATGTCCCTTTCTGCCGGGGGCAGACTCTTGGTGGAGTGTGGGCCGGAGCCGCGGAGCCGTCGGGGGCAGC
>NW_027528369.1:8060492-8075089 GCF_008692635.1 Crocuta crocuta | reverse complement strand
GCGCGGGGGGGCCGGGGGGGGCAGCAGTGCTCCTGCCTCAGCCGCTCTGTCCCGTCTCCTAGGGCTCCGGGGAACCATGCCGTCACCCGGACACCGGCTCCGAGATGTTGAACACCGCCCTCTCCTGGCCGAAGACGACAGTTACGACTCTTCGTCGTCCTCCTCGGAGGCTGATGCGGCCGACAGGGTCTGGTTCATCCGCGACGGCTGCGGCATGATCTGCGCCGTCATGACGTGGCTCCTGGTCGTCTATGCGGACTTTGTGGTGACGTTCGTCATGCTGCTGCCTTCCAAAGACTTCTGGTACTCTGTGGTCAACGGGGTCCTCTTTAACTGCCTGGCGGTGCTGGCCCTGTCGTCCCATCTGAGGACCATGCTTACCGACCCCGTGAGTACCCCCCCCCCCCNNCCCGTGTGTCCCCCCCCCCGTGTGGTCAGGTGGCACCACAGACCCTGTGGCGAAGGTCCTCCCTGCTCCTCTGGCCTCAGCCTTTCATTAATTTCTGGGCACAGGCTGGTTCTCATGTCTTTTTTTAAATTTTTCTTAGGTTTACCAATTTATTTTGAGAGAGCGAGCACGAGTAGAGAAGGGGAGAGGAGAGGGAGAGAGACTCTCACACAGGCTCCAGAGACTCTCACACAGGCTCCATGCCATCAGTGCAAAGCCCAGTGCAAAGCTCGAACTCATGACCTACGAGATCATGAGCTGAGCCGAAGTCCAGAGTCGGATGCTTAACCGACTGAGTCCCCGGGCACCCTATTTCTGTGTTTAACGTAGGCTCTGCAGCCAGCGCCCAGCTCACACTCGTGACCCCGAGGCCAGCAGTCACGTGCTTCCCGAACCTCACCAGCCGGGCAGGCTGCCTCAAAGCAGGGAGGGTGGGGGGGTCCCAGTGCAGAGATGAAAGTATGTCCCATCGGACTGTTGGTGCGGATGTAAAGGTCGTCACTGATTGGCTGGCAGAGTCCCTCCCCATTTAAGTGCTTTGCTTCTCTACAGAATAGACCGGCAGTGGGAGATCTGGGTTCTAGATTTCACTGCTTAAGTAATCTTTTCCGTTGCCTTTTGACCAGAAGCAACTACTTGAACTTCTTTGGGCTAAAGCAAGGTTAGATGTTATCTCTAAGTTCTTTTCTAGCTTCACAGTTCTCTAACTGTTCTGGAATTACAAACAGAAACGGCAGCCAGGGGCCAGCGTCTCTTTCCAGCCTGGGGAGCCTTGGGAGGGTCAAGGTCCGACTTGTCCGTCCTGCAGGGAGGGAGGGAGAGCTCCGTAGCGGCCACACCGGTTCCACCAGGTTGGGGTGTGACCGGAGAGGAGGTCCTCCATCAGGGAGGGGGCCCGGCAGGTGTGCTGGGTGTTGTCCAGAAAGCAAGGGCGGTGTCTCGCTCCTTTTGGGAATGATTGTCCTCGGAATAAGGACCTAAGGCAGAGAACTGCCCTTGGTCCCTGATGTCCTCTGGATTCAGAGCCTCCGCGGTGGGTTTAAGGTTCTGTGTCTGAGGTTTGAGACCACCTCCACGTAAGAAGGGTGGCTCAGGCCCTAAGAGCTCAGCCGGGAGTCCCCTCCAGGCCCGGCTCCAGGCCCGCCCCAGACCCCGCAGGGGGTGTCCAGGGCTGCCGTGCAGAGCGCGGGCTGCCCATGGCCCAGCGGAGACGGTGCCGCCCTGGGCGTGCGCGACCCGGTGCTCAGGGTCCCTGCTTTCACCAGCATGAAAACAGTGGTTTTAGACCATGGGTGTGGGGGCTCCAGATTTGTGAATTATGGGCTACTGGGCTCATGTCTGTTGCTCGCTCTCCAAGGGAAATACTAAGAAGTTAACATCTGGTACAGATTTTATATAAATGAGATTAGGAGTCTGAGGAGTCAGATCCCGGGGCTTGTCCCTGCTCCGTTCACTCTGTCCCTTGCCTCACGGGGGTCTTGGGCAGAGGACAGCACTGTAGACCCGGGCAGCGGGCAGCCGCACTGTGGGACAGACTCCGATGCGTGGTCTGCTGTGGCACCGTGGCCTCACCTCACAGTCTGACCACAACCCAGTCTGACGTCCGTCGGAGACTTAGAAAGGGTCCTGTCACTTCCTTCCATGCAGCAAAGCCTCCCTCGGGGTGGGACCCGGCTCTGGACCCCTGCGGTCCAGCTCCTGTCCCGACTCCCCCCACCCCCCCTACAGAGATAGGTCACAACTCTTGGAGGAAGCCCCAGGAGCAGGGGGAAGCCGCTGGGGTGGGGGTGAGGGCGGAGAGAAGGTGTGGGCAGGGCGTGGCATCTGTCCCTCGGGGTCACATGTGTTTCCTTGCTGGGTCACGTGTTGGGTGACATGTTCAGAGAAAGGGCCTTCCAAGGTCAAGGAGGAGTGTGGGGTCTTGAATGTCAGCGTTTCATTTCAAATTTAAACCATACACCACAAAATTCATGTTTTTAAGGTGCCTAGTCAAGTGGGCCTTACTCGGAGGTGTGAACCTCCCTTCATAGTCAGCTTGAGGACATTTCCGTCACCTGGGCCTTTATCTTGAAACTTCCGTCGCACTCTGGAGCTTTCAACTTCTACCCCTGTGCCCTGGGTGCTCCGTAAGCGAGGATGTGGGTCTGGGGGAGAGCCCCATTCACAGCTACCCCTGCGTTAGGTGTTGGGGATCCAGAATGCACGACAGGGAGTTGGGGGGACGATGGAAAGATACGGGGGGACAGAGAAGTACTTTGCAAAGCGTGACTTCCCTGGACATGCGCCGTGGCTGAGAGCAGGTCCCCTCCGCTGCGGTGGATAGCGGGTGCGGCAGGCGCAAGAACTCGGGCACCGGGAGAGGCAGCCTTAGAGCAAAGAGCTGTTGGGGGAACTTTGTTCCAAAGGGCAGCGCTCTGGACCATCCGGGGTAGCAGGGAGCCCAAAGGTGCGGCTCTGGTCTGGGGAGCCGGGGATGAAGCGTGCCAGATGGGTTTTAGAAGAAGCACCCCCTGATGGCGCGTGGGCCCGAGGGAGGACCGTGCCTCAGCTCTTCAGGTTCTTTGGATGAAGAGGGACCCCACAGGTGTGAGGAAAGGGCCCTCCGCCAGGCACGACCCTTGAGCCCCACGGTTCTGAGCAGGGTGCTCGCACCAGCCCGTCCCCCCATGTCGGCCCCGGGAGAGCACGGCCTAACCCAGGGATGCGGAACCTGAGTGGGGCCTCCCGGAGCCCCCAGAGCTCAGGGTTCTGGGCCAAGAACCCGAAGGTGCCCCTAACGCCAGTGGGAGCATCTGGCCGTGAAGCCCCACGTGAGCGCCGTGTGGCTGCCCTTCTGTAGGGAAACGGTCCTGGGGGGTCTCCGGGAAAAGAGGGGTGGTTGTGGGGCATCTGCTCCCAGAACGGTTCTGTCCCGGGTCACGGTTTCTACTGGGGAGGAGCACATGTGTGTCTCATAAACACTGAGGCGCATGGAGTTTTAAAATCGGGACCCGTGCCGCCTAACTCTGGGAGCACGTGACCTTGAACCGTCACCGGGAGCATGTGCGTTACGGGATTTATAAAATCAGGATGTACGACTGCCGGATCAGGGGAGGAAACTTGATTAAAGATTCCAGATCATGGTATGTAAATTCACTAAGAGGTTTAAGTCAACATCCTGATTTAAATTTTCAAAGACAAAACATTTTTTTTTTCTGAGAGAGAGACAGTGAGACCGTGTGAGCAGGGGAGGGTCAGAGAGAGAGGGAGACACAGAAACGGAAGCAGGCTCCAGGCTCTGAGCTGTCAGCACAGAGCCCGATGCAGGGCTTGAACCCACAAACCGGGAGATCATGACCTGAGCCAAAGTCGGACACATAACCGACTGAGCCCCCCGGGCGCCCCAGAGCCAAAACATTTTAAATCCTTAACTTTTTAACCTCTTTTAAGGAGAAAATTGCAATGTTAGGAAACGTCAGGGCCTTGACCAGAAAGAAGAGCTTCCCCATACTGGGACACGAAGGGACAGGTGCTTGTGTGCAGGAAGGCAAACTGAGGCGGAGGGCTGGCCAGCCTCCTCCTGCCGCTGCGGCGGCATTAGATCAGTCCTTGCCCCACACGGGTTCAGATCTCCCACCCTGGCGCCAGCCCGGGCCCCGAGCTGCGAGGAGTCCCCTCGCCGTCCCCACTGTGTCCCCACCACTGCTCACTGCGGCCTCGCATCTCCTCGGGCCTGCGCTCCCCCCGTGGCCTGGCCTGCGATTCCCGGTATGCACTTCCGCCTCCGGCGCGGGCTCCATGGCACTAACCAGCTGGAGATGGGACCTTGTTCCCACCGTGCCACCGTTAGGGCCTCCTCCACGCTAGCGGGTCCCCTTTCTTAGCGCACCCCGCCGTGGCTCCTGGCATCACGTCCCACAGATGTGTCGTCACTGCACATCCACTGCGTGCTGCTCGGGCCTCTTGCCGTCAGTGCACACGAACTTCTCCACCTCGGCCGGCACGTGGGGCATGCCTGCCGCTGCCTCTCCCCCCCCCCCCCACCAGGGCCCCAGGGCCGACACCGATCCCGTCTCCGGGCTGCACGCGCAGGCGTGTGTACGTGAGGGCCTGCGATAGGGCCGGCAGACGCGTTACGCAACTTCACAAACATGAGATAAAGTCCTTGATACCGTCCTGTTAGGGTGGCCCTGCTGCAGCTGATAAGAAAAGTCTGGGCCACACTCGGCACGGAAACCCTGCCCGTGAGTGCGGTCACAGGGAAGGGTGTCACCAGCGCGCACTGGCGCCATCTGGGGACATTCAGCGCCCTGCAGTTGGGAAGGCTTGACAAGCAAGCCCTAGCGTGCCCTGCGTTAGGCCCGCTGAGCCAGAGAAAACTCCGGTGACTTACCAGATTGGAACGGATGAAAAGGTATTTCAAGTTCGTGTTAATGCATATGCTGTTTTTCATGGGAATTAACTCTGGTCCTGCCCGAGTGACGGCCATTTATTAAATTCATACACTTCACATGGCGACCACAGCCCAGGATATTATTTTACAGCGTCTAAAAACACTTACTGATTTTTTGTTTAAACTTTCCTTCTCCGGAACCAAAATGTGTTCTTACTCAACTGCAGGGGGCCGTGCCCAAAGGAAACGCCACTAAGGAGTACATGGAGGGCCTGCAGCTGAAGCCTGGGGAGGTGATCTACAAGTGTCCCAAGTGCTGCTGCATCAAGCCCGAGCGCGCCCACCACTGCAGGTGCTGCAGCCCCCCAGCCCCCGGGAGCCCCCNGCAGCACCCCCCACCCCGGAGCAGCCCCTCCCATGGCAGCTCCCCTCCCCCAGAGCAGGAGGCCCTTCTCCGAGGCCGCTCATGAGCACCACAGTCCGTGTGTGGGGTGCGCGGCCTGGGGTTGTGTGTTCCCGGCGCACAGATACCGACAGCCTTCTCCTTTTCAGTATTTGCAAAAGATGTATTCGGAAAATGGATCATCACTGCCCGTGGGTGAACAATTGTGTGGGAGAAAAGAATCAGAGGTTTTTCGTGCTCTTCACTGTGAGTAAAAGCACTTGTGCGCTGACTTACGCCGGGTTGGTAATTCGAGTCTTGCCTGGAGCAGGTGGATTTCTAACATCTGACAAGTTTCTCCGACCTTCCCTCTGGGATCCACAGTATTTTTTTTTTTAATGTTTATTTGAAAGAGAGTGCGTGAGAGAGAGAGTGAGCAAGCATGAGCAGGGGAGGGCCAGAGAGAGAGGGAGACACAGACTCCGAAACAGGCTCCAGGCTCCGAGCTGTCAGCACAGAGCCCGACGCGGGGCTCAAACTCACACATGGTGAGATTATGACCTGAGCCGAAGTCGGTCACTCAACCAGCTGAGCCCCCGGGCGCCCCAGGATCCACACTGTAAACTGTGCCATCAGAAAGCGCCCCAGCAGGTGTGTGCTGCCCGTGTTATTTTAGGGATTTGACGTGGTCTCTCTCTCGCTCAGGTCCCTCGAGTCACAGTTGCTGACGGGATCTTGCCGAACGTGTCCTGGGTCCAGCGTGACCTCGGTGGACGGCCGGCAGCTGCCGTGACTGGTCCCTCCCCTCATTCGTTTTCACGGACGAACGAGACGGAAGAGTAAACACACGTCCGTGGCCTGTGCCCCTAAAACATGTAACCGTCCCTGGCGGCTCACCAGCGTCTCTCTTCTTCCAGATGTACGTAGCTCTGTCCTCAGTCCACGCTCTGATCCTCTGTGGCCTCCAGTTCATTTCCTGTGTCCGAGGGCAGTGGACTGGTAAGCCCGGCGGCCGGCCGTCTCCCTGTCAGGCCAGGGGGGAAGGGCTGGAAGAGCTGATTTTCCCCATCAGGTCCCGAGGTCCTTTAGGAAAGGGTACGGGTCTTAACGCTGCTGATTTGCTAGTGCGTGGAAGCCACGTACACGTAGTCGTTCTTCCCTAGTCCGGAAACGGCCTGTGTGAAGTTGTTCCGCAGAGCGTGAGAGCCGCTGGCAGTCAGCTCGATGCGCCAGACCTCGCGCTCGTCTCCTGGCCGGCCAGCTGCCAGTCGTTCAGTGCAGTCCTTACATTACTGGGTCCCCAGTGCTGAGTGCAGCAGCAGCAGTCGGGGGACGCCGACCAGTACCCCCCAGACCGGCTGGCGGGTCGGTCGGACTCACTCCCTGGGGCCCGTGGGGAGCGGCGCGGTGGGCTTTCCCTCAGGGGTGGCCCCTCTGCTGGCTTTCGTTGAGGCCAGTACAACGTTGGGCACACGTGCGGTCTGGATGGAAGCCTCGGGTGATACGGAAGCCGCCCGAGAGGCCGTGGTGTGGGTTTGTGGCTGGGACGGGTGGCTGCCTCCGGCCTGTGGTGAGGGCGACCGTGTCCGTTTGCAGAGGAGCGCGTCTGCCCACCCGCGCGGCCTCAGGGCCGGCGCACGGGACTCTGCGCACTCAGGGCTGCGTCGCCCTGTGCTCCGCTGCCCTCTCACCGCGGCCTCTCTCTCGTCCACAGAGTGCAGTGACTTCTCGCCTCCGGTGACTGTAATCCTGTTGATCTTCCTGTGCCTTGAGGGGCTTCTGTTTTTCACGTTCACCGCAGTCATGTTCGGCACCCAGATTCACTCCATATGCAATGACGAAACGGTACGCTTCCTTTTCCGTTGCGCTCGCTTGGACTCGGCCTGAGTGAGGGGGAAATGCCAGTGTCAGTGGCAGGTGCGCCTGTATTGACACGGGAGGTAGAGGGGCCGTCTCGACGGGCCGTGACAGGTTCCCTGTGTTAGTCCTTCCTGCCTTGACGCGCCGTGTGGGCTCAAGGCTCGGTGTGCTCTGAGGCTCAGCAGAGCCGGGCAGGTAGCGCCAGGCCAACCCTGGTTTCTAGGAGACCCCGCCCCTAGGACAGCGAAGTGACTGCGGGGACCCCATGGCCTTCGTGCCTTTGCACTGGAGGGTCTAGAGCAGGCGCTTGGTAGATATTCGTAACAAACGAAACCCAGGCTGGTGCCCCGGCCCAGAGAACGAGCCTGCCCCGCCACCACTGCGTGCGGGTGGCCCCGTGGCCAGCCGTGGCTCGTGTTGTGTTGGCCGGTGGCTGCAGCCCGGTGTGCTCAGGAGGCCATGGGGCCGGCACGGCCAGGAGCATCCGCTCTGCCGACCGCGAGGCCACACGTCACCTGCGCACGTGGCTGCCTGACGGACCCAGGGTCCACGCTGCGGGGTTCCTCTGCTGCGTCCACAGGGGCCTGGCCTGCGTGCATCGGGGCCTTTGCCCGTGCTGCCTGCCACCCACCTGCTCTCCTTTCTGCCTCCAGGAGATTGAGAGGCTGAAGAGTGAGAAGCCGACGTGGGAGCGGAGGCTGAGATGGGAGGGGATGCGGTCTGTCTTCGGGGGGCCCCCGTCGCTGCTCTGGATGAACCCCTTTGTCGGCTTCCGGTTGGGGCGACTGCAGAGCAGACCTAGGAAGGGAGGCCCAGAGTTCTCCGTCTGAGGCTGCCTCGTGCTGAGACCTGTCGGCACACGTGAGCGGATTCATCTGGGGTCTGGAGGGGCTTCCGCGGCTCGCCCGTGACCAGTGGGGCAAACGGAACCGACGCAGGCCAGCGGCAGTGAGCGGTTTCTCATACTTACAGTCACAGGTCGCAGAGCGTTTGCACCGGTGATGGGGTGACGCTCCGGCCGGGTTCCGCCTGTACAGCTCACAAGGTCTGCGGGCATGTGAGAAGCCGAGTGTCACTATCTGCCTGCACGGTTAGGACTTCTGTTAAGAACACGTTGCATTTTCTACGAAGTCGTGCGGGACCTTACACGGGCTGGTGAAGTCCTGTGTACCAAGCTGCTTTTTTTCAGTCAAGAAAACAAAAGTCAATCCAGTGAACGAGAATTCTCCAGCTTAGTGGTTTTGGGGCGTTCCTGGCGACCCCAGGACCCATGAGCGCACACCCTTGATCAAGGCGGGGCCTTTACGTAGAAATACACCTTGGTGTCCGTTAGCTCTGACGCTTTGCACTGAGTCTGCAAACCATCTGTGCACTGAACGGCGAAGGGGGCTTTAGGTGCACTCCCGCTGCCCTGGAAGAGGCGGCCTCGACCCCTTCGGCAAGTCCGCGTGCGTGCCTGTGTGTGTGCGTGCGTGTGTGTGTGCGCGCGCATGCATGTGTGCTTAAAATTGGCAGTGTTGTTTAGGCGACCCAACAGTTAATAGCTGCGTGTGGCCAACGAGCTGTTTTTTAGAAACTGATGTTTCAGGGATGAGGGAAGAACTGCCTCGGGGCCTTGGTCCCGCGGGGCTTATTATGAATTATGAATGTACTGCATTTTGGGAAATACCTTGATCCAAAGAACAATCACTCCTGTGTGGTCCTTCGTTGCCCTCCTGTTTTAACTTGATTTTAAAGATCTTGAGTGCGTGGGGGCCTGGGAACTCACGTTTTGTTCCAGCCACATCAGCAGGGTCCGCACGGCCCTCGGGTGTGAGAAGAGCAGAGGCCTGCGGTGGCCTTGCACGCTGCACGTGTGGACGCTGTCCCCGGGTGTGGAGGCGGGTGGGCGTGGCCCCACAGACTCCGAGGGAGGCGGGCAGCGCTGAGGACGTGAGGGGCCCCCGAGGCAGAGCCCCGGGACCCCGAGCCTCCCTCACTGGCAGAGCGTTCAGGACGGCAACAGTTTTATTATTTTTTAAAAAAATTTTTTGTATCATTCATGTTTGTCTCTCTTCCCACGTCACAAGTGATCAAATAGGCCCTTCAGTGCAGAGCTTAGAGTTCTGTCAGAGCGCAAACAGCCCACTCCGTGGGGACTCGCCTTAAACTTGCGTGGCCTGTACCGGTCGTGCGGGACTTTGAGGAGGCCGTCCTGGCCCAAGCCCGGGGCCGCCTGCAGGCCGATGAGAGGCGGCGTTTCCCTCCGCTTCTCCGCCTCTCCGCTCATCTGTGCGCTGTTCCTTTTTGTTTTCAACGCACCGCACCCGGTCCCAGTCAGGGCTTCTGCCGCTGCCGGCGCGGACCCACAGAGGGACTTACCGGAGACACGGCTGCGGCCGGGCGTCTCCGAGACAGACCCAGAGCCCCACGGGATGGGCGCGTCCCTGCCAGAGGGACAGGCCGAGGGGCCCGGGCGCCGGCCGCGTACGCATTTGCACATCTGTTGTCCCGGGTAGACACGTGTGTTCGGCTTCCGTGTGAGGCTTTACTGTGTCACCTGTTTATCAATAAAACGTGGTTGAGCCCCGTGAGACTTGGCGAGTGTGTGCAGGTCGGCGTCCCCGCCTCCGGCACTGCCGGCCGCAGACGCTTCGGTGAGTGGCACAGGTCCTCACGGACCGACACCGTTTCCGGCGGCCGGCGTTTCCCCGGGTGCCGTCACTCCTGCGTCATCAGCGCTGCCCTCGCGGGCTCTGCCGCATCCACACGCAGCACCTGCTCCAGGCTGGCGCGTGGCGTCCGCTTCACTCTGTCGTCCGCGTTCTTGTGGCGGTTTTAGCGCACTTGGAAATGAAAACACTTCTAAACAATCCCTCTTGTATCTTGAACCCCAGGCACCTCCAGCTTCATTCAGCAAATGTGGTCGTGGTGCTTGAGGGAGCCCACGGTCCGGGTGGAGGGTGGCGGGCCGCGCCCGCCTGCTGTCCCGCGAGGCGCCTGCGGGCGTCCCAGACGGGCAGGAACACAGATCCCGGAGCACAGGGACACGGCCCTCAGCGCAGACGCCGGGCCCCGCAGGGCTCCGTGGCGGTGCTCCCTGGGCCCCTGCCAGGGCGTTACAGAAGGGGGCCCGTGGCGCTGCAGGGGTAATGGAGACACTCCCCAAGTAGAAAGGTGGCTAAATCCTGCCTTCTGTCACATGCGAACCCGGTTTGGCGGCCCGAGCAGAGAAACATCTGCAGGTGGCCCAGGGAAAGCGCTGAAGAGCAGGGAGCCCGTGCAGCCCCCCCGGGGCTCAGAGTAGCTCAGACGCTCTCGATGCAAGCGTGCGCTACCTGCAGTACTGACCCGGGACCAGATTTAAGACCTTATGCGACATAAGCACAGTCAGCCTGAAGACACCGAGATCTGCGGCTGGTTTTGCTTTGTTTTTTTTTGTTTTGTTTTGTTTTTTAAGTTCACTTATTTAGAGAGAGAGAGGGAGAGAGAATCCCCGGCAGCCTCCATGGTGTGCACGCAGAGTCTGATGCAGGGCTTGATCTCATGTGGGGCTTGAACCCACGAACCGTGAGATCGTGACCTGAGCCGAAATCCAGAGTTGGACGCTTAACTGACCGAGCCCCCCAGGCGCCCCGGGTCTTGCTTTTGTTCTGCAAGAGGAGGCAGGGCTTGGTCGCCAGGCCCGATTTTTTTTAAATCATGGAAGGGTGCTGAATTTTGCCAGACACCTTTTCCTCATCTGTTGAGATGATCGTGAGATTTTTATGCTTTATTCTGTGAATGGGGTGAGTCACATGGATTGATTTTGGTATGTTGAGCCATCTGTGTTTCCCGAGGATGAGCACCGCGTGGTCGTGGTGTGTGCTGTTTCAGGCCTGCTGTTGGGTCTGGTTGGCTGTTGCTTGTTGAGGATTTGTGCACATGCACCCTTGTAAGAGATGCTGGTCTGTAGTTTCCGTGTAGTCATCTGCGTCCAGCTTTGCTGTCAGGGTGATACTGGCTCGTAGAATGACTTGGAAGTGTTCCCTCCTCTTCAGTTTTTCAGACGAGCTTGAGAGGGACGGGCATTAAATCTCCCTTAATTGTCGGGTAGAGTTCATTAGTGAAGATGTCTGGCCCTGGACTTTTCTTGGTTGGGAGGTTTTTGATTACTGATTCAATTTCAGTATTAGCTACAGGTGGGTAAAGACTTAATAAAATCAGAGGGTCGCCTGGGGGCTCAGTGGGTTGAGCGTCCGACTTCGGCTCAGGTCATGATCTCACGGTTTGTGGGTTCGAGCCCCGCGTCAGGCTCTGCTGACAGCTCGGAGCCTGGAGCTGCTTCTGATTCTGTGTCTCCCTCTCTCTCTGCCCCTCCCCTGCTCATGCTGTCGCTCTTTCTCAAAAATAAATAAAACATTGAAAAAAAAAGTTTTTAAAATAAATACAATCAGAAACGGAGAAGGAGACACTACAACCAATGCCACAGAAATGAAAACGGCCACGGGGACTGCTGTAAAGCATCACAGGCCACCTAACTGGACAACTAGAAACGTGTAGCCTACCGAGGCCGAACCACGAGGAAACACATACCTCTTACAAAGAAAGAGCGGCCAGGACAGGTGCTGTGGGCGCACGCGGGGACGGGACACCCGCACCCCTGCGCTCCAGGGGTGCAGACGTGCTCGTGGCCCGTATTTTGTTTTGAGGAAGGATTTTTTTGGGAGGAGGGACCTGAGACCTCAAACTGCTAAAAAAGGAAAATTCCAACTAAATGAAACGTCTGGGTTCATCCTACTTCCTCTTGTATTGCATCTTCTAGTTTTGATAGTCACCCTTGCGGACGCCTGGGGGAGGGGGGGGGAGGTGAGGGCTCCTACCCGGCCGAGAGCACAGGAGCCCAAAACAGACCAGCACACAGCCTGCCGCAGGGCACGTGCACCTCCAGGAGCTCGAGAGGGGCCACGGAACGGCTGCGAGGTTATGGGTCGGACATGAACTTGGTCCCTGCACGCTTTCAGGTAACAAAACACAGCGACTCCAGGTGGGACGGGAGGCGTGCAGGGATCCGTGGTCACATCACATAATCCCGCTAACGAGACTCGGTGTCACCCTCCCTTCTCGTGTCTGTCACCCCAGACCCCAGAACACCCGGCCTGCTGTGCAGTCGTCTCTCTGGACCGAGCTGGGCAGGGGTGCTTTGCTGTGTGGATGTGACTTTCTTCAGTGCCGGCACATCCCCGCGGGACGGGACTCTGGAGGCTGAGGCGGCAGCCAGCCTGCGCGTGTCCTAGGGCCCTCTAGCCCCTTGCATCCTTAACAGTGAGCGGTCCCTCCCCTGGTCCTTTGGGTGCAGAAGCCCGGGAAGCACAGCATTATTCTGACCTCACAGTCGGGCTTTGCCATGTCAGGGCACCACCTGAGGTGGTGCGCCAGCTCTGAAATCCTTCTGAGGAGCGCCTGCCACGGGGCCACAGGCATGCAGCGCGGACTCCACCCACGCACCGCGCCTGGGCCTCCGGAACCATCTGGCTCGTCCTCACCGGGTTTATCGAGGATGATGCCCCCCCCCCCGGCCGCCGTCTTGGCATTTCCGGTTTCCAAGATGCCCTCCTGCACCTGATCGCGTCTCACTGCAGCCTCAAGGCAGATAACAGGGTGCCCATTTCATAGACCAAAAGACTGAGGCCCCCTGAGGTTACAGAAGGTCCTCACAGGGAGGGAAGGAGGAGGCTCCCACATGGACATTCTGGCTGGAATGATCCAATCCCTCCTCTGTTTTTATTTTTCTAATTACTGAATTTAAAGAGTAATAAAAATACCTGTTTTGGGGTCTGTTTGTTTTTGAGAGAGAGAAAGCACGGGTGGGAGGGGCAGAGAGGGAGAGAGAATCCCAAGCAGCCACTGCACTACCAGCACAGAGCCCAGCGCGGGCCTCGATCTTACAACCGTGAGATCACGACCTGAGCCAAAATCAAGAGTCAGACGCTTAACCAACCCAGCCACCAGGCACCCCTAAAAACCATTTATGAATAAACAGGTCAAAACCAGTAACATAAATTGCAGCTTTCACTGAGGTTATTTCAATATTATTTTTAGCACTGGTCTTTGAACTGCAGAATATACCCCAAAAACTCCATTGTTTGCCTCCAGACTGAATCCCGGCCCCGTGACGCCCCTGTGCACTCGAGCGACGCCTGTCCGTGTCCCCGTGACCCCTTCCCTCCAGAGAAGCCTTTGCGGTGTTCTTCCCACGCATGCAGGTGCTGGGGCCCGACCCGGAATTCTGGGCTCCGCTCTGATACTCAGACCTCGTGTTTTAGTGTCTGGCTCAGACTACAGACCCACTCGATCTTTTCTTGCTGAGCTTCAGCGCAAATCCTGGGGGCGGCAGGGCTGGGTCGATGGCCAGGGCACGCCCGCCACAGCCACTGAGAGGGCACCTGGGGAGGTGGAGGGGACTTGGGCCCCACGGGTGGCTCACGATGACCGTTTTATGTTTAACATTAGTAATTTAATAATCACGTGAGCAGCCGGCTGGCCTCCCAGCTCACCTGGGCACCCAGAAGCCGCTCACAGAACTCCCGTTGGTGGCCGGGTCCCTGCGCCAGTGGCTAGCCCAGGGGAGGGAGAGCTGAAAGAGAAAGGGATGGTCCTCAGCCTGGCGTGGCATCGTGCCACCAGAGGGCGCCACCAGACCACAGACGTGCACATGCTGCTCAGCCCACCTGAAACCTACTAGGCTCGTCCAGCCACTCATCGGATGCCTGCTGTGTGGCAGTGAGCCCCTGCCCGCGGCGGGCGTCAGTACGAGAAACTGAATATATAATCATATTCTGTGATTTGTGCTGTAAAAGAACAGCGGGCAAGGAGAGGGGACAGCGGGATGGACATGGAAGAGAAAGAAATCAGGCAAGGGCCCTGGGGGAGGGAATAGCCGTGCAAAGGCCCTGGGCCAGGGGAAGGCTGGTGAGTTGCAGTACATCCACTGCTGGCCGAGAGTTTTGTCTCTAACATCCAGCTGGGATTGGAGCTGCTTAAAGCCAGAGAGTTCCGGGGGGTGGGGAGCTGGTAAGAGCCCACATGGCCCAGCCTGCTGGGCTCAGAGAAGGTGCCTGGGGGCCAACAAGTGCGCCCAGCAGTGGTCCCCGGGCCGGTGAGCAGAAGCGCATCTGAAGCAGGCTTCCTAAAGAGCAGGCTGGCCGTCCCCCCAGAGCCCAGGAGCAGACCTCTTCCTTCTGGGGGGGGGACTGTTAGGAGTCCTCGGGCGGGCACACCAAGGACAGTGGGGGCAGGGGTGACTGCCATGGAAAGCAGGGGAGGGGGGTTGAGTAGCCAGGAGGGGTGTGTGCGTGGCCTTTCTCCGACCTCGGTCCAGGGGAGACCCTGTCGTCTGGGTGGCGGGGACAGAGCCTTGCTGGGTGGCCCTCCAGCCTGCTGGCAAGGGGTCCCCTCCAACACCCCAGAAAGCTCGGGCCCGAGCGGCCTCTGCGAGGGTCCAGACTCCACGGGCAGGCTTGGCGCCCAGCGCCCACCTTCCAGCTGTGACCCTCCGTGCCTCAGTGTCCTCGCCC
>NW_027528369.1:8008257-8060405 GCF_008692635.1 Crocuta crocuta | reverse complement strand
CCCGGGGGGGGGCTGGGGCCGCGGGGGGGGCTTCGGGGCCACGGCAAGACCCCCCACCCGAGCCGCCGACCGTCTCTCGCCCTTTCCTTGGCCTCCCTGCACTAACACAGTGCTCTCAGTTGAGGTGGCCTTGCAGGCTTTTTTTTTTTTTTTTGAACAAATAAAAACTTAACCAGCTAAACAAAAACAAGTCCATTTATAACAAAGTCCCACCAGAGCAAACATTTGCGATCCCCCCACGTTTAAACAGGCTGCAGCTTATGNGGCTCGGGAGGGGCTGGGCCCCAGGGCTTGGGGAGGACGCCTGGAGTGAGTCTCCTGGCGCTCGCACCAGGAGCCCTCACCTGGGGAGCAGGTTCTCGGATCCGATCCGGCTGGTTCCGCCCCGGCCAGCCCGCTGGCAGCCAGGCCCCTAAACGCTCCCGAGCCCCGGACAGCAGGGAACGGGTTTTATTTCCTTTCTTTTTCCTTTTTTTCTTCCTTCCTTTCTTCCTTTCTTCCTTTCTTCCTTTCTTCCTTTCTTCCTTTCTTCCTTTCTTCCTTTCTTCCTTTCTTCCTTTCTTCCTTTCTTCCTTTCTTCCTTTCTTCCTTTCTTCCTTTCTTCCTTTCTTCCTTTCTTCCTTTCTTCCTTTCTTCCTTTCTTCCTTTCTTCCTTTCTTCCTTTCTTCCTTTCTTCCTTTCTTCCTTTCTTCCTTTCTTCCTTCCTTCCTTTCTTTCTTTCTTTCTTTCTTTTTCTTTTCTTCTTTGTTTCTTTTTGTTTTTAAAGTAAGCTCTTCCTTCCTTCCTTTTTGTTTTTAAAGTAAGCTCTGTGCACAACGTGGGGCTTGAACTCATGACCCCAAGACCAAGACTCGCAGGCTCTACCGACCCAGCCAGGAACCCCGTGTTTTCCTTTTTAAACAACTTACTGAAGCGAAATTCACCTAAGAGGACCCGGTTTAAAGGAACAGTCGAGGGGCCTTCGTGCCCCCTCCCCGGAGGCCCCGCCCGCTGCCTCCCCGGCTTTGCCTCCCTGGACGCCCCNCCCCCCGCAACCCCGGGGCCACTCGGGCCTGCAGCCAGCGCCCTCTCCGGCTCCGCGCGTCGCTCACGCCCAGATACCCACGCACGGGCACGTGTGCACTGCGTCCCGGCCCACAACGCTGGGGGGCACTTGGCCGCTTTTCACTCCGTGCTGTGTCTTGGGGGCCATTACACATCCACCCACCTTATTCCCCGCCGCGCCCGGTTCTGCCCACGGTGCCCCGGTTCTGCACATGGTGTCCCCCGGTTCTGCCCACGGTGCCCCCCGGTTCTGCCCACGGTGCGCCCGGTTCTGCCCACGGTGCCCCGGGTTCTGCACACGGTGCCCCGCACATGGTTCTGTACACCTGCCGCGTCTACGGGGGTGGGCCCCGGCGCCTTGGCTGTGACCCTCAGGCGTGGGCCAGCCCTGCCCCGCTCCCACACTCCTGCTGGCCAAGCCCTGGGCCCAGGGAGAGGATGGGAGGGGGAGGCCAGGTGTCCTCTGGTTTCCCGGCCTCTAACCTCCCAGGGCCAGCACCTGACACAGCGATTGTGCTTCATGGAGGGGACGGGGGAGACGCCCAGTAACCAGATGAATGAAAACGTGAATGGCTACTTCTCACTCATCGTTAAGGCCTAGATCAGATGTCACCTCCTCCAGGAAGCCGTCCCTGGGTCTTGGCCCTTGCTCTGGGCCCGCGGGCCCCTGTGCCTGGCACAGCTCATTAGCCCACTGGTGGTGTCCGGTGGGCGCTGTGCGGACAGCCACCACGCCGGCCTCCGCTGCTCCTGGCACCTCTGTGGGCAGGACCCCTGGCACAGAGCGGTGCCCGGAGAGCCAGCGACGCCCGGCACCCAGCCAGGGGGTGAACGGATGGTGGAGTTCGCGTCTGCCGTCATCAGTGCCGCATCTAAGCTCAACAGACGGTTTCTGTTTCCACCCAGCTCTGCAGTCACACACCCATTTTGCAGATGAGGACGCTGAGGTGCTGAGATACTCAGCATCTTCCCGAGGCCACATAGTTCCTAACTGGAAGCCTGGCCCAGCCCAGGGCCCCCCCCCCAAATCGGCAGCTCTTCCCCCCTCCCGTCGGGGCTGGGAGGGACCACCGGAGCAGAGCGTGCTGGGGGCCCGGGTGGTGAGCTGAGGTTGGGGGAGGTGGGAACACAGCCCGCGTCCTGGCGCGGATGCCGGCGTGGAGCGTGAGGACGGCGGGGGGCACGGCAGGTTGTGTTGCACACACTCTGTGCAAGAACCAAGGCTGGGGACCAAGCCCTTGGCGGCGGGGGGGGGACGGGGCTGGAGGAAGAGCCAGGCCCCGCAGAGACCCCTGCCGGACCCTCCGCAAAGCCACTCCCCGACCCCCGGCGCCCCTGAGGCCCCGAGTCCAGCTTCTGATCTGCCCCCCTCACCTCTCCTGTGGGGAGATTTGGGAAACAGAACTGTGGGGTAAGAAGCAGAATCCCTTAGGGGCGCTGGGGGCTCAGTCGGGTGAGCGTCCGGCTTGGGCTCAGGTCACGACCTCACGGTTTGTGAGTTCACGCCCCGCCTCCCGCTCTGTGCTGACGGCTCAGAGCCTGCTTCAGATCCTCTGTCCGCATCCCCCACCCTTCCCCTGCTCGCTCGCTCCCAAAAATCGTTAGAATAATTTAAGGAGATGCCCTGAATGTGTTAGGGAACTGCAGGGAGCGTCACACCTCACAAGCCGCTCTAGACGGTGCTGCCTGGAGCCCTGGCTCATACTAGGGTCGTGTCCGCAAAGCCCACCTCACAGCAAGGACGTAATGTGACCCTCAGGGTCCCGAGAGGCTGGGGCTGGCGTTACCCCACATCAGAGGTGACAGAACAGAGCCACAAAGGTCACGGGTGTTGCCCGAGGTCACAGCTAGAAAGGGGCCAAACCAGGACAAAACCGTGTTCCCCGGACTCCAAACCCCGACCTCTTTTCTCTACCCAGCCCCGCCCCCCGGGGAACGATCCTGTGACGCCAAATCGTCTCTTTTCCAGAGTTCAAGATTTGGGGCCAAATCTGAGTGAGGTTTGCTGTTTCCTCTGCAAAGTCTGGCCTGACTTCAGGGCACCGCCACCCGGTCCCTGGCAGGCGTCCTGCGTCGGCGGGGACGGGCTAGCGGGCCGGCCGCTCTGGACACAGTTCAGTGGACACTCAGATAACCCAATAAAAACTCTTATTTACCTCTGTGGTCAAGACACAGGACGAGTGAAAGGTGTCGAGTACAATGAGGCCCAGCGCTGGCACGGAAGGGGGCGGGGTGGGCACCTAGCCTGTGCGCTGGAAGTTGAAATCTGTAACAACTTTTTGAAGAGCAACTCGACACTATGAATCAAATGACTTTAAAAATACAAAGTCTTTGACTCAGCAACTCCACTTCTAGGAACAAAGCCCAAGGAAATAACCCGGCACAGTGTAATTATTCTCGCTCGCGCACCGGTGGGCCTCAGATAGAGGGTCCCGCGTGGCCAGTGGAGCTCACGTCTGATGGCTTGACTAGAACAATTGGTGCTTCCCCCAGAACGGAACGGCATTTGGGCTGGGTTTTTGTTTGTTTTGTTGTTTTTTTATATTTTTATTTCTAGGAGAGAGAGAGATAGCGTGAGCAGGGGAGGGTCAGAGAGAGAGGGAGTCACAGACTGAAACAGGCTCCAGGCTCTGAGCTGGCAGTCAGCACAGAGCCCGACGCGGGGCCCGAACCCACGAACCGCGAGATCATGACCTAAGCAAAAGTCGGACGCTTAACCGACTAAGCCACCCAGGCGCCCCTTTTGGGCTGTTTTTAAAAATAGTACCTAATTATGCATGTACGTTTCTACTTATTTCATGGCTCGGCTTTCAATTCCAGAAGTTACAGGATTTTCAGTGTGGAGAGGACCTTAGGGAAGTTCGAGTCCAACACTTCCCAAAGCGTATCGTATAAGAGGTTAGATTCAGGGGCAGGTGAGAATGAATGCTTTTCGCCATCGAATGATCACGGGTTACAGAAAAGTGGACCATGTTCTTCCCTGCGGCACTTATCAGGGCTTTGCTATATGATGGGCATCGCAGGCAGAGCGAGGGGCCAGTGCTTCCGCACCACGTTCGGCCGCTGCCTGCATTCTCTGGGGCCGCTGTGACAAAGGACCGGGAGCCGGGTGTCCTAAAACAAAGGACGTGTATTCTCTCACAGCTCTGGTGGCCGGAAGCCCACGGTGAAGGCGTGGGCAGAGCCCGGCTCCCTGGCACAGCTCCAGGGCAGGATCCGGCTTGGCTCTTCTAGCGCTTGGCGGCCCCAGGCGGCCCCTGGCTGAGGGCGCATCCCCCCACCTCCGCCTGTCTTCACACGCCCCCCGTGTCTGTGTCCAAACCTCCTCTTCCTGCAAGGACCCCAAGTCACTGCTCTAGGACCCACCCCACCCTAGTAGGACCTCATCTAAACTTGACCTCTGGTTCGACTCTATTTCCAAATAAGGTCACGTGTTACAGATGGACGGCAATGGGGGGCACTGTTCACCCCAATGCAGATGGGAAGCCTTTGGAGGCTTCTAAGCTGGGGAGGCACAGGAACACCCCTGACCTGCTGCACTGGACAGAACGTAGGGGTGGGTGAGGGCAGGCACAGGGACAGGAGCAGCGAGCCCCCTGCGAGGTCCGGGCCAGAGGCAGTGAGGAGGGGGCGGCAGCTGCCTTGGGCTGCGTTTTGAAGGTGGGGTAGCAGGGGACCCGGCACCTGAACGTGTGATCCCAGAAAACGAGGCATCGAGGGACATGAGCCCGAGCCACCAGAATGACAGTGGCAGAGAGAGCCAGCCAGTCACCAGACGGAGCTTCGGGAAGCCGTTTCCGCAGCGGGCAGAGCTGGTGCCCCGAGTGTAGCTCGGGCCCAAACACTGAGCCCATCAACCCCGGCTGCGGTCGGCTCCCGTTTCCAGAGAGTTCCACTCCCAGGATGGCCCGCGGCGCCCCCAGCCCCGCGCCATCTCCCGTCTCCCGCCCCAACGGGCTCCGCTTCGCCCACAGCCCACCTTCCTATGCCCTGCAGGGGGGCGGGGGGAGGCTGTAAGTACCGGGACCTCAGCAAGTCCCTCCTCTTCTGGAATACAGGGTTCCGGGACTCGAAGGCGGTCATCTGGCAGTCGCCCCCCCCCCAACCCCATGGCTCCGCAGAAGCAGCGCGGTGCCCGCGGGGCCTTCCCGGCAGCCGGCCGTGTTCTGGGGACGGGGAAGGTCGTACCCGGCCTGACCCCCCCCAGGACGGCCGCGGCTGTGGGCGCCCCGGCAGACAACAGAGCGTGCACAGTGCAGGACCCGGCTCCCGGGTGGGGAGACTCCTGTGGCTTCTGGTGGCTCTCGGTGGCTGCGCGGCTTCGGCTGGGCTGACCAGTCGGGCTCAGGGAGTCCAGCGGCCACAACCTCGGGCCCGGAGCCCGCTTCTGTTTCAACAGGGCTGCGGGCGGTGTGTGCGCTCACGGAACCGGATCCCGCGGCCCAGGCTGGAGGCCCCGACCAGCTCGCGCCCCGCAGTCGCCTCCCAGCCTCTCCACGAAGCAGGTCACAGAGCCAGGCAGCTGTCCTAATTTGAGCTCAGAAATTTCTCGTCAACCTCTCCCCTTTGCCGGGAACTCTGAGGACTCGGCCCAACATGTGGGCAGGAAGGAGGCCGAGCTGGGCGGGCGGCAGGGGACGTGGCTGTGAGGCGCCGTGCGGCGGCGCGCTGTGGGGAGCCCTCCAGAGTCTTGGCTTTTCCTTCTGTAAAATGGGGTACCGCCGGCCGCCATCCCTTCCTGAAAGGACAGCTTTACCCCCACCAAGGAAGGAAGCCCACAAGCTGTGCAGGAAGGCCGGCCTTGCACTCGCACGTGTTGGGTTGGGAGGAGACGGGCACACTAGGGAAGTGGGTGGCAGCGGGCGTGGCCACGTCCCGGGGCTGCGCTAACAAAGGCCACCAGCTGGGAGCTTAGCACAGCGGACGTGCAGTTCTGGAGGCTGGAGCCCAAGATCCCGGTGTGGGCAGGTGGCGTTCTCTCTCAAGGACCCTCGCTCGTTGCCCCAGCGTCCGGTGCCCCCTGGCGTCCCTGGGCTTGTGCACCTGTCTCTCTGTCCTCCGCCTCCGTTGTCACTTGGGCTCCTCCTGGGGTGTCCGTGTCTACGTCCCGCTCTTCTTACAAGGGCTCCGGTCACCGGGTCCAGGCCCACCCTCATCCAGCACGACCCCATTTAGCTGAACATCTGTAAAGACCGGTTTCCAAATAAGGTCACTCACAGCCCTGTCTTTCTGAAGGACACGTCCTTCCCGTGCTGACGGTGAAAAGGAAGAAGGGCTGGGTCGAGGGACAGTTCTCTCCTGGCCATTTTGGGGGGAGGGGGACAGCCAGGCACAGCTGGGCACCCCGGGGCCGTCCCACCCGCCCTCACAAAGGTAAGTTCCGCATGTTTCCCTTCCAGGGGCGGCCCAGGGGTCAGCCAGCTGCCCACGGGCAAAGGCAGGCCAGGGCTGGGCCGTGACCCGGGGACGGAGCCCCGCATCCCAGCCCCAGCCCTGCACCCAGGCCGAGTCCAGGATGGGCGGGAAGAGCAGGACCTCCCGGCAAAAAGAAATAGGTGCCTGTGTCTATTGGACGGCAGAGTGGCTTGACCTTGTCCAGAGGGCCCCGTGCGACTCCCCAGGCCACGTGCACAGACCCACGGCAGCCACCACCCCGGCCCGCCCTCTGGACTGGGACCAGATTGGCTCACGCACTCCTGGAGGCTGGCGCAGCGGGGGGCGGGCTGGGGGGTTGCCAGCCCAAACAACACACTGCCCAGAGAGGTTTTGGGACCGGCCTGAGGTCACACAGCCAGAAGTCAGGGTCCACGCGACGGGCCGGGGGACGCCAGCGGGAACCTCATAGCCGTTATCCACCAGGACGGCATCTGTGAGGAGGTCTTTGCACACGGCAGCCAGGGCGGCCTTCATGATGGCTTTACAGCGACCGTCAGGAGCGCCCATCCTACCTGAGAGCAGCCGGGGGCCTCGGGGCGGCTGGTCTCCCCGCTTGGGCCCCTGGACTGTCACATCATGTCACTGCACGTCCGCTTCCTCCACGGCGGCGAGATCCCAAGCTCGATGTCATCAGTGAGACCACTGCAGGATTAGGGATTCCCTCCCAGCCAACAGGCCGGCAGCAGGTGCCTGGGAAAGGTGACCTTTCTATTGCTTCTGGAACCCGTTTCTGCCAGGGTAGCAGCTTAAACAACACAGACTGATGGACCTCAGCTTGGCGGTCAGAAGTTCAACACCGGTCTCGCTGGGTTCCATCTGGGGGTTCTGGGAGACAACCCACCCCCGGCCTTTCCAGCTTGTAGCTGGGCGTTTTCTGGGGCTCACAGTCCTTGCTGGGGGTGTTCAGAGCCAGCAACACTGTATCTCTCTGGCCGCTCAGAGCCAGCAACCTTGTATCTTCCAGAGCCTTCTCCTCTTTCCCTGATTGCAGCTGGAAAGGTTCTGGAATTTTAGGACTCGGCGGTTCCCTTGGGCCCTTTTGGGCCACCCAGGACGACCTCCATATCACAAGGTCCCCAACTCTGTCACACTGGCAAGTCCCTTTGCCCTGGAAGGTCATACACAGGTTCTGGGAATTAGGGCAAGGATGGGGAGGGGAGGGTATTTTGCTGACCACAGGTGAGTGGAGTTGAATTCCATCAGGCGGGGGAAGCCTGGCCTGGTCTGGGGCAGTTCTTTTTGGAAGAAGAGGATTCCACTAACACCAGCTCATTCAAGAACCATTTCCCCTCCTTCTGCTGTTTTTGACTCTCTTCAAAGAGGCACTGTCTGGCCAAGGAGACTGGGTTGGGGCTGCCAAGCCTTTGCTTCCAAAGAAACCCTGCTAGGAAATTTCCATGGGACCAGGCCGTGTCCTTCCCCCATGAAGCTGCCCGAAAGCCCGGCCGGGCTCCTGGTGAAAAGGCCGTCAGCCCTCGCGCTCGCCAGAATGGGGCCTTCGTCGTCTTGGTGCTTATTTTCTGTGGTTTCTTTGTCTTCCCTGTCAAACTGCATGGCTCCGGGTGTACCGTCACACAGGCAAAGTGACTTGGCCCAGGACATCACCGTCAACTAGGACGGGGTTGCACAGCTCTCCTCACAGGGCCTGAACCATCCCCGCTTAAATTCTCGGGGGTCCCTCGTCATTGCCTTCGAAGAGTGCTCAGCCGTCTGGCAAGCTCACGCTCACAGGGAGCGGAGCCGAGGCTGACACGTGGGCAGACCCACAGATCCTACCCTGCACCCCTTGACCTTGATTTACCCACAAAGGATTTACAAACGGGCTCGGTGTCAGACGCTTCCGCGTTTTGGATTTCGAACAGGATGCAAGGGCAGACATCATCCCACGAATTCTGCCCACGATGCCGGTGACCCTACTTTCCTGAGGAGGGCGCGGGGTGGCGCAGGGGCGGGGACTCAGCTGGTAAGTGGCAGGGCTGGGGCTTGAGGCTTGACCTTTCTATCATTCTCGTTCACGGCGGCCACACTCACGCTCTGTGGTGGTAAGGAATCTATAGAGGGTCTTCGTCGCAGGCTCCTGGCGCCAGAGGGCTGGGGACTGAGTCGGTCACCAGCTGCCACTGAGTACACCCCTCATGCGTGCATAATGGAGCCTGTATGAACACCCCGAATGAAGGGGTTTGGGGAGCCCCCGGCTTGGTGAATGCACCCACGTGCCGGGAGGGTGGCACACCCCAATCTCCATGGGGACGGCTTGTCCTTCTGGACCTCGCCCTGTGTCCCCCTTCACCCAGCTGTTCATCTGTGTCCTTTGTAATAAACCAGTAAATGCAAGTCACGTCTCCCTGCACTGTGAGCTCCTACAGAAGGTTCTCAAACCTGAGGATGAGCTCCATGTGGAGCCAAGTGGGACAGAGGCGTGGGGGACCTGGGGACCCGCCACTCGTGACTGGCCTCCGAAGGGAGGCCGTCCTGTGGCTGAGCCTTAAACTGTGGGGTGTCTGCTAACTCCAGGTTAGCCAGCTCGCTTCATGTCTGCAGTGTTCTAAGTAAAAAGCCACCTATATTCCTCGCGCATTCACTCACTCAGTGTTTGGTGAGTTCGTCGAGTCAGCTCTGTGCTGGCAATAAAGGGATGGACAGAAAGGCACATTCCCTGTGATCCCCATGGCCCTGGGGAGGGGGAAGCGTGACCCCCAGGGCCCTGCACCCCAGGGCTGCTGAGTAACTTATGAACAAAGACAGCAAACGTTCTGGTTCGGATGGTGTGGGGCGGGGCCATCACACTGGTAGTTTTTTAAGCTCCTCTTTAATTTAGGTAAGTGACAGGCTGAATAATGGGCCCAAAGATACCAGGTCCTGGAACCCGTACACATCAGCTTACACGGCGGAGAGTTTCCAGATACACTAAGGGTCCTGAGATGCGTCAACAATCCCGGATTATCAGGCGGGCCCTCGAGCGATCCCTTGTGCCCCCACAGGCAGGCAGAGGGGATGTGACACACACAGGGGAGGGCGGCGCAGCCACGGAAGCAGAGATGGGAGGGACGTGGCCACAAGCCGGGGCCAGGTGTCAGCCACCAGAAGCTGGAAGAGATCAGGAAGGGTTCTCCCCTCCAGCCTTCAGAGGGAGCGTGGCCTTGACACCTGGCGTTCACAATTCCGGCATCTAGACCTGAGAATAAATTCAGTTCTCCTGTGCCCCAGGTTCACTGTAGTTTCCTACAGCGACCACAGCCGACCAACGCAAGGGAGGGCTGATGTTCAGCGAGGGGCGCCGATCATCAGTGCGCAACCTGGGCACACCCCCCGCGGGCCACCGCGAAGCATTCCCAGCACCCCGGAACGCGCCCCAGAAATAACCGCTCTCCCAACCGCTGTCGCAGCAGATGAGCTCTGCCTGTTGTGAGCCTCGCGTAGGTGCGATCACACAGCACACCGCAGGTGTGATCACACCGCAGGTGTGGGGCTGCCTTCGCTCAACTTCCCGTGAGAAGCCAAGCCTGTGGTTGGCTTTCCCCTTCTTTCTGGATATTATTTCCACCGTATGAATAGATCATAACTGGCTCATCTATTCTGCTGACGGGCCCTGGGGCTGCTCCCAGTTATCTGCTATTATCAGCGAAGCTGCTGGGAGCCTGAGCCTGGGGTCTGTTGGGTAAGTACACCTTCATTGACCTCAGGCACATACCTGGGTCCCTGAAGCTTCCCAAGTGATCCAAATGCGTAATCAGGTGTGGGAACCACTGCTCTAGACCGGTGGCCCTCAAGTGGGGCTGCCTTTGCCCCCAGGGGACATTTGTAAAGGTCCGGAGGCGTCTTGGGTTGTCACAGCTCAGACGGGACATGCTAACAGGATCCGGTGGATGGAGATGGGATGACGCTAAATGTCTTACTGCTCGCAAGGCAGCGCCTGTCCCCGCCAAGCACGCGCGCACGGCCAGGAATTACCTGGCCCCGAAGGCCTGAGTGACCGCACTGCACCCCAGTGAGTCACGACCGCACGCGTGAGTGACCCACCTGGACACAGGCTGCAGCTCGGAGAGCCCCGTTGGTGCGCGGAGAGGCGTGGAGATCTTTCTGGAGCGACCTCAGCTGTGGGCCCCGGGCGGCGGCGCGGAGGCTCCTTCCGCCTGCGCGGAGGCTCCTTCCGGCTGCGCAGGTGCGCTGCGTGGTTTCTGACCCCCCTCCCCTGTTCTGCGGTGGCTTCCTGGATCCGATGGCTCCGGGGACACAGAAAGCCCCCCGGGGGGTGGGGGGAAGGGGGAAGCACGTCTTCCCAGGCGCTGCAGGCATGTGCTCTGGGGCCGAGGAGGAGTGGGCTTCAAAGGCTGTGCTGTTCCAGGTGCGGTTCCAGGCAGCGTGGCCCAGGGGGCGCTGCAGCGAGGACCCCCATCCGCTGGGGACGTTTTACGGTTGTTGCACAGGCAATGGGGGAGGGGGGCTCTGTGGGGAGGGGCGGTTGGCTGGCTGTTCACCACCCCCTTTCCTCCCTCCTGGGCCAGCTGGACTACCTTTCCCAGCATCCCTTGCAGTCAGGCGTGGCCACGTGACCGAGTGCAGGTGGAAGTCGAGCTGCTCTTAAAAACCTCCCGCACCTGCCCCTCCTTGCTCCGGCCGGATGCGCCAGCTGGAAGCAGAGGGCTGCTGGGGGTGGTACAGCCTGGTCCCTAAGTCCCCCTGTGGGAAAAGCCACCCACCTAACCCCTGCTTTGCACCACCGAGCGGAGAGCAAACTCCGGTTGTGCGAAGTCACTGAGATGTGGGGATCGGCCTGTAGCTGCTGGCGTGTCCTTAATTGGCACCCAGGCTTCTCCAAACAGGGGGGGACCGGGTCAGCACCCCAGGCTTCTCCAAACAGGGGGGGACCGGATCAGTACCCCAGGCTTCTCCAAACGGGATGGGACCGGGTCAGCACCCCAGGCTTCTCCAAACGGGGGGGACTGGGTCAGCACCCCAGGCTTCTCCAAACGGGGGGGGACCGGGTCAGCACCCCAGGCTTCTCCAAATGCGGGGGGGACCGGGTCAGCACCCCAGGCTTCTCCAAACGTGGGGGGGGACTGGGTCAGTACCCCAGGCTTCTCCAAACGCGGGGATTGGGGGGTTGGGTTTCAAGTCCACTCCAGGTAAGAAGGGACTCCTCTCCCTCCAAAAGGGACTTACAATGCAGAATGAGGACGTTTGCAGAAAGACACGGGTGGCAGAGACGCCACCGAATAACGTGAAACGCGGAGCGTCAACGGCCGTGGCGGCAGGGGGGCGGCTTGGCCGTCGAAATCCACGGCCGGGCACTCAGATGCGCAAACACGAGCGGACCACTCTTTGCTCTCGTTTTTCTTTTCCACTGTAATGCGTACCCGTCACCACGCTAACGTACACGTAACGCAAGTCACGTTGGCTCTCGAGAAGCTCGCTTTTTTCTACTCTGACATTTCATGGAATCCACGCCAACCATCCTCGGGCTGTCCCGGCCGGGTGCTGGCGACATATGTGCGGCGTTACCTGGGCCGTGGAGCTGTGGACCCAGATACTATTCTGATCCTCCCCGGCGTGGCTGTTCTGTGACCCTCCAGCACCTTGCAGTGGCGACCTCTCTCCCACCAGGAGCGCCCACCTGCCCCCTGGGCCACTTCCCCCTCTCCCCACTGGAGCCCCCAGAACTCCCACCCCACACGCCGCATGCAAGCTGTGGGGAGCAGGCTCTTCTCTCAGCCCCCCACCCCGTACCTTTCAGGGCCATGTTGGAAGTGGTACCAGGCTGGGGGTGGGGGAGTGTCCCGGCCCTTCCAGCCTCTGCGTCATGGGGTCCCCAGTGCCTGTGTCTCCCAGGTGCCTGGAGTGAGGCCCGTGTGGGCACTGGAGAAGCAGGGTGCCCCTCCTCCCTTGTGGCTGCATCTCTGGTGGCCGAGGGGCTCCTCCTTGGCTCCTGCTCCCTCCCAGACCTCGGCAAGCCTGTCCCCTCAGCTCCAGACCTGGAGGCCACCTCCCGCGCAGCTGAGCTCGGCTCACGGCGCACGACCAGCTCCCCGCGTTCAGTCTGCTCTGCTCAAGTGCTCGGAGGGGCGTGTTTCCCGGGCTGGACCCCCGATGGCTACGCGGGCCCCCACCCCTCCCACCTGCCTCTCCTCTTCCTCCCCGAGTACTTCTTTCCTCTCTCGGCTGCATCCTGAGCCTCCCTCCGATTCCTGAGGGGCTCAGACCTCCACGTGCGGCTCTTCGTGAGTGAGCACCCGGGTCTGGGCCTCCAGAAACATCGTCACGTGCACCTGAACGCCTGACTTCCAAGACCACTGACGAAGGACTTAAGAAAACCCCAGGAGGTTCCTATGAAGCTCGGAGCTGAGCATGTAGCCCTTTGTATCTGTTCTCCCACCGGGCATGCGCTGCATGTGTGGCTGGTTGTGATAGCGGAAGGGGTGCTGATGGGGGGCCCCCCAAAAGAAAATCTCTGAGCTGTTGATAATATTCTTCCTCTGTCGAAGTAAAGCCAGCAGCCAGCAAGGGACGGAACGTATTCACAGGAGCAAAATTTCTGTAGAAACCGATGGTATGTGCCTGCTGTCCCTAGAAGGACAGAAGATGCTGCTAAGCGGGAGGGAACGGGGCGGGGGGGCTGACGGGAACGCGGGGTTCCTGACCGTCCCTCTGGCGCTGTTATACTGGGCAAGGGCGTAGCTCTCTGAAAATGGAAGAGCAAAGACATCTCATCCCTCTTTCCAGAAAATCCGGTTGGCTCAATGCATCCTGTCTGAAACACAGGGGAAAAATGAGGAAAAACAGCTGCTGAAGGTCTCCGGCTTGAGGCCATTCTCGGCAGAGGCCCCTCGAGCCAGACTAACCCCTTGCCTGCCATTTGTGATCAGCATTTTCGGGCTGAGGTGGAGATCGTCACAAGCCGGCAAGGGAGGGGGGGTGCGGCCGCCAGATCTCCCGTCTGCTGGCCGGTCGGGGCGTATCTGCCTTCGGTAATGCCGGTAATGCCGAGGATTAGACTTGCCGTGTCCGTCTCTGCTCATTGTCTGTCTGTCTGTCTGTGTGAGCACTCACATGCCCGCACTCATCTGAGGCCTGAGATCAAAGGTCGGAGATGACTAAAGGGACGGTGATCGGGACCCTCCCTTCCGTGTCTGAAGTCAGACCCAGGCCAGGCACCCTTTGGAGGAACCCCAGGCAGGGCAGACCTTCCGTCGTCTGGGTCTGCTGTATGCGGTGGTGGCGGGCCCGTCTGGTGTCCCCTGGAGAGCCTGGCTCGGTGGCATGGCTTGGGAGGCTGGCCCCCGTGAGCTGTGTCCACGGGCCTTAACAGGGCGGGCGGCCCAGAGGGACTGTCTGCAGACTCTGCGAGGAAGGCTTAGAACACAGGCCACGGCGTCTACAGTGCTGCCCACCAGCATGGAAGACGCCATTCCTCACCTTGCCACCAGGGGGCGCTGTCCAATGCCCATCCCCACTCCCTGTCTGAAACCTTCCATGGCTCCCCATGGCTCTTAGGAGAAAGCCCCGATTCATTAACCCAGCTTACGTGGCCATGAATGACGTAGCCGCTGGCCTTCTGGCTTCTCGCCTCCATGCTCCGCTCCAGCAATAGCGGCTTTCACTCAGCTCCCGGAAAAGACGGTATTTTCTGTGGCCTCGGGGCTTCTGAGACCCCACCCCCACCCACTCCTCATTTGCTCACCCTCAGGGCCCCTAGTCATCCTGTACGCTTTCCCTCAAACAGCAGCCCCGTCCGCAGGGGAGGCCACACCGTGCACACACACCCCGAGTCTGTGTGGCACCCTGCCCTTCTCTGCGGCACGTGCCACGGTGCATTTGAGCTGTCAATTCTGTCTTCCCAGCTAGACTGTCAATGCACTTGTTCCGCCCAACTCCCCAGGCCCACACGGCCCCCAGGCTGCTTTGTGCACTGCTGGAGGGCTGCCTGGGGACGCCGTGCAGGAGGTGGGCTGTGAGCAGCAGGGACCCCACTCTCTGCCCAGGCGAGCGCATTTAACAGCCAACCCAACAGCCTCCAGCCCGTTGCCCGGCAACCGCCAGGGCGAGCATCTGCGGGGAGCCGCCTGCCCTGCCCACCTGTCACGGGCACAGAGGACAAGGAGCAGCTTCACTGTCTTCAGCCACCGGGACTCGGGGGCTGCTGAGCCCCGACACAGCCCGTCCCGACGGCTCCGCTGCCCCAGGTCCGGACGTAAGACGTGGGAAGCCAGCGCGGGGCACCGAGCCGGCCGGCCAAGAGTCTGTTAATTATACGGTGACTAATAAATCAATAGTAGATTTTTAGTAAGACAATTTTTATGTTAGTTTCACAAAGGGATGGCTGGATTTAATAACTGAATAAAATAAATGATTAAATTTATTTAATGAAATTTATTTATTTAATAAAATAATTAACTTAATGGCTCAGAGAAAGGCCTTTCTTCCCCTCTTGGACTCACGAGATAGATTTTCCCACTTGGGCTGAAATTTCACTGTTAGGGAGTCATTTCTTCGGCGTCTGGTTCACAAGGGCCTGGCAGGGGATGTGTGCTGACGGGTAAAGGGCACCCCTGGGGGGGTACAGCTTGGTGGCCCTGAGGTGGCATTTGAATCTCTTTTGTGTGGGACTTGCCCGGTCCCTTCCTGCCAGCTCCCTGTCTCGGCTTCAGCCCTGCCTTCTCCATGGGGTAGGGACGCTGGGACCTCATGCTGGGAAGGCCGGTGGCCCCTCTCCCACTCGGGCTTCCAAGAGCCTTCCCCAGGCAGTGAGGATGGGGGCCGGGAGGAGGGAAAGGGGGACCCATTGAGGAAAATTCAGCATAAACAAACGCCTAAAACAGTACCTGGCCACGCGTGAATTGTAACACTGGGTCGGCGCCGTTAACTAATTGCCCTGTTTCCCGGGAACTACCCCCCTGAAGGCAAGGGCTGTCTCTTCCTCCCGTCTGCACCTCCACTGGGACAGGCCGGGAAACAGAACCAGTTATGGTTGCTCACTCCATGCCCCCCATCCCCTCCCCTGGCCGTGGCAGACATCACAAACGGATCCTAGCTCTGCAGGCAGGCATTACCAATCAATCTGCGTGAGTGGGAGAGGATCCGTTGGCCGCCTCTGCGCGACCTGATGTGTGTGGCGAGGTGCCTGACTTGTGCACTAGGAGCTTGGCAAATACTTGTTCCACGACTGCTTGTTCCAAAGATGTAATGTCTGATGACCAAGGCCACCTCTCCACTCCTACAGCTGTGTAGTCTGCGCACTGAACAAACACACCTGGCAGGGGCCATGGGGGCTGAGACCCAGCTGTGAGCCAGCAGTGGCCCTGGCCACGGTGCGTGGCACGGCGATCCCTCCTGATGTTCTAGGCTTCCCCCAGCCCCAGGAGATGGCACCCAGAACCCCAAAGCCATCAGCTCCAGACAGCAGCCTCTGTTCCAGAAAACGGAAGCTGGGAGCAGAGGAGAATCTTCGGGCCTGGGCAGGTTCCATCCGTGGGCTCCCGGAGTCACATGGTGGTTCTGGAATGGTGAGGAGGGTGGCGTGGGCTCGCCGACTGCCCAGTGCTCACCCCCCGGGCAGCCGATGGGGAACCCGACCAGAAGAGCAGTAAATGGCACCGCCAGAAACTAAGCCGCCTGGTTCCACGTCCACACCATACATCTTGTCCCTGAACCATGAGAAGCACGTGACCACGGCGTGGCTTCCCCAGGCTGATTTCCCCTCACACTCTCCACTTATGGCCGAAGATGTTTAATGGGGAGGCGAGTGAGCCCCTTTGTTCACTTCGTTCAAGTGCCTCTTCCCTTTTTTGAAAGTGCGAGCAAATCCCAGTTCATCAGTTCAGACCAAACGCAGTAGTTTTTGTTTCTTTCAAACCTGACCCTTCATTCCCGATCGTTCCCTGGTCTCATCTCATTGGCCCGGGGCCAGCTGGGTTTGCTTCCACCGCCCTGCAGGGGAGAAGGCTCGACTAAAGCCAGCTGCAGCCGGGAGACCAGGCCGTCCACGCAGCCTTCCCTCCCCTCTCCGATGGGAGATGCACATTCTGCGCTCTTCACATCTCTGACTTGGTCTGCACACCGTACATCACTGTCCCAAACTCCTGCTCATTTGGCATCTCTGCAGGAAGGATGCATCACGCGTGCTGGGGTCTCTCATCGTTGTGCAATAGCACGATTGTGAAGTGGGTTTAAAGCTTTAGTCCTGACACGTGTGGACTCGTGTAAGAAGGGTCGTTGTCACCACGCCCTTGGTGACACAGAGAAAATGGACCACAATCCCTCTGAGTCCAGAGGATTTGGAAGAGCCTGAGAGTGAAGATGTTTAGGCTATTCTGTAACTCGTTTGTTTCCGCAGCGTTAGGTGTCCCCAAGGGTGTTATGTCTGTGTCCAGATGAGTCAACGACAGCTCTTTTGCTAAGTATCATGTGAAAGATGCGTGATAAGTGCCCACTAAAACTGGAACAGCCCGGATAATACCGCAGGGCCGCTGCTCAGGGATGACACACAGATTTGTGAAACGTTCCAGATTTTTTGACAGTCAACAAAGCTAAAAGGCAACCCACCGAACGGAAGAAGATATTTGCAGATGACCTATCTGACACAGGCTTAGTGTCCAAAATCTACAAAGAACTGATACAACTCAACACTCAAACAAATCATCCAGTTACAAAATGGGCGGAAGACATGAACAGGCGTTTCTCCGAAGGAGACGTCCGCATGGCCAACAGACACATGGAAAGGTGCTCACCGTCAGGGAATGCGGGTCCAAACCACGGCGAGGTCTCACCCCACCCCTGTCCGAGTGGCTAAAATCAACAAGAACAGCAGGAAACATGAGGTGTGGGCGAGGGTGTGGAGAGAAGGGCCTCTTGTGCGCTGTTGCTGGGAAGGCAAACTGGCGCAGCCGCTCTGGGAAACGGTATGGAGCGTCCTCAAAAAGGTTAAAAGTAGGAATGCCCTAAAATCCAGGAATCGCACTGTTGGGTATTTGCCCCCAAAATGCAAAAACACGAATTCAAAGGGACACATGAACCCCTACATTTACAGCTGCATTATGTACAACGGCCACGCTATGGAAGCGGCCCGCGTGTCCACGGATAGATGACTGGATAAAGAGTGGAATATGGACACGATGGAATATTACTCAGCCAGAAAAAATGAAATCTCGCCATTTGCAACATGAGTGGAGCTAGAGAGGATAATGCTCAGCGAAATAAGAGGAAGACAAATATCATGATTTCACTCATATGTGGAATTTAAGAAACAAAGAAAAAAGAAACCAAGAAACAGCCTTTTTAAAAATTTTTTTAATGTTTATTTATTTTTTGGGGGGGGAGAGCATGAGCGGGGGAGGGGCAGGGAGAGGGGGAGACACAGAATCCGAAGCAGCTCCAGGCTCCGAGCTATCAGCGCAGAGCCCGACGCGGGGCTCTGACTCGTGAGCCGCGAGATCGTGACCCGAGCTGATGTCGGACGCTTAACCAACCGAGCCCCCCAGGCGCCCCCGAGGCTCAGAAGATTCGTGAAGGAGCCCCAGCCTCCTTCTGTAGGTGAAAAGCTGAGCGGATTGGAAACGGCGCTGGGCTCCCCGCTTCCTGGTCTGCATTTCCACTCCTGCTCCCTCTCATCCCATCGACTCCCCACCCCTGGCTCCCCCCAGGTGGGGCTGGGCCTGGGAGCTGCCCTTTGCCCAAAACTGTGTTGTTCTGGGGGTTACTGGGGCAGAACCTCACCGGCTCACCCCTCGCACGCTGACACCCACACGTCGAGGCTGCTGTGAGCAGGGCTGGCCCCACGGCAGTTTCTCCTGGCTGACAACGCGGGGCCACGGTCTACCCAGGTCACGCTCACCTTGTTTGAGCCTCCTGGTGGCCTGGCCGACGGCTGCTTGGGGTGAGCGTGGCCCGTCCCATAGAAACATACCAAACACACGCACACAGACACAGAGACGCACGCAGACGCACAGGCGTGGGCGTTCCTAGCACCTAGAGCAGCGCCCAGCACCCAGTGGGTACTCAGTAGGTATCTACTTAGTGAATGAGTAGATCGTGAAACGAGCCAAGTACTAAGTCGTGTGCTCACTGTCCTAAGTGCCGTGGGAAACCTCCAAGCACACACAGTCTTAGGTCGGAACCCCTAGAAGCACAGCCCTGAGCTGGGGGCTCGGGGGTAAGCGACACGGAGGTGCTCTCCGGCCGGCCGGGGACCGAGGAGCAGGGCAGGGAGAGTGCGGCTTCGGGGCCCGTCCACGCTTCCGCACGACCCCACGCTCCCCGGGACGCACACAGAAACGCTTCCGGAGGGGAAGCCGTTTTAGCAAGCGTGTCCCGAATAAGGAAGGACAAGGGAGAGGAATTAGCCTGGCTGCCTCTGTTAGCATCGGGCAAGAGCCGGGGGAGCCTCAGTTTCCCCGTTATAAACGTGCGATGACCCAGAGGCCGGCCTGCGAGGCTGGCGGGGAGCTGGGCCTTCCTTCTCCTTGCTCTGAGGGCCCGTCTGCGGGGTTAAACGAACCACATTCCTTCCCGACCAAGAGGAGACAGAACTAAAAGACGGAGATGAGGCACAGGGTCGCGCTGGGACCGGCCCCTGAGCCCGGCTCCGCGGCTCCCACTCGGGACCTGGCCGGCCGCCTGGGCGCGCACTCTGCCTCCTGCTAACAGAGCTGGGAGCCGGAGGGCTGCCCACGGGAATCGGTGGGTGGGCCACGGGAGCAGGGGCCCCTCCGAAGGCTCAGGTGGGGCGCAGAGCCAGAGCCGGCCCCGCCCGGGCCACCGCGGAGGAAGCCGCGGGCAGGAAGTGTGCACCGAGCCCCTTCGGGCCGGACAATGTCCTTTTTCAGTGGGAATTTCGATCGGCTTTGAGGAGAAGATTCTGTCCCTGGAAGGAGGCCAGGCCCTTGCCTGGCCGACGGCCTCAGGCCGAGCGTGGGCTGACCCAGATTGGAGACCAGCTAATACGTGGCAGTAGGAAGTTGGGGGGACCTCGGGCCCCCCCCAAGCGGGGCCGCAGAAGTTTTGGCCTAGGAGGAGGGGAGATTTCTGATTATTCTCTTTCCTCTTCCCTCCCTTCCTTTCTTCTTTCCTCTCCCTCCCCCCTTCCTGTTTTTTTGATTTTGCCAAATATTTGTTAAATGCCTACCGTGTCCCAGATACTGTGCTCGGCACTGGGGAATCAGCGGTGAATGAAGAGAACAAAAAAAATCCTGCCTTGGTGGAGGTTACATTTTAGCGGGAGAGACGGACAATAAAACTAATAAAAATAAGTTTGAGCAGGCGCTCTGGGGAACAAGTAGGGGACACGCCATGCAGCGGTGGGGCAGCTTCAGAACCCTCGGCTGGGGCAGCCCGCGAAGGAAGGCCACACAGGCTGGTGAGGAAGGACGATCACTGGGGAAGGGCATTCCGGGGAGAGGGCACAGCGGGTGCAAAGGTCCTGGGGCGGCAGCGTGCCTGCCATGTTTGAGGAGCTACAAGAAGGCTCAGCTCGCCCCGTCCCTTCTCTGGACTGCTGTGGAAGCTGCCCCTCATCCCCCTGGCTCTGGGTTCTGTCTCTGACCCCAGGGCGAGCTACTGGGCGAGCTCCACTGGCTGGATGCGCACGTGTGCGTCTTCTCTGAGCCACGTGCCAGTCACAGCCAGCAGACCCCGTTACCCACGCGTCGGTGTGACAGAAGCAAACCTAAATGTCCCCCCAAAAGAAAACGTGCAAATGCAGCCCACGGGCTGTTAAACAGCCCGAAGGAGGGACACTGCCGTTTGCAACAACACGGATGAAGCCAGAGGACATTAGGCTTAGAAAGAAGCCAGACGCAGAAGGACAAACACGGCTCGAGACCACGAATGCGACGGATCCGATACCCGACCTCACCGGGGCCAAGGGGGAGTCAAAGGGCGCGTGGACCCCGTCTGCGGGATGAGAGCGCCGCACGGCGCGGGGCCCGGCGGTGGCCGTGGCGGGCTGTCGGCTGAAGAGCCTGCCGGGGGCGCGGGGCCCCGCTGCCTCTGCTCATCTCTGGATGGATGGATGCCCGAGACCTTTGGGGTGACGGGCCGTTCGTGGCATAGACTGTGGGGACGGTATCACTGTCTTCATCTCCAAACTCGTCGAGGCGCCCACGGAACACGGGCAGCTTTCTGCACGTCAAACGTGCCCCGATAAAGCGGCTAAAACATACTGGGGAACGATCCTCGAGACCAAGGGCATGTTCTTCCCGGACTCGGTGTGAAGAGCAGAGTCAGGAGGCGAGCACGCATCCCCCTGTGGTGGCCGATCCGCTTTACTTCTGGCCCAGGTTCGACTCTCACCAGCTGCCCCAATCACGTAGCTGCGTTTTCTTTTTCTCAACCCAAACGCTACCAGGACCCCACACTGCNGTCTTCCGTAGCAACCGTTTTGAAGTGTACAGGCGAGTTGTTTTGCACAATGTCCCTCCGCTTGGGGCTGCCTCAAAATCAGACCTAGGTTCTTGCGTTTGGGGCGGGAACAGCACGGGAGTGAGCTTGTGTCCCTCGCGTGCGTCTTCGCAGGAGACAGGACGTTGCTTTGGTCTGATACTGATGACGTGAGTGTTTGTTTTTTTAAATTTTTTTAATGTTTTTTATTTTTATTTTTTTTTTGAGAGTCAGAGCGAGACAGCGTGAGCAGGGAGGGGCAGAGAGAGAGGGAGACACAGAATCCAAAGCAGCTCCAGGCTCTGAGCTGTCAGCACAGAGCCCGACGCGGGGCTCGAACCCACAAACTGTGAGATCACGACCTGAGCCCAAGTCAGACGCTCAACCGACTGAGCCACCCAGGCGCCCCCACTCTCTCCCCTCCGCCCCCCCTCTCAAAAATAAGCATTAAAAATTTGTTTTTAATGCCCTAAATTTGAAAGCATATTTGTCCTAGGAAAAAAGTTGATTCCTCAAAACCAGTTTGTAAGTTCCCTCCAAAGCACAAGCTCACAGAAGGCTTCTCTCTTATGAACAGAAAATCACTGTGCTTTTCGTCCAAGACATGTTGGATTTTTTTTCCTCCTACGGTGACAGCTGGGTACAGCTGAACCCGCGAATGAGGCTACTTGCCCCAAATGTGCGACAGAAATACGGAAGCGATCCCCAGAGGACTCACGGCCCGTCCTGGAGCAAAGCCCGTCTGGAGCCCGGGTGGGCCATCTGCGTAGAGGGACCACGCCGTGTGGCTGGGGCTCCTGGACACGCAGCTCATGCCCCTGCCCAGGTGGGGGTGGGGCAGCCCCGCTCGGCCGGGGGGTGTGCTCTGCGGAGCCGCGTGGGGGCCGCCGGGCTCGGGTCCCACCTGCCAGGGTGGCTGGGGCCAGGGCGAGCGGCCTGGAGGTCACCAATGTTAGTGTGGACCACTTGAATGGGCTTCTGTCTGTTTTCTCCACAGAAAAGTTACCATGTCCCCCTTTGTAAATGATAATTTGTGGGGAAATACTTTGAGACTATAAATATCCTGTTCCCCAAACACTGTCACCCGTTAGGTTTTCAGCAGCCACCGATGACCTAACACCTCCATTCTAGTGCGTCTACTTGGAGGCAGATGTATTCACCGGCAGGGAGACGCTTCCTTTCAAAGAGAGCTTTCTCTTCTCCCTCATTTCTTTTCTTGTTCTTTCTTTCTGTTTCTTTTTTTTTTTTTAATTTTTAAACATGTTTTATTTATTTCTGAGAGAGAGAGAGAGGCAGCATGAGCAGGGGAGGGGAAGGGAGAGTGGGAGACACAGAATCTAAAACAGGCTCCAGGCTCCGAGCTGTCAGCACAGAGCCCGATGAGAGACACGTACTCACGAACCGTGAGATCACGACCTGAGCCGAAGTCGGACGCTTAACCGACTGAGCCCCCCAGATGCCCCTCTTTGTTTCTGTTTCAATCCATGCAGCCTGGGTGCTTTGTCCGTTCCAGCCACTGAGGGGGGAATGCATGGTGGCGGGTGTAGCAGCTAGCTATCACTGTGTAACAAATCACCCCCAACACTTCCTGTAAACATTTATGATTGCTCAGTTTCTGTGCACCCAGTACCTGGGAATAGCTCAGTGGGACAGTTCTGGCCTGGGGTTTCTTGGGGTCAACATGCAGGCCTCAAGGCTTGACTGCAGATAGAAGAGCCACTCATGGCTGCCATGTAGGTGCTGGCTTTTGGAGGGAGGCCCCAAGTCTCTCTCCATGTGGGCTCTCCACAGGCTGCTCGAGTGTCCTCACGGCCTGGCGGCTGGCTTCCCCCAGAGCAAATGACCCAAGAGAGGGTGAAGTAGGTGGGACACCATCACTCTCGCCATGTTCTACTGATTAGAAATGAGACTTAGTGAGTCCGGACCACGCTGAAGGGAGGGGAATTACCCTCCACCTTTTTTTTTTTAATGTTTATTTATTTTTGAGAGACAGAGTGTGAGCAGGGGAGGGGCAGAGAGAGGGGGAGACACAGAACCGGAAGCAGCTCCAGGCTCTGAGCTGTCAGCACAGAGCCCAACGCAGGGCTTGAACTCACGAACCGTGAGATCATGACCTGAGCCGAAGTCGGACGCTCAACCGACTGAGCCCCCCAGGCACCCTGACCCTCCATCTTTAAAGGAAGGAGTCAAAGAATGTGTGGACAGACATGGGCTCCTCAAACATATGCACACAGTTACCTTGTGACCTGGATGTCCCCCTCCTAGGCACATCCCCAGGGAAGTAACTAAGGGACTCACACAACTACTTGTGCTTGGATTTTCACAGCAGCGAAGGCTAGAAACAGCCCAAGTGTCCGCCAACCGGTGATGGATAAACCAAATGTGGCCCAGCCGAACGCTGGAATTTTATTTTGTCATAAAAAAGAAGGAAGTGCTGACACATAGGCCATGACACGGACCCGCCCCGAAAACCTCATGCCGAGGGGACGACGCCAGACGCAGAGGGTCATGTCGTGTGTGACCCCATCTGTATGAAACATCCAGAAGAGAGAAATCCTGAGACAGGGCCTGTGGAGGAGAGACAGGCGAGGAAGCGACTGCTTAATTGTTCGGGGCTCTACTTTGAGGGGAGGGAAGCATCATGGCAGTAGGCAGAGCAGAGGATGTCCGACATCGTGAAGACCGCCGGATGGACGGGAAGCATCGCCTCACAGTGGTTGATTGTATATGTTAGGTGGGTTGGCCTCAATTATTTCTTTTTTTATTTTTTATTTTTTTTTATTTATTTCTAGGAGAGAGAGAGACAGCATGAGCAGGGGAGGGTCAGAGAGAGAGGGAGTCTCAGACTGAAACAGGCTCCAGGCTCCGAGCTGGCAGTCAGCACAGAGCCCGACGCGGGGCTCGAACCCACGAACCGCAAGATCATGACCCAAGCGAAAGTCGGACGCTTAACCAACTAAGCCACCCAGGCGCCCCAGGCCTCACTTATTTCTGAGCACAAAACAAAAGCCCTGCGTTGGGCGAGCCTGAGCAATGGGGAGACGAGTGGGAGCTGCGCAGCCTACGGGGATGCGGGCAGAGGGAGGCCCGGGCAGGGAGGCGGGTGTGCAGAGAGATTTCGGATGGCGGCACCGCCGGAGTGAGCAAGGAGAGGAGAGGGGGTGCCCCAGATTCTGGACGGCCTGGGGGACAGTGAGGATTGTCGGGGCCCAGAGGGCAAAGTCTGCCAGCAGCTTCCAGAAGATGAGCCAAGAGCCGTCCCTGTGTTGGGTTTGTGGTGCTGGGGGTGGGGTGGGGTGGGGGCCCCCCCGGGGGTGCTGTGCAGGGGAGCGCCCGCTGCGGGGTGAGTCAGACGCTCAGCATCTCTCTGAGAAAGCAGGCAACACGTCTCGTCATCCGAAGCCAGGCCTCCCCACCACATTCCGGGGGCCGAGCCCCGATGTCGGAGTGGCAGGCGCCTCAGCTCAGCCTGGCGGCAGACGGTGACCATGACTGTGCCGGGCGGCGCCGCAGGCGGCCGGGGGGTCTGGCCCGGTGGGTCCCTGGGGAGCTGGGCTCACAGCAGAGCCACATCCTGGAATCCCCTGTGCTCGGTCCCGCCGAGCAGAAGCAGCTCCCTCGTGTTTCTGGGACTTGCCTGTATTTCTCTCTGGGGACAGAACCCATTCCTTTACCCCCTCAACAGGGAGCTACGGAAGATACCCAAGATTTAGAGAGACATTTGGGGATCATAGTAGACAATATTTTAAGTTTTTAAACATTGATTTATTATTGAGAGACAGAGAGAGACAGAGCGTGAGTGGGTGAGGGGCAGAGAGAGAGGGAGACACAGAATCTGAAACAGGCTCCAGGCTCTGAGCTGTCAGCACAGAGCCCGACACGGGGCTTGAACTCACAAACCGTGAGATCATGACCCGACCTGAAGTCGGATGCTTAACCCACTGAGCCCCCTAGGCGCCCCGACAATGTTTTAATCAGTACAAAGCCTAGGATGTTACTAGCCCAGGCGCTATTCACGATTATGGGAACCCCAGTCCCTGTTTAAGAAGGTGGGTGAGTAGACAATGGTAACCCCATGGAGAGGGTTGGGGTCTACTGTGGGGTTACAGACTTGGGCTTAGGGTCACACGGACCTGGAGTCAAGGGTAGCACTCACTAGCAGTTTATCTGGGGGTGAAGTCACCTGACCTCTCTCTGCCTCGACTCTTCCTTCTGTGGAATGGGGCGACCGCAGTGCCCGCCCGATAGCGCCATGAAAATGTGCACAAGGCGACCCCGGTTATCATCAGTCATTATCTTCACATGACCGTGGTAGCCTGGGGTGCTGGCCAAGCCCTATCTACCCTTCTGCCCGCCCACACCTGTCTGGTACCGTGATGATTCTCCCCATTTTATTAGGGGGAGAGACGGTTCAGTTCAGGGGTAGCTGGGGTGGGTCACACGCACGTGATTTCAAATCTCACACGCCGTCATTTCACGCTTAGCGTCTCACCAACTACACACGCGCCTTTCAGAAATACAGTCCAGAAGGGTCGTGTCTGAAAACGGCCACGTGGGTTTGGCTTCGGTACCTCAGGGGGAAAGCCGCTTCCCAGGGCAGGGGCTGGACAGANCAGGTGGCCTGGAGGGGCCTCAGGGGAGGGGCCCCAGAGCCCGCCAGCAGGTCTGTGCGTGGCTGTGGGACATGGCCAGCCCGAGACCGCCCGGGGAGGGGGGGGTGACTGCAGGAGTAAATTCCTACTTATCTCCTCCAGCGCCCACGGGTCTCTCCCTCCGGCCAAAGCCTACTGTACCCTGAGGGCAGCTGGCCCCACAGGTGGGCCCCAGATGCACAGGGTGCAGGACGGATCTAGATGAGCAACGACAATGGTCAGAACGGGCCCCGGGTCCTCAAAGGCCGGGCCGGGCCCCCCCAGGAGCCCTGGGGACCCCCGGGTAGGCACTCCCTGGCCCCTGGCTCCCCACACACAGACCTCACGAGGGACAGGAGAGGAGCCTTATCCTGCTGCTTGTAAACCTCAGAAAGCCAAACAGATGGTCCTTCTTAGAAGCCAGGCCCGGAATTGCCCTGCACATCTGGGAAGCATCAGCCTGTTTCCCAATCTCCGCTGACGGCCCTCCGCTAACTCGGGAGTGGGTTCAAGCCGACAGGGCCCAGGGCACCTGAGGAATGTCACATCTGATGGCCAGAGGGACAGCCAAGAGGCGGATCTCACTTGGGTCCTATCCCATGCGAGGCCAGACGTGAGGAGGATGGGCATGGTGTTCCGGAACCTTCAGCCTGGGGCGCGAGGCCTCCTCTCAGGCCTGCTCTGCAGACCCTCAGCTGTGAGTACATCTCACGCCCCTTCCCCGCGCCTCGACTGTCAGGAGCGCCGGCCCAGGCCCCTTCCCGCCCCCCCGCTGCGCGCAGCCCGCCGTGAGCTCTCGGAGCCCCTGCTTAAACAATCCGTCACTCGGTCGGGCGGCCGGCTGTCAGCCCGGGGCCGGGCAGGGGCCGAGCTCTGGACGGGGAAGTCGCTCGCTGAAGGAACAGACAGATCAGCGCAAACTCCAGATACAGGCCTTTCCCCGATGCCAAGGGCTTCTCCTGTTGCAAGTGTGCCCGGAAACGCCCGGATGATCACAGAATTCCTACCTTTTCTTCGATGCGTTTTTGGTGTTTGGAAGGAAAGCGGAAACGCGCCGAAGCTGCTTGTCAACATCACAGGGACTGAGAAGGTGGTTACAGAAAACTCTACGCGGCCCCTCGGTGGCTCCCACGCTCCCAGGCCTGCGAAGCTTTGCCCCAGGGGAGGTGCGGCCACCCAGGGGGCCGGGCCGGGCTGGGGGTGCTGGAGCCCCACATCGATGCAGGGAACGATTTCCTGGGGTGAAGCTCAGGCTGAGGCCTCAGGCCCCCGCCTGTGCTCCAGGACCGTGGGGGGGTGGGTCTGCCCAGGCCTCCTTCAGGGGGGCGGCGGGTCCACAGCGGGGCGTGCATCAAAATGCAGATTCCCAGGGGCGCCTGCGTGTCTCAGTCAGTTAAGGGTCCTACTCTTGATTTCGGCTCGGGTCACGATCTCATGGTTTGTGGGTTCGAGGCCCATGTCGGGCTCTGCGCTGNCTCCCTCCCTCCCTCTCTCTCAAAATAAATAAACATTAAAAAATGCAGATTCCTGGGCATTGAGGCTTCAGGAGGTCTGTAGTGACCCCGACAGGAAGGGGCTTGGCGGATGGATGGCCCACGGCCACCGGCCACTCTAAGTGCTTACGTTTGGACAACCCCTGGGGGCCACCTTGGTGTGTGTGGCTGAGTGAAGATACTGAGGAGTCAGGGTGGCCGTTATTCGCCTTGAGATAAGCAGAACGCCTTGACTCATCAACAACATCTCAGAAAAGCCGGGTCTGGAAAATTTGCGTAAGAAGGGGGAAAAAAAGCTGAAATAAACAAGAAAAAGAGGGGCAAAGGGTTTTCTTTTTTTTAAAGGCTGGAACCAATTTGAGGGTTAACCCAGCCGCCCACACGGATTTATTTCAGCTTTTCAAGCGTTATTCTATATGATTTATTTCCTGCGAAAGCGTTTGACGACTATTGTGTAAATGGTTTCCATTTATTCTGGAAGCGCATCTGCCCCAGCGTGGGGAGGTCCCGCTAGGACCCAACCGAATCAAAAACAACAACAAGTGGTTTTGATTTGGAAAAACAAAACCCACGAGAAGACAGACGGGTAAAATACATGCCGATCCCAAACGCACTCTTCAGACAGTCCAGGATGAGTCACCCGCTGGCCCTCCCGGAAAGAGCCAGGTCCAAATTCTGCTGTGTGTCCTCGGGCAGATTACTCAGGCTTTCTGAGCGTCTGTTTCCTCATCTCTGAAACGGGGAGAGCCGCTGGAGCACCGCACGGGAGGCTGAGGACCTTCCCGAGATCGCGCACCGACGCGGCCAGCCCTTAGGAACGGCCGCGGTCGTTGCTCTTACGAAACAACCGCACCTGGATCCCCGTTTGGGACACGGAAGTGACTTATGGACAGAAACCAAGCGTGGCTCCAGGAGGGATACACGGACCCACTGGCTCTAAGGACGCACAGTCCGCTGAAGGCCAAGTCGTCTTTTGAGTCTAAGCGAATCGTTTCGTCTGAAAGGAAAGGGGGCCCCCTGGGGGGCATGGGGAGCTCAGTCGGTTAAGCGTCCGGCTTCGGCTCAGGTCATGATCTCACCGTTCGTGGGTTCGAGCCCCGTGTCGGGCTCTGTGCTGACAGCTCAGCGCCTGGAGCTGCTTCAGATTCTGTGTCTCCCTCTCTCTCTGACCCTCCCCTGCTCATGCTGCCTCTCTCTCTCTCAGAAATAAATAAAATATTTTAAAAATTTTTTTTTAAAAAAGGAAAGGGGGCCTGCTAAGAAGGTGGTTTGCAGACCTCGTAACTGAGTCAGTCACTCTTCATACCCATGAGAAAAAAAAAAAAGTCTCGATTTAGCCAATTCTGTGGAGCTACTTGCAGGACACAGAACTCGCCACGAGCTGCTGTAAGGCAGGATGCGGTTCCGGGGCTGGGGCAGGGGTTTCTGGAAGGATCGTCAGGGTGGGAAAGGCCGGCAGCGGGATCCACCGGGATCCGGGCCGTCGGAAGGCTTGGGTTTTGCCATGAGGGTGGGGAGAGGGCACGGGCTATGACACTGCCCCCGGCCCGTCTCCAGAAGGCACGGCTTCGCGCTGTCCGGTGAGGTCGCGCGCCAGGGGTGCGATGCAAGGGAGTNGGCAGCCGCCGGGCCGGCCCGAGTGTGCGGGCTCGGCCGAGGCCCCTGCGGCTCAGAGCACAGGGAGGGGCGAGGCCCCTGCGGCTCAGGGCACAGGGAGGGGTGGCCGCTGCCCTAAGTGCAGAGGCACATCTGGGCAGGAGGGACACAGGCCGGGGCCGGAGGCCAAGAGAGGGATTCGAGGTCGGCCCTGGCGCAGCCCCAGGACGGACAGAGGGAGCAAGTGCAGGCCAGGTCAGCGGGCCGCTGGCAGCCCCTGGGCTCCAAACCAGGCCGTGGCCGAGCGCGCCGGCCAGAGTCAGCACGGAGACGCTGACTGGGCCTCCGAGAGCCTGGCAGTGGCTGNGTTACGCCAGACCAGCCACCCCATCAACCTGCGACTGCCCCCCATCCTTCCTGCCGCGCCCCCTGACTGACTAGCCACAGCGCCCCAGGCACCCGCCACGTTCCACAAGGCCCCTCTGACCTCAGGGCCTTTGCACTGACTGTTCCCTTTGTCTTGAAGTCTCTCTCCCAGATACGCACGTAGGAACAAGGAGTCTCGGTGAGAGAAGTTTGTTGGGTCTGGACAGTGCACTCTTCCCAAAGCCCAGCTCAGGGCGTGGCGCGGAGTAAGCACTGGCCCACTAAACGCATGAATGAAAGTAACCTAAACACAACAATAAATAGAATTAAAGTCTCCGATGCACCTGGCGACGAGACTCCAGACCTTCCCCCCGTGGAGACTGCTTGCTCTGAAGGAAATGGGGGCGCTGTCAACGGGGCACCCAAGGGACCTGGGGCTCCTGAGCCTTCTGTGAGCTGTCCCGATACTTCACGCCCTGGAGCCTCCAGCGATCCCTGAAGCGGCCGTTGGAGGGGACACAGCCCGGGACCAGGGCGTCCACATCCCGCACTTCGGCAGATGGATCTGCAGAACCGTGTCAAATAAAGCAAACGGTGTGCTTTCGCCTTCTTGAAAGCAGAGGTGGGGAACCTAGAGCCGCCTGCTTCCCAGTTCCCACGCGGGGAGCCCAAAGGACAGCCCGAGGGACCCAGGGGCAGCTCGAAGTTCGTTGGCTTGGGATCCAGGGGACTCAGCACAGGGCAGATACAAAGCTCTGAGGAGCCGAGATTGGAGCTCCCAGCCGAGGGTCGTTCAGTGCAGGGGGAGACGCAGAAAGCGTGAGCATGTCTAACAAGCTCCTAGGTGATGCCAATGGCCTGTGGCCAGGGCTTCAAGCACATGATGAGCATTTGGCAACGTCTCCCCTCTCTGCCGGAGTCAGGAAGGTTTGATGATCTTGCCCTGTAGTTTCTAGAAGCTCAGCAGTGGTGACGTGCCACAGAGAGGAGGCAGAGGCCCTTGGGGCCACCGCAGTGTGAGAATTGAGGAAGCCGCTCCGGTACATCCATACATCTCTGTGTCTGAGTTAGGGCACAGTGCACCCACAGCGTTGTCTGCTGTGACCGAGAGGCCCGTCGTACATTGGCCTAAACAAGAAAGACAGCATTTCTCTCACCATCCAGAGGGAGGTGGTCCAGAGCTAGGAGGGCCCTGCTGGCTTCAGCATGTGGTTTTTGCCTCTGAATCCAAACTGGCTGCTGCAGACCCTGCCATCAAGTCTCCCTCCCAGAGAGCGGGCAGGAGGGAAAGGTAAAGGAGCCACGCCCACCCTTTCTAAGGGCAGCATCCAGGAGCGCCCCGTGCCTCCTCTGCCCCCGCACACTCCGGCTGGACACAGGCGTGTGGCCATTCCTACCCCCAGACCAGGCGGGGAAGGGGGCAGAGTTGCGCCCAGCGGAGCCGACACATCCTTCCGTGGAAGGAAGAGGGGGGACGGACGTCGGTGGCGTCCACGGGAGACGTTGCTATTACATTCGAGCCCCAAACCTGAAGCTGTGTGAACGATATTCCAACAGCTCCGTCGGGTGCGGGCCGCGCAGGTAGGGGCGTGCGGCGGGCGGACTCACGGCCCCCAGAGGCGTCCACAGCCCGAGCCCCAGAAACTGTGACCCTCACACCTTAGAGGACAAGAGGGATTCGCAGATGTGATCAAGGACCTTGAGGCGGGGAGAGTGTCCCGTGGGCCCAATGTGCTCACCGGGTCCTTATAAGGAGGGAGGCGCGAGGGGCAGCGTCCGAGAAGTGGGGACACACATGGAGGTCGGGGACCTGCCCCGAAGCCGGAGGAGGGGCCACGGGCCACGGGCCACGGGCCATAGGCACCTCCCGCAGGTGGAGAAGGGCCAGGAAGCCGACTCTCCCCGGAGCCCCCAAAGGGACGGCCCTGCCCCGATTCCTCCTCTAAGACCCCCCCCACCCCCCGAACATCCGCTCCAGGCGAGGTCCTGGCCGAGGGTCACACACGGCAGCCCGAACTCCGCTCTGGGAGTGACCCGCCCGGGCAGGTGGTTCTGCTTCTGAAGTGAGTTCACAGTACGGGGGGCGCGGTGTTCCCCCCCGGCCCCGCTCTGAGTGTGGGGGCTGTGCCCTGACTTGGCCCGGGCCTTCGGGGGCCTTAAAAATCCCGCCCCGTGAGGGGCGCCTGGGTGGCTTAGTCGGTTGAGCGTCCGACTTTCGCTCAGGTCATGATCTCGCGGTTCGTGGGTTCGAGCCCCGCGTCGGGCTCTGTGCTGACTGCCAGCTCAGAGCCTGGAGCCTGTTTCAGTCTGTGACTCCCTCTCTCTCTGACCCTCCCCTGCTCACGCTGTCTCTCTCTCTCTCCTAGAAATAAATAAAACATTAAAAAAAAAATTAAAAAAAAAATCCCACCCCGTGACAGCAGTGTGTCCCCCAGACAAATCCCGCGGCCGGAGCCGCCGCCGTCTGCCGCTGCGCCCGCTGCTCCAGCGCCCGGCAGGAGGGGTCAGCCGTGCCAAGCGGCTCGCCCAGCAGCGCCCGGCCGTCCCGCACACAGGAGCCCCCGATCCTCCTCACCCCGAAAATGCAGCGTCCTCTCACTCTGCCTCTTCCTCGAGGGACAAACAAGCAAACATTTTACGAAGAAGTGACGGCAATGAAGGACGTGCGCCCGGCGCCTCCCCGCATGACCGTCCTTCACAATAAGGTGTCCTCACGCTTCCCTTGCCAGTTTTGGGGAGGGACTTGGGGGGGCTCGGGGCTTTCCCAAGGTCACCTTGCAGGCGCACAGAGGAGTGGGGGGGCGGGGGATGGAATCCAGGTCTGGCCCTGCCCCGTCTCTCGACCACTCCATTGCCCGTTCCAGGCTGTGGCAGGAGCTGTGGCTCAACTGCCTGTCCCCACCCGCTTCCCGAAGGGTGGTCCTCAGGGTCCCCTGGGCCCAGGCCCCTCCTCTCCTGCGGGGGGGGGACGGGATACAGTGCTGGCACACGGGCTCTCGGGCCGGGTGGGGAGGCTCTGGCTGGCCGCCTGCTCTGGGCCGAGGGACAGGCTCCCCTCGGCCAAAGGACACGCGGCCTCTGGTCCTGGCTGGGCCCCGCGGCTTCGTTTCGACGGCATCCTTTCGAGGAGCTGCGCCGGCACAGAGGGGGCGTGCACAGCACCGCGTTTCACCCTGTCCCTCCATCTTGGAAACCGCAGGAAGCAGAGGAGGCGGCGGCCTTCAGCCGGGTCCCCTGAGGCCGCGTCTCACCCACACAGCCGAGCAGTCGCCTCTTTCCTGCCTGCAGGTGCGGGCGAAGACCCAGTGAGATAATGGCAGAGAATTCCGGAAACTCACTCCACTGAACACATTTGTAGATACCCTGCAGCAGGTGGTGGATGGGGGAGGGGAGCGCCCACCTGGGGAGCTCAGCCCTCCAAACGGGCCACCAGACTATTGTAGCTGAGCTCGGGAGCCCTACGGTGCCTGCGCATTCTGGAAGGTTCTGGAGGGACGGCAGGAGGGGAGCTGCGGCTGGAAGGACGGTTGGCGGCCAGCAGGCCGAGGGTGGAGGAGGAGCCACCTCGGAGGTGGGGCCAAAGGTCCTGGAGGGAGCGACCTGCCCAAGGACATGCAGCCGGGACCCGGTGGATCCTTCCCACCGCCGTAGCCCATGCAAAGGCCCAGGGGTACGTAGGGGAGAAGTCAGCTAAGGAGAGTCTGTGCTGGCTGCAGACTCCTGCAGCCCGTGTGCCGGGAGCCCCTCCTTTCCCTGGTGACTTTCCCTCTGGCCCGCTGTGTCGCTGCTTGGGCCTCTCCTTCTGGACAAACACTTGGAGCAGGGTGGGGACATTTCCTTCTGGAGATCGGGTCTGGGCAGGCCTCGCTGGCGGCCACCTTCAAGGACAGCTGTGGGCCTGGAGCCTGCGTTCCTGGGCCTGGAGACGCGGGCGTTTTTCTGATGATAAGTCAGCCCCAAGGCCCTGAAGAACGATCCCGGGGGCTTAACCCTCTCAAGGTCCGCCCGGTGTTTACAGACAAAATCCAGCCAGAAAGTCTGCTCCCTTCGAAAACAAGCCACGATTTGAAGGGCCACGTTGCTTTGCCGTTATGGGGGCCTGACCTTGAACAAGGGTCAAGGGTCCCCAACTTGGAGATGGAATGGAGCTCAAGTACCTTTTCCAAACGTTTTTGCTTAACAGTCAATTTGGGACAAATTTTAAATGTTCATAGCTTACCCCCCTCCCACCTCCGTTAACAACAAAAATAGCTGTAGGGCATTTCATGGGGATAAACACGGTTTGTTTTTTTCTCTCAAACAGCTCTTATGAGATCCCATCCACACATGACGCAGCTCAGCCACTAAAAGTGTCCAAGGCAATAGTTTTGGGCATGTTCAGAGTCACGCTGTCCATGCAGTCAGTTCTAGAACATTCCATCACCCTGTACCCTTCGGCTTTCCCTTTGACCTCTCTGCCGTCACCCCAGCCCCAGCCACCACGAATCTGCTGTCCCTGTGAGTGTGCCTGATCTGGATGTTTCAGAGCCGCGGGGGTCAGACGCTAAGCAGTCTCCGTGACCGGCTCTTTCCCACAGTGTCGGGGGCGCCTGTGCAGCACAGACCCAGGCCCGCGTGCCGCGCACTCATCATCGCCGGTGCACGTTTGGGGGTCCCCGTCCGGCTGCTGTGAAGAGCGGCTGAGGGCACCCGCGGACGCCTCTCTCTGCGAACCTAAGTGTGCGTTTCTCTCGGACGTGTCCTCACAAATGGAACCTGCTTCATACGGAAACCGCTTAACCTTCGGGGGAACAGCCAGACTGTTGATAACATCCCTGACCTGTTTACTGAGAAGATTCACGAACCCCGGCCGGGTGCCGACTGTGAGCCGTGTGTCACAGGAATTCTCTCGTTTCGTCCCCACAACCTGCCTCTTTGGCCGTGGACACTATTATGGTCCTCACTGCCCAGGGGCAGGAACCGAGGGATCAGAGAGGCGGAGTCGCCGAGCAGGGTGGCCCAGGTTGTTAAGTGTGGAGCGGGGAGCTGAACCCTCCCTCCCTGATGCCTCTCGAGAGGTGGCCTCTATTCCAACTCCTGAAAAGGCCCTGTGGCCCCTTTTCAAACACGTCCGTGCTCATCATAGGGGTCAGGAGCCCTAGGGCCACTGTCTGATCCTCCTGGCAATCACTTGGGCTGCGTCACGATGCCGCGTGACCATAACTGACTCACCCCCACCTGGCCCGGCGCGGACAGAGGCCCACGGAGGGCACTCCTGCTGCAGACCCAACACCCGGGAGAGCGCTGTCCGTCCCGTGTTCCTCCTCGTCTTCCCAGAGTCATGTCCACACGAGCCTGCAGATGAATTGCTGCTCCCGTCACGCCTGATTCATCACAAGCGGTGAGCTGCGGCCCGAGAACCCCCTGAAAGGCTTGCTAAAACCCAAAGGTCCAGGCCCAGCCCCCAAAGATTCTGAGGCTGCCGGTCTTGGGGGGGATCCTGAGAGTCTGCGTTTCCAACGAGCTCCCGGATGAGGCTGGTGCTGCGGGCTTGGGGTTCCCCGGGGCTCCTCACTCGACGATAGCCTGCGGTACTGGGGCTGTTCTACAGGAAACTTTTTCGGATAATATGATGCTTCGGCCTCTGCGTGTTTGCGAAATCATTCCTGCCTCACCCGGGGACCTTTCTGCACCTGTGTCTGGCGTTCTCTATGCTCATGAAGACATTTATTCGGAAGGAAGAGGAGGGGCTACCCAGACGGGGGAGGGGAGGGGTTTGTAACGCACCGGGTATGAATTGGGACCCCTGGGTCTAGATTTAGGAATTTTCCCTGGTGGTGGGTAATTCTGCACCACGTCCTTGGGGAGGCGCCCGTGGTCGCTGGCTGAGGCTGGGGGCCCCGGGGCCCGGTTCCTCCGCACTTACTCCTTCTCGGTAACTGATCTGCTGTCAGTCATGAGTAAGTTCAAGTCCCTGACTGTCCTCTCCTGGGAGATGGCTACCTCAAGCCCACAGCTCATCACATCACTGAAGAGCAGGAAGGCTCCCCTCCCCCGCTTCGTGGCTTTGTGTTTCATGCACCAGAGAAGCAAGGGCCATGGGTGTCCCTCCGGAGCCTCAGAGAGCAGCTGTCTCCTCTGACCCTGGGATGCGGGACAACCTGGCTGAGGTCCTGCTTCCCAGCTGTCCCCGGGCTCCTGACCTGGAGGCGTGGGGCGCGCCCTCTGCGTCTGCCTCATACGACACCAACCCCTGATTCTGAACGTGGCTGCATTTCTGTGTCCTCCTGGGCGGCCCTCCGAGGTCATAGGTCCCCTCAGTCCTCTCACGGGCATGGCCACGGGCATTCAGACGGGCTAGGAGGCTTGCAGCCTCGACGACCAGGAAGCCACAGGGTCAGGAAGGCGCCCAAGTGGGTTTCTTCTTGCTCACCCTAGCACCCTGTGAGCCTGGAACTCAGAAGAGACAAGAGCTGATGATATTTTAAGTCACGTGGCGCAGGATCACTTGTGATGGCAGCCACGGGAAACTACGCACCGGTGCATCTGTGTGTGTCTAACTACGGAAATCAATGTCTGTAGTCCCCCCCACCCCGAGGTTTGGCCTGGGGAAGCCTGGCATCAAGACTGCCCGGGCCCTTTGTCGAAGAGAAAGAGCCCTGTGCCGGCTCCCAGACCGACGGCACTGGCCTCTCCAGTGGGACCCCTGAACGGGCACCTCAAACCAGCTCCCCATGGTGTGCAATGGCCCTGGAGGTCTGGGAAGCCGGGCCGTGGCCGTGGCCGTGAGGCTGACTGGAGAGCAGGTTGGAAGGGCCCCATCACACACGAGGGGCCAGGAATGTGTCCAAGGCAAACAGGAGGGGAGGTCACCAGCATGCCTTCCTCGAGGCCCAGATGTCCGGGGTCACCGGGACCCAGCCCCGCCCCGGGCGCAGCTGCTCGAGGGAAGGGCCCGGAACACAGAGAAGCCGAGGCCGGGCTCAAGTGCGCACTCAGCACGCTTGGCCTCCGCCGCCTCCCAGCAGCTGCTCCGTGTCAGCCTGCTCCAGGCATTCCGGGGCCCAGGCCCCGCGCCAGGGCCCACATCCTGGGGGCAGCTGGCAGGGTGGGCCGCGGGGCCATCTGGAAGTTTCCAGGCCTCGGGGAACACTTATGTAACTGGTTCGGGGGGGGGTCTGGACGGTAGGTTAGCGCGGAGCCAAGGACAAACAGTGGGGCCGGGGGAAGCTGGGGCGGCCCCTGCAGTTCGGGCCCGGCAACCAGAACCTTCTCTTGCCCCTCAGCCCCTCAACCCCCCAGAGGGCCCCGTGCTGTCAAGGACGGAAGCGCAGAAGAAGGCAACGTGAGCTCTGTGAGGGCAGGACACCCGTTCTGCTCTGTCACCCACGGTGCTCGGTATGGGGCTTGGCGCACAGTAGGTGCTCAGCAATGTGCGCTGACACACAGTAGGTGCTCAGCAACGTGCGCTGAATGTATGCGTGCCGTTACCACCACGGCTGCTGTGACCACAGTGCGTGTCATTTCCATCGCTCCTACCACCGCTGTCACTATCGCTGTAGTTGTCATTTGCTGCTATCGCAACGTGTACTACTATCACTCCTGCGATTTTTTGGAGAGCGAGGGAGAGAGAGAGCTTTCACGCCTGTGTGCGTGCTTCTGAGCCAGGAAGGGGCAGAGTGAGAGAGGGAGAGAGAGGATCCCGGGCAGGATCCAGGCTCAGCGCGGAGCCTGGCTTGGGGCCGGATCCCACAACCCTGAGATCGTGACCAGAGCGGAAACAAAGAGTCGGACGCCCAACGGGCTGAGCCACCGGGCGCCCCTCACTGCTACTACTAAGGCAGAGCAGACTCAGTCTTCCAGGTCCCTTCCAGGAGGGACAGTCACCTCCCACGCGGGAGTTCTGGGCTCCCGGAGCAGAACTCAGCTCAAAGCCCTACGCTTCAGAAAACCAAGACCCCAGAGGGACAGTGTTCCCCGCCCGAGGCAGAGGGAAGCCCTCTCGCGACCCGGAGGCTCACCTCCCCCCCTTGGCTCCCCAGATGGTTCCGGAAGGTCAGGGCGCCGCCGCGCCATGCCCTTTCCTTCAGGCTTGCGCTTCCGGAGGACCCCAGCCATCCTCGGTCCTTCCCAAACACACAGAGGGCATCCGCGGTGGAGGCTTCTGCAAGGCGGATCTTCCCCACCCGAATCCTACCTTCTCGGGGCCAGAAATGGAACAAACCAGAGCGCAGCTCGCGGCCTCGGAAGCCCGGGGAGGGAGCGCCTCTCAGTTGCTGAGAAGCCCACGAGCCGCAGGAAAACGTCAACCACCCAAGCTGTGCTTTGCTCCGCGTGTTTCTCGGAGAGAAAGTTAGAAGCTGTAACATGGAAGCTAAACACTAGATTTACAACGAGCTGCGGGAATTCAGAGCGCAGTCCGCGGGGCCGGCCTGAATCACGGGAGCAGAGAGCACCCTCCAGGGAGGCTGTGGGTGGTGAGGGCTGAGCCCGGCTGGCACACCCCGGGGCACAGGGCTGCGGTTCGACCGAGAGCCCCCGCAACCCTGCTCCAGGGGCCCCTGCCTGCTCCGAGCAGCCAGTTACTCTCGGGGGGAAACTAAGACAGGACCTCCATCGGCAGCACGGATCTCGCCCCATATACGTGTATTTCCATGTGTGCTTCTCCCAGTCGCGCTATTAGCACACGATGCTCAGTGACTGTTTGGGAAACGGAGAGCAGTGAAAGAGGAGAATCCCCTGTTCAGAGAGGGCCTCTGGTGGGGCGCCTGGGTGGCCTAGTCGGATGGGCGTCCGACTTTTGCTTAGGTCATGATCTCGCCGTTCGTGGGTTCGAGTCCCGCGTCCGGCTCTGTGCTGACTGCCAGCTCGGAGCCTGGAGCCTGTTTCAGTCTGTGACTCCCTCTCTCTCTGACCCTCCCCTGCTCACGCTGCCTCTCTCTCTCTCCTAGAAATAAATAAAACATTAAAAAAAAGAAAAAAAGAAAAGAAACATCTAGCTGGGGGCATCCGGTGGCTCAGTTGGGCAAGCATCAGACTTTTGGTTTGGGCTCAGGTCACGATCCCACCTACGTCAGGCTCTGTACTAAGCATGGAGCCTGCTTGGGATTCTCTCTCCCCCTCTGGCCCTCTCTCCACCCCTTCCCCACTCTCTAAAATACTTAAAAAAAAAAAAAAAAGACAAAAAGAATCCGCCAGAGGTCTCGGACCAGGGCTGGCTGACGGCCTCCCACCTGGCGTCTGGCTCCGGACCCCAGCGATCCACTTTCCACACTGTTACTGGAACATGCTTTCCAAGTGCAAATCTCACATCACCTCCCCAGATTACAACTTCAATGACTGTAGCCCATTGCTTCTGGGATGGAGACCAGACTCCTCCTCCAGGAAGCCTCCCGGTCTGCACACACACACACAGGTCCCCACCCTGGCGCCACCTGCCACTCCCTGCTGTGCGTGCAGGTGTCCGTGGGCACCCGCCCTCCCCGACTCACGGCGCCTCTGGGACCCACTCTGTCGGTGCAGAGAGCACGCGCCCATCACCACAGTGTCGCGCGGGGTTAGAATTCACGCGGCAGAGGCGGGACTGTTCTCCGGGTCCCTGCCTCCAGGGTCCCTCCACACCCACCAGATCTAGGCGTTTGTGGCCCCACATGCCGGATTCTCCTTATGGGGACAGAGATCTGCTCCTTGGACGAGGGACTTTCTGGGGCTCCGCAGGAAGTGGAGACGGGGCCCTCGATGCCGGATACCCTGTGGGTTTGTGCGCATGAGCTGCTGCTTCCTGGGCGTGGGAAGGATCCAAGGGCAGCCGCGGCCCACGGTGCCCTCTCCCTGCACGCGGTTTGGAGACGCGTTGTCTGCCCCATGAGACACGTGTCGGCTCCAGTGCCCGACACACGGCAGGTGCGTTTGTGTCCACTGGAGCTGGGGGAGGCGGAGGGGGGAGGGTGTCGGGGGCACCTGCGGGCTCTGGGACCCTCCGAGCAGCGCGCTGCCCACGGAGCGTGACTCCTGCGGCCCCGCGGCGGGCTGTTGCCATGCTGGGAACCCCGGACCTGAGCGAGACGTCCCGACTTAATGGCACCGATTTTTTTTTGTTTGTTTGTTATTATACTCTGTAACTTTTTATTTAGGTATAATTTCAAACCTGCAGAGAAGTTGCAAGAATAATACAGGGAATGCCTGTGCACCAGCTGTTTGCTGGTCCCACTGCGCGCGCGCGCGTGTGCGCATGCGCCTGTGCGCACGCCTGAGAGTCAAGTGCAGACGCTGGTCCCTTCCGCTCCTCAGCGCCTCCGTGTGTATTTCCTACGAACGGGATGGCTCTGAACTCGGCAGCGCGATCTGCGCCGGGAACTCACCCGGGAGCGCGAGGGCGTCGTTTCCCGGGAAAGTACGATCCCCCGACGGCCGTCCCTGCTTCCCGGGTCCCGGGCGCTTGCCTGCGGCTGTGCCGCGTCTCTGCCGCCGCTCTAATCTGGGACGGCTCCTCGGCCTGCCTCGGTCTGTCTTGACTTGCTGACTTTGAAGAGCGTGTTTCTGGTTTTGACCCGGCAGCTGGAAAACCGCGACAGCCGTTCTGAGCCAAGTTCAGAGAATGAAGCGCCTTATGAAATCGCTGCCCCCGAGTCCGGTCGGCGGCCGGGTCCTGCCGCGCGGGTCCGCTGTGTGGCTGCGCGTGGGCTGGGGTGAGGGTGGCGTGGCCCAGCGGCCGGGGGCTTCCTCCCCACCTGCCTGCTCGGGCTCAAATCCCAGTTCCGTTCCTTCCAGCCTGGGTGACCTTGGGTAAGTCGCTTCCCCTCTCTGTGTCAAAGTTTCCCCATCTGTGAAATGGGGCCATAGTGGTACCTACCTCATGGGGTGGCTGTGAGGCTGGATGAGCTAATACTGGCAAGGAGCTGAGAACAGTGCCCGGCGCCTGTGAAACAGGGAGCGCACAGGCCGCCCGGTGCCACTCCCACGATCTCAGACGCACCTGGCATCGCGGCCCGTCTGGCAGCACCGTGGCTCAGCCACATGAGACGAGCTGTATTCCTGCGTCCCCACATCCCCCCCCTTGGGCTTTCCCTTTCCTCGCGCACGAGCGCACCCCGAGCCTCCGCGCACCAGGAGGCAGAGCCAGGTTTCACACGCGTGCCTCCAGGGCTCGTCCATCGTCCGTGTCCGTGCATCGCTCGCTGCTTGTGCCTCACAGGGTCACCGGCACCAGCGCCCACTGTGGCTATTTCGTAACTGCTCGCCTGCGGTGGGAAGGTCAGCGGACAGGTTTGCGGGGCTCTGCCGTCACCACCGGCAGCATGAAAGCGACACGGGCTGTTTAAGCCCCTTCCGCACGCTGCCTCAGGGAGGCTGCCTCAGGGAGTCCTCGTCACCGCCCGGTGAGACCAGTACCGCGACTGTCGCCCCGGTGCCGATAGGGAACTCCTTGCCCCAGGTCGCACAGCTAGAAGGTCCACACCGGGGCTCAAACCCACGGGCTGCTAACCCTTCTTGCCCCCCCAGCTGACAGTCCTGGGGTGAGAAAGTCCGGGAGAGGGGGGCTGGTGGCACAAACATGACAGCGTGGGGGGAGCATCCTCGGAAGGCAGAAGCACTGAGATCTGAGACAGTGGGGGAAACCGAGTCACGGTCATGCTGCGCGGGAGGGGGGGAGCCCAGCTCAGACATGTATGGGCCGTGTGACGGTCTCCGAGGGGGCGCTGAGCACAGCCCTCAGGGCAGGGGACGCTGGGACACAGCACAGGCGCCCGGGGCCTCGCCGGGCAAGCCCGGGTGGCTTGCGTGTCCCCAGCACAAGCTCCGCGGTCACAGAGGGCGGCCGGGTCTGTGTGGAGCCTTGGCCAGGACCTTGGTTCTGCCTCTCATCTGCGCCTCCTCGGCCAAACGACGGGACTCAGGCCTCGGTTCCCTCCTGGGCGGACGGGCACAGCCGCCCTCGCGGCGCGGGGCTGCCGTCGAGACTGGATGGGGAGGTTCAGCAGATTCTACTCGGCGAAGAGGAGCGCGCGGGCCTGCGCCGTGACCGTGTACCCCCTGTGCCGCCTTTCCCAGGCGAGCGGGGGGCGGGGTCCCCGGGAAGGGGGTGGGGGAGTGGTATGGTTCTAATTAAGCTGTTTATACGCGTCTTCGTCTGGTGACAAATGGCTGCAGTGACGAGGATCATGGTTTCAATTTTCCGTTTGGGATCAGACGTCTGGTGGCTCTGCCAGCCTCGTCCGGAAGTGGGCAGGTCACCCAGCGCCCGGGAGCCAGAGACGGTCATTCCTGACCATCAGGCCACCAGGCCGGGCCAGGGCACGGGGACGGTCCTCACAGACCTCGGCCTGGGGCCGCGCGGGGTCCTTCCCGTCGTCCTCACACACTTGCGCCCCCCGCGCACCCCCCGCGGGACAAGACCACCTTGTTTTGGGGGCGGGACCGAGTTCACGCACGTCCACGCCCATCAGCAGATGCTTGTCTTGACTGACCCATTTGGCCAGAGTGGGCTGTTTCCAGGCCAAGCCGGACAGGGAGGGGGGATGGAGGGGTGCAGGCTGATGGAAGGGCAGCCCGGGCTTCTGGTAATTTCCACCTTGGTTTTCAAAGTCCCACAGACTGTGAAGGCGAGCCAGTGCAACTCCGGCTGGAAGGGAGCGGGACGTGGGTCTCTGCGGGGGCGGCAGCCAGGGGTGGGCCCGTGGCAGGGGTGCGCCAGGCACTTGGCATCGTGTCTGGAAACATGGTGTCCGTACCTGCCTCGCAGGCTTGTGCCTGAGGACGCACCTGAGCCACCGGTTTTTGAGCCACAAACTCAGGTTGCAGGAAGAGGCACACTTTTATTTTTCTATACTGAGCAACCTTGACCTTCAGCTCTCAAGGCTCCCCCCAGAGCCTCCCCCATAGCTACCAAACTCAGTAGAACAAAACTGGCCATTCAGCAAAAAGCACCCTGGCTTTACCGGTTTCCACTTTAACTCGTGCATTCAGGGTGCCCCTGCCCCTCCTTGAGCTCACGCCGCTTTAAACACGGACGTCAGAGCCCATCGCTCCTCGGCCCAGAGCCCTCCCGTGGCTCCCCAGCTCCCGGGAGTGGAAGCCCAGGTCCTCGCCACGGCCTGATGGCCGCCCTCACTTGTGCTCCACGCTGCCCTCCTGGGGTCCCTTGGGTCAGGCTCGGTCCCTTCTAAGCTGCCTGGAACTTTCCTCACTCTGACACCATCTGGCTCCTCCATCACCCCCTTTACAAAGGTCACCTTCTCAGTGACCTGACCTCGCCTTCCCTGACCGTCGCCCTGTTTAACATGTCAGCAGCCTCTGCCTCTGGCACTCACGCTGCCCCAGCCAGGGTCTGCTTTCTTTTCTCCATAGACTTCCCACACTTGACACGTTAGATGGGTAGCTTGTTCTNAGCTCCATGCGGGAGCCCACACACCCGTGTCTGCTTTTCTACTTGTGGTACCTCTAGGACCTAGAACAATGCCTAGCACACAGTAGGTTCTCATAAAACATTGGACGGAGGAAGGAAGGGAGGAAGAGAGAAAAGGAAGGAAGGAAGGAAGGAAGGAAGGAAGGAAGGAAGGAAGGAAAATAGTTGGATGGATGGATGATGGAAGGAAGGAAGGATGGATGGATGGATGGATGGATAGACAGGTGGATGGATGGATGGGTGGATGGATGAGTNTGGATGGATGGATGGATGGGTGGGTGGGTGGATGGATGGATGGATGAAGGAAAGAAGCAAGCATGGTGGATGGACGCTTCGGCCTGCAGGCTGGGGAATTCTGCAAGTTCTGGAAGGAGGTAGGGGGTGGAGTCCCTTCTACACCCTGGTTCCCCAGACTGATCTGGGGGCTTCTCCCCTCCTCCCCCATCTGGCCTCGGCACAAGAGGTGGGCACAGCTGGCCCTTCCCAGTGCCCTGCACTCCTGTAAACAGAAAAAGAATTTGTCACAAGGATGCTGAGGAGCCCACAGGATCTCAGGGAGGGAAGGTTCTGGAGCCGGGGAAACGACGCCCAGGGTCACACCCCAGGACAGGTCTGGGGGTACCCACGTGCTGGGCGGCTGGGGGCTCCCACACTCAAGGTGGCCAGATAAAACACGGGAGGCCCAGGGCAGCTTGAACTGCAGGTCAAAAATGAATACTATTTTAGGAAAAGTACGTTCCACACAATAGTTTACTGCTATTATTATATTTTAATTTCTTTAAATCCGCCATCCCTACCCACTGCCCCAGAAGCCCCCACTGTTCCTCTGAGAAAGTCTCTGGACACCAACTTCCTTGCATCCGTGGCTCCCAGTTCAAAGTCCCGGAAGCACATCGCCCGAGTGCACCCCAGCTGCGGGGAGTCTGGGAGAGTGAGCATCGGATGCCCTAAGCCTCCCCAGTAGGAGGGGGTGCTCTGCCTCACGGGCTGGGGGGCTCCCAGCCGACGGCCGGCACCTGGCTTCAGGCTTCTCGTCTCCTCTTCCCTGGAGAGCCTGGGCAGGAGCAGGGCCAGGCTCTCCCCGAATCTCCCCTGTGTTCCATGCGATGGGACTTTTGCAACCCAAGCATCCTCCGTCTGTTTTCCCTGCCAGAGACTTTGAGGTCTATTTACATTCGATCTCCGCTAAAGGGAACTAGGGCTCCTTGGAGAGATGGCTAATCCAGGGCCGGGGCGCGGAAAGAACGAGATGAGCTGGGAACATCGTGTGGTGCCAGAAAGTTGTGCCAAATGGACAGGGCCGTGTCAGAATCGCGCAGAAGGCAGCGGGAGGGGCTCCCCCTGCTGCAGGCTGGGATGAGGGAGCCGCAAAGCAGAACGTGAGCATGAGGCGTCGTGAGCTCCGGCACGAAGCAGGACCCAGTGGGCCGTACCGGTGTGTGTGTGTGTGTGCGCGCGTGTGTGTAAGGTGTGCACATCACATATAAGGTAGCCGGAAGGCATGGCGTAATTACAGAAGTTTCCATCTGGGCCACCGGACTTGCGGAGGGAGCTCAGTCGATTAAGCGTCCAACTGACTCTTGCTTTCGGCTCAGGTCGAGGTCTCACAGTTCGTGGCTCCGTGACCCTGACTGTGCGGAGCCTGCTTGGGATTCTCTCTCTCCCTCGCTCTCTGCCCCTCCCCCCTTGCACACGTGCACACACACACACTCTCTCTCTCTCTCTAAATAAATAAATAAACTTGAAAAACCAAAGTTACCATCTGACGGCTGCCCTAGGAGACTTGTTTCAGGCAGGAATGGTCAACAGAGGCTAAAACTCGTGACCGAAGGCTTCCTGGGGAGGGGACAGTGACATCTCAACCTGTGGCTCCCCGAGATACTTATCCACGGCAAGAAAAGACAAAGACCTTCGCAACAGAGAAACCTGGCAGACACCGCCTTGACCAAGCGATCAAAACCGACGTCAGCGGCAAGGGAACCCACGGCCGCGTCTCCCGGTGCCCCACAGGGAGACGGACAGGGCACAGGCCTGCCCAGGATGGGTGGCCTGCATCTCAGGGGCCGCTCTACAGAACGTTTGGCCAATAATCTTCAAAACACGTCCACGTCATAAAAGGTGAAGATGCCGTGAGGCGCTTGTCCAGACTCAAGGATACTAAAAAGACAGAGACACTGAATGAGATTCGTGATTTGAGAGTTTCTGTTACCGCCAGGGCGCTGCTGGGACGGGAGACGAAATCTGAAGAAGGTCTTATATCTTATCTGTGGATTCGACCGTATAACGCATCCGTGTCAATTCCTCCATTTAGATCATTATTCCGCGGTTGTGTCAGCAAAGATCTCCTTCTGAGTAAGAGAATGTCCTTATTCTTGGGAAACACACACTAACGCGGTGAGAGGTAAAGAAGGTCTAGTGTCTGCAGCTCCCTCTGAAATAATTTAGGAAAGCGAAGGATCCAGTAGATGTGGGGAGTGTTAACGTCTGGAAGACCTGGGTGGAGGGTGTATGGGAATTCTGGTACCATTCTCCCAGCCACGCTGCAGGTCTAAACTATGTCGAAAGAATAAGTGAAGGGGCGCCCGGGGGGCTCAGTCGGTTGAGCGTCCAACTTTGGCTCAGGTCATGATCTCACGGTTCGTGGGTTCGAGCTGTCCCTCTGGGGCCTCCCTTCCCTGAGGTAGAAGCTGGGATGGCAGGGGCGGCTACCATCAGCTGCTAAGAGCCTGAGGTCTTAACCAGAGGTCACGACAGCTAGAAAGTAGGGGAGGGACCCCAGAAAGGAGAGCAGCGGGGGAGGGTCCAAGTCTCTCACTGACCCTTGGACTGTGCAAGCCCAGGGCAGCGAAGGCCAACGAAATCCGAATGATTTCAGCTGTGGGCCATGCAGTGAGGCGGCATTCAGAATTTGAGTCCAGACAAGTTACTCTCTTGCTCAAAGCCTAACAATCTGGTCCCCATGAGGCCTTAACATGATGTCAAGATATAACCTGAAATTACTAGACATACGAAATGTGTTTGAAATGTCCACACTCGAGAGGAGGGGTCCGTGAACTACGGCTCGCAGGCTGCCCACCTGCTGTTAAAAACACAGTTTTAGGGGCACCTGAGGGGTTCAATCGGTTAAGCGTCCAACTTCAGCTCAGGTCATGGTCTCACGGTTTATGGGTTCGAGCCCCGCGTCGGGCTCTGTGCTGACAGCGCCTCCACTTCTGTTCTGTCCGGGGCCGCCTGCATGCTGCCACCATGGAGCTCAGTCCTAAGATACTCACTGGCTGGTCCTTTAAGAAAAAGCCAGCCCCAAGGGGTGCCTGGGGGGCTCAGTTGGTTAAGCATCCAGCTTCGGCTCAGGTCATGATCTCAGCTTTATGGGTTCAAGCCCCGTGTCAGGCTCTGCGCTGACAGCTCAGACCCTGAAGCCTGTTTCAGATTCTGTATCTCCCTCTCTCTCTGACCCTCCCCTGCTCATGCTGTCTCTATCTCTCTCTCAAAAATAAATAAAACATTTAAAAAAAAAAAAAAGAAGAAAGAAAAAGCCAGCCCCTGCTCAAGAGAAAAGACCATCAACAGTGAGTGACCACCCTGTGACCCAGACATAGGGATCAGCTGACATATATCTATGCTGAAGTCGTAAACAAAAATGTTTTCAAAATAAATGAAAAAAAAAAAAAAGAGGAATTTCATGGAGCATTAGAAAGTTAGATAAAGAACCAAATGAACATTCTAGAACTGGAAAGACCCATCCAATGGAGGAGACGGGGTCAGCTGCCGTGTGGGACAATCGTCCTTGCCCGTTTTCCTTCCCGGAATATCTGTGACACGCTGGAGAACAAGCAGCCTTCTTCCTTTTTTTTTTTAATGTTTATTTTGGAGAGAGAGGGAGAGAGAGAGCGAGTGGGGGAGGGGCAGAGAGAGGGGGAGACAGAATCCGAAGCAGCTCCAGGCTCCGAGCTGTCAGCACAGAGCCCGACGCGGGGCTCGAACTCGTGAATCGCGAGGTCATGCCCTGAGCCGAACTCGGACACTTAACGGACTGCGCCGCCCAGGCGCCCCTAAGCAGTCACCTTTTGACCAGGGGACTCGTGCTGTGTGCTGAGGAGGACAGAACAGGATGTGGGCGGCCGCTGGAGACTCCCAAGCTCCGTATCCCTGGGCCTCCTACCTTCCGCTGCGGCTGGGCCTCCGTTACACGCAGCCAAATGCGTTTTTAACAGACGCTTTGATAAATTAAACTGAATAGCCGCCGAATCTCATTTGGCAAGTGTAACCGAATTAGCCCGTCCTTGAAAGAGGTGTGTCGTTGCTAAATGACAGCATCTACTTGGCGCCAGCCCGTACCTGGCACATAGGGGCGCCTGCGTAGGTGAATTCCTCTGCCACCTTTCTGAGTCGGGTGCGTGCTGGAGGCAGTGGGGTGGGGAGGGCGCACGCAGGGGACCGCAGCCACCATGGGGTAAGGAGGCGAGAGAGGGCTGCTTGGTGCCGGGCTGGCCCGTCCCCGTCCCGCGGGGTGGCAGCCACAGGGCACACGGAGAAGTCTTTCCCCACCGTAGAGCCAGGACAGGCTCTGACAGAGGGAACAGGTTTGAGGGCCCTTCTCCCTCCTTCTTTTAAAAAAACATTTTTTTTGTTTTATTTATTTCTGAGAGAGACAGAGAGAGAGAGAGACAGAGAGAGAGAGAGAGAGACAGCGTGAACAGGGAAGGTCAGAGAGAGAGGGAGAGAGAGAATCCCAAGCAGGCTCCATGCTGTCAGCACAGAGCCTGACGTGGGGCTCAAACCCACAAACCTTGAGATCATGACCTGAGCTGAAACAGACTCAGACGGATGCTTAATGGACTAAGACACCTGGGCGCCCCTTCTCTCCCTACTTCTTGGACAGGAAGTCCACTTACCCTTATTTTTTTTTTAAGGATATAAAAGATTTTTTCTGTTTATTTATTTATTTTGAGAAAGACGGAGATGGCATAAGTGGGGGAGGGACAGAGAGAGAGAGAGAGAGAGAGAGAGATTGAGAATCCCAAGCAGGCTCCACGCTGTGGGTGCAGAGCGTCACGAAACCGGGAGATCGTGACCTGAGACGGAACCAAGAACCCGACGTTTAAGTGACTGAGCCACCCAGGTGCCCCTGAAGGATCTAAAAGATTTTTTAAGCCCCGTTGGCCGTTCAGGACAGGTTTCGGTTTGGGGTGAAAAATTGGAAAGTGGACGGATGACAGACAAAAATGACCCAGAGCAACATAATGGCCCTGGGACCACCTACATAGCCAAGAAGTTACTGTTTTTTCCTTCTTACAGAATGAAGACGTCATGGTTTGAGGATCCAGGATCTCAGGACTCCGTGTCCCCATCCCTGGGTCCTCAGGGTGCTCTGGGCAGGGCAGAGGGGGGAAGGGCGGGCCTCTGCCAGCAATCAGAATCAGGGAAGGGGCCTTAAAGTAATTCTAGTCCAAGATTCTTCTGGCTCCTGCTTGTATTCCTCTGAGGACAGGGAGCTCACTCCCTCTCCACGCGAGCCCCTTCATCTTTGGGCAGTTCTACCAATTAGGAAGTGCTTTGTTGCATTTGGTAGAGGTCTGTCTCCCTGCGGCGCACACCCGTGGGCATGAGAACAAGAGAGTAACCGCACGTGGCAGCTGTGTGTGCACACCAGGTGTGAGCCCGTCTCCAGCATGGCCTCACCGAGTCCACATAACCACCCCGGGGAACAGACACTGTTTTCATCACCCTTTTACGGAGGAGGAGGCCTTGGTGCTCAGAGAGGTTCAGGAACTTGCCCAGAACCTCACAGCTGGTGGAGTGGAGCTGGGATTCAAACTCAGGCACCTCTGGGTCCCGACTCATCGCTGTGCCCCTCCCCCCACGGAAGCAAATCTGCTTGNCCCCCCCCACCTCCCAGGCCCCCTCTCTCTGCTTCCATGGAGCCTTCCCTTCCTTCCAGCGGTGGCTCGGGACAAACCTAGGAGTTGGCATGTGGCCTGTTTATGATGAAAGGGACTTAGAAGAGGCCCCGTGGGTGACGCCAGGACGACTTCTTCCCTGAGGAGAGGAACACTGTGGGAAGAAGGCCCTTCCCCTCCCGCCGGCCGTCCTGACTCAAGCGCTGAGCACGGGGACGGCGTGTGGTCTGGTGGCCGTCGGAGCTCGGAGCAGGGGCTCCGACCAATGTCAGCCAGGAGCGCCCCGGGAATCATCTCCCTCCCGACTTCGTACCGAAGATCCGCGAACGCCTTTAGCCCCGGGATCGCCCGGCGGGCCCGTCCACGCACAGGGTGCCGGCTGCACCCCCAGAGGCTCGGGGGGTCTGGGCCGGGGCCCGGGGTCCTGCATCTGTAGCAAGTCCTGGGCCATCAGACGGGTTTCTGCTCTCTGCCACCCTGTCGCCTGGTGCTGAGCTCCCTGTGTCCGTGGCTCGGGCACCAGGCGCCACGGCACTGAGCACGAACTCGCGCTACTCTGCCCGTCTCCGGTCACCTGTCCGAGGAGGAAGCCAGCCCCACCCCCACCCCCGCAGCCACCGCCTTCCCCAGCCGGTGCTGCAGCTTCGACGTGTGGAGGTTGCGCATGAGCACAGGATTGTGGGACACCAGGATTCTGGAGGCAGGAGGAAGAGGCTGCAGGTGTGCGGGGCGGGGGGCGGGGAGGGGCTTCCGTGTGAGAGCTGCCGTTGGCACGTCTGCGGACCTGACCGTACACTCTACAGACCAGCGCTGGCCCAGCAGCAGTCGTCGTCCAATCCCTGTGACTTCTGCATCCGGCCGCACGCGCGCTCGGGTAAGGTCTTCAATTAAATCAACATTTTAGCGGCGTAACTATTGATCACGGAGGAAAGCTGTGCCCACCGTCGAGAACGACGTACACAGAGGTGACTGAGAACACGGAGGCAGACGCGATGACGGCGCACGAAAAGATCAGCCAAGCCCCCGAAACCCTCCGGCGCTGCAGCGAATCGGGACACAGGGGGACACAGGGCTGCAAGCTCGCCGACGTCCCCTCCCTCCCCAAGTTCACGGCGGAGCCCCGACTCCTGTATTTGGAGACGGGATCTCGGAGTTAATTAATTCAGGTTCACTGGGGTCATACGGGCAGGGCCTTGGGCCGATAGGCCTGGTGTCCTTATAGCTTCCAAGAAGCGCCAGGGGCGCCTGGGGAGCTTGGTTGGTCGAGCGTCCGACTTCGGCTCCGGTCATGATCTCACAGTTTGTGAGTTCAAGCCCTGCACCGGGCTCTGTGCTGACAGCTCAGGGTCTGGAGCCGCTTCCGATTCTGTGTCTGTCTCTCCCTCTGTCCCTCCCCCGCTTACACACTCTCTCTCTCTCTCTCCCAAAAGTAAATAAACAGTTAAAGAAATTTAAAGAAAGGAAAGCAAGCAGCAGTGGCATGGGGGACACACGCACGGAGAAAAGAACACAGGGGAAGGTGGCTGGCTTCCCAGCACTGTGGACGCCCTGACCGTGAACTTCCAGCCTCCGGAACTGGGGGGAAATAAACCTCTGTTGTCTAAGCCACCAGGTCCGTGGTGCTTTGTGGCCGCCCGAGCGGACAGCCGGCCGACACACGGCACATGCCTCGTTGGCCAGCAGCGTCTGCGTCCCTGTGAGCGCGTGAGAAACGCAGGTGCTCAGTCCCCAGCCCAGAACCGCTGGACCAGAACCTGCACTTGACAAGCCCCTCCCCCACCGCACGCACGGTTTGCACACTTTAAGGGACACCTCTTGCCGCTTGTCAGGTGGGGGACCTCCGCGTGGCTCCAGAAATTCCCGTGTTGATGAGCATGTCCGTGTGCGCGTGTGCCACGCGCCGTGTAAACAAAAGAGAAGCACCTCCGAGCTGGTTTTCAGCGTTTTATTTCACAAACTGTCCAGATTTGTCCAAGAAGAGACACGTCACAGGGACACGTGAGAAATGAACCCAGTTTTATTGAAACAACAGCAACGTGGTCCCTGTTCATGCAAAGCACACACACACACACTTTACAATAACCTTTGTACACAGGAAGTAGTAAAATACATCATTTTTCATAGAAAAAAGCACATATGTAAGCTGCGGGCTGAGTGAGCCTACAGACGATATAAAAACTCAGAAACACAATGGGGCAAAAATCCGAAGGAAACGAGAGCTTTTCGTTTTGGGGGGCAGGGGCCCCTGAAACACTGCTGACCTGATCTGTCGTCTTTCTGTGGGTCTGTGGCCCACGGGGCAACGGGTGCTGTTAACACACAAAATTAGAGGCGGCCCCCGACTACAGGGGCTTCGCCCTCGGACCCCCGTTTGCATTTTCAGGGGAAAAATGGCTCCAGTTTCAAAACGTCTGTGAGCGCGGGACGGGACGGACAAGTTCTGGCCCCGGGCGGGGACTGCTGATCCTGTTAGACGGGCCGCTTCAAGAGACATTCGGGAACCAGGCGTCGACTAGCTCCGGAAGTTTCAGATTCTCCCTTGGGCAGGATGTCTCCACAGCCGCCCCCTCGGAACACCCGTGGGCCGACTCGACGTCCACCAAGCCCGGAGTCTTGGCCAACCCACGGCCCCCGCGGCGGGTTCCAGAGCAAAGCCTGATGGAGACCGAGTCCAGCAGCGCCACATCGAGAATCCACAAGTTTCCAAGTACTCAGAGCTTTGGCTGTAACCAGACCCGGACCTGACAAGCTGACCAAATTCTTGTGCTCTGACATTCGGGGCAGAGTAGTCAAAACCTACGAATTCCTACAAGCCCACAAGGCACAGAGCGGGGGACGCAGCTAATTTCAGCTCTGTGCGCTGAGAGCTTCACCGCTTGGCCAACTCCCTCAAGGCGGAGGGAAGCCGTCTACCTCCACGTTGTGAATTTAGTGGGGATGCATGCACTTGGCAACCCGCCAGCGAACTTCCCCAGGGAGACGTCCAGACCATCTTAGCTTTGCTTTAAACACACACGCACACGCACACACGCACACACACACACACACACACCAAAAAACCTGCCTGCGAGTTCCCCTGCCTTTCAAATATTCTGATGGAGAGTGAAATCAAATTTGAAAACTGGTGTTCACAGAAGCGACCCGCTGGCCAGCCTGCTGGCGGGGGCTGGAATGTTACCTTCTGCAAAGAGCCGCTATTTGCGAGAGGGTGTTTTCTTTTTTCTGTGGGTTTTTTGGTCTGGGCTTGAGAAGGACTTTTGTAAAGTGGAAGCCAGAGAGCATCGCGCTCCTCAGAGCCGGAGGGGCGTCTGGCAAGGGCCGTCCCACAAAAACAGGAAGGGAGATCCTTCTACGGCGCGGCCGTCGCTCTTGTGGTTACGCCGCGGGACGGTTTTGTAACCACACGCTGCCCCCCTTCCCAGAGCTGCTAACCTAGGCGAGGAATGTACCGAGGGAGCCATTCCTCCCGCCGCTGAGAAACGAGGTCACCCCATGGACGGGGACTCTGCACATCTGACATTTTTTCAAAGCAGCAACGGAACAGCGGAACCTACAGACGCTAAGAGTTCGTTTAAAAAAAATTAAGAAGTGGGGCTGCCCGCAGAATGNCGTGGGGGGGAAGGCAAAGAAAGGATCCTGGTTCATTTGTCCTCAAGGAGGCCAAAGGTCACGGCAGCAGACAGACGGGCCACACGGACGAAGGGGACGACGAAGACGAGAGAAATCTCTGGGGGTGACCGCGCAACGCGAACTAAGCCAGGCCTGCGGTCCACAGAACCAGCCTGCGGGGGGCAGGGCGCTGGCGAGGACGGGGGGCCCCCCGGCCCCCTGTTCCAGCCCATGTGTCTGACCAGCAAACGTTAAACCCATTTCCCTCCATTGGTGGGGACGGACTGTGTTTTCAAAGTTTTTAAATAACCGCCTTCTA
>NW_027528369.1:8007932-8008137 GCF_008692635.1 Crocuta crocuta | reverse complement strand
ACCGAGTCCTGACACATCCCCAGGCCTGGAACCTTCCCCCCGCCCGCCGAGGAGCACTGGGAAGGAGCACCTTGGTGACTGTCCGTGCAGAGGGGGCGCTCAGACCGAGACCCCGGCCTCAGTGGGACTGGCCACCAGCCATCGGGCCGGGACCCCAAAGGCGCCGTTTCTCTGCACGGCTTGAGACAAAGGCAAGAAGGGTGTG
>NW_027528369.1:7986732-8007867 GCF_008692635.1 Crocuta crocuta | reverse complement strand
CTCTCTCTCCTTCCAGCCCACCCCCCCAAATACAACAAAATAAAAATAAAAATAAAAAGCAAAACCCTGAAGCCCTCTTGAAGACACCCCCCTTCTCGCCGGCACTGGAAATTCACTGCCTGACGGCAAAGATCCGGAAGGCCTTTCCATCTCGGGGGGTCCTCAGGCTGCAAAAGAAGGCAGAGGGGCACGTTACTGAAGGGTCAGGAGGGCCTCTGAGAGCCGCCGGGAAGGGAGAGCGGGTGTCCCCTGTCCCCGAGGTGGCAGAGGCGTGGCCGAGGGACGCTTGCCCGCAGCGGCTGGAAGCACAGTCCGCCGAGCCAGGGACGGCTGGCAGACCCCGTTCTCTGCGCGCCGCCCCGGTCTGAATCCAGGTCAGGCAGGGCCGTTGGCTTATTTTCCTTGAACTCCGGGACTCGCCAGCCCTGGCCTGTCTGACCCGAGCGCACCCTCTGAGTCGGCTGCCCGGTGTCGGCCACCACCCATCCACTTCGGCGGCGGCGGCGGCCGGCTGACCAACCAGCAGGACGGCACCATCACAAGGACGCCTGAGCCGCTGTCGCTGAAACAGAGCACGCGGTTCCCGGCTCGGACGCTGCGACGAGAAGCACTTGGTACACGCCTTTTACCTTCTTGNGGGGATGCGTTCGTTCGTGACCCTGGTTCACAGGCGAGGAGACAGAGGCAGCGAGAGAGAAGGACCCCCCTGAGGTCACACAGCCGCCCAAGGTCACACATCCAGTAACAGCCACCCTCTCAAGGCAGGAGTTCAAGCCTTCCAATAACTGAAGGCCTTAAAAGAAGCAAAAACCCTCTGCTGATTACAACCTGCCCCGAAATTCCCTTGTGCGGGTGTACAATCCGGTGGTTTTCAGGGATCTTAGAGGGCTGTGCGGTCACCCCCGCAAACACCCCAAAAGATCACGCACGTGGAACTGCCCGTCCCGGACATTTTGTGCAAGCGGAATCCTACAACACGGGGGCTTCTCTCACTCGGCTTGGGTTCCGAAGGCGCGTCCGGTGTGGACCGCGGGCCTTGTTAGGGCCGAGTAATTCTCCGTCAGCTGGACAGCCCGCGTTTCCAGGATCCATTCCCCAGGCCACGGGCATGTACACCCTTTCTGCCTCCGGCTCCCGTGGCGAATGCTGCCCCGTGATGGTGTGCCGGTGAGGACACGGGCGGGCTGGCCCTTTGGGACACAGAGCAGGGCGGCACCGGCTGGGTCATACGTTAGATGACCGTTCACCGTTTTAAGAAGCTGCCGAACGCTTTGCCAAAGCCGCTGCCCCAGGGGACGCGCCCCCAGCGGCACGGAGCTGTGTCACGGCTGGGTTTCAGCCGCGCACACGGCGCGCCATCACAGTGAAGCAGCAGCTCCTGGGGCCCCGGCCACGGACAGTCAGCGGCCCCTACTAGCCGGCTACGGGGCGCAATCCTGCCCGCAGGACTTTCTGCGCGGCGCTGAGCCCCGAGGAGCAGCATCCCCGGATCGCAGGATGTGTGCACGTGCCAGCCGGACGCTTGCCCGGCCGCCCTCGTGAAGGTTCCCCCGACTGACTGACGAGTCCCACCGGCATCGCCCCGGGCAGCCTGCTCAGCACCCCCCGCCCCCAGCCTGCCCGCGGCACGTGGTATCCGGCTTCTGGTTCACGGCCATTCAAAACTAGGGCGGGGCACCCGAATGGAGCTTTAATTTGCATCCTGCTCCATCTGAATGCGTTTGAGCAGGAGAGGAACAGCCTGGCCACGATTTTAGGATTTTAGCGTGATGTGCTGCGGGGCCTCCCTCCCGCTGAGAGGGGCCCAGACCGGAGCTGCAGGACCCAAGGGCCCCACCCTCTCAGGCCCCTCGCCAAGGTCAGCCGTGCTCGGGAAGCAGGCTGCTAGCAGTTCCTGCCCGTCGCCCCCTTCCCCATGGCAGCTTCATGCTCTTGGCTCCCCTGGGACTGAACTCGCGGAGCGGCTATCAGGTGGGAGCACTCAGCCAGATGGGAGCACTCGGCCAGATGGGGCTGCAGAAAAGCCAGGCAGTGCGGACAGAGCAGAACGTGGGCCGCCGGCCCCCACGCCAGCAGCTCCCTGCCGACCACGGAGCAGGAGAGTGGCCGTGCTGGCGCCGTGGTTCCCCCGACTGCCCTGCTGGTTTCTGGAAAGCTCGGGTCCCAGGGCCCTCCTCAGGCCTCTGGGCTGCAAGATGCCCCCAGATTCTCAGCCCAAATGAACCGTCTGGGAGAACCATCCAGAGCCGCAAGGCTCCCGGCCGGTCCCCACGGTGGGCAAGCCACGCCGGGGAAAATGCCAGGACCGTGTCTCCACCTACTGCTGTCAGTTTTACAGATGGGGCGGCGGGCTCTCCTGACCGTGGGGCCCCCAACAACCTAGGGACAAGGAGGCCATTCAGGACACCAGCCAAGGCCTTGCCTGGACCTCCCAAGCATTCCCTTCAGCAACCCGAGTGGTCGGAGGCAAGAGCAGGCCCCGTGGCATCGGGCGTGGGCTTCGTACGCGTCAGACCGGCTGCCCACGTCGCTGAGGCCGTCGATACAGCAAGCGTGGGGCTTGGCCGCCGTCTGGGGCAGAGAGTTCCTCCAGGTCTGGGCTCCTCGGGGCCCCATCCGTCTGTGCTCAAGCGCTTGCTGAGCCCCAGGCCTGCCCGTGCGCGGGGGGTGGGTGGCTGATGAAGGTGACCAGCGGCCCGCCCTCCAGTTCCAAGCCTTGCCCTCGACGGTCTCTGGACGACTCGTCGCTCCCGTTCTTCGGAGACGGGAGGGTCCGCTGGCGCAAGTCCGGGCAGTTTCCAGAAAAGGTCTTTTGAAAATCCCTCAACGAGTCCTGAACAAATTTCTGGGCTCAGCAATCTGTCATCTGGGCAGTGGGAAGNCCTTAGGTAAAACCACCCGGGGACATGGATCAGAGCAGGGCAGGGGTGAGGGACCCAGGGGGATGGGATGGAGCGGGGCAGGGGTGAGGGACCCAGGGAGATGGAACAGAGCAGGGCAGGGGTGAGGGACCCAGGGGGATGGGATGGAGGAGGGCAGGGGTGAGGGACCCAGGGGGATGGGATGGAGCGGGGCAGGGGTGAGGGACCCAGGGAGATGGGATGGAGCGGGGCAGGGGGGAGGGACCCAGGGGGATGGGATGGAGGGGGGCAGGGGGGAGGGGCTCAGGGGGTNAGGGCAGGGGTGAGGGACCCAGGGAGATGGATCAGAGCAGGGCAGGGGTGAGGGACCCAGGGGGATGGGATGGAGTAGGGCAGAGGTGAGGGACCCAGGGGGATGGGATGGAGCAGGGCAGGGGTGAGGGACCCAGGGAGATGGGACAGAGCAGGGCAGGGCAGGGGTGAGGGACCCAGGGGGATGGGACTGAGCAGGGCAGGGGTGAGGGACCCAGGGAGATGGGACAGAGCAGGGCAGGGGTGAGGGACACAGGGGGATGGGATGGAGCAGGGCAGGGGTGAGGGACCCAGGGGGATGGGATGGAGTGGGGCAGGGGTGAGGGACACAGAGATGGGACGGAGCAGGGTGGGGAAACAGCGTCTGTGCACTGGACTGAATGACGAGGAGACCGCTCCCCGCACAGGAAAACACGGCAGCCGGGGGGCCAGGGCCGGGTGAGACTGTGTGCAAAGGCCCCGGTCTCCGTGTCCCCCTGGAACGGAGAAGCCAGTGCATGAAGGGTAACGAGGAGGAACAAGGCATCAGGAGGGTGGACGGACAGGCGGGGGTTGCATCAGCCGTGACCTTGCGAGGTAAGGGAGGGGACTTCGTTCTGGCCACCGTGGGGGCCCCTGGGGGCCCATCCCACCAGGGCCTGGGTCTGGCCTGCAGGGACACACGGGTCTGCGGCTGTGACCAACCTGCTAAAGGGAAGTGACCTTACGAAACTGCGGGGAAGCACGCGGCTTGTGCAAGGGTGTTCCCGGCGTGTTGCTCACGGCAGAGAGGACGGGAAACAGCCCGGGCGTCCGGCCCCCGGGTCAGCAGCGCCGCTCCCGCACCTCGCGCCGCTGAAAACACCGCCAACCTAACAATACGGGGAGTCTGATCCTTTAGGTAAAAAACCAACTGAAAGTAAGGTGCTTGTGGACAGAAAAAAATCTGGAAGGAAACACACCAGAATGTTCATAGTGGTTGTTTCCGGGTGTGGGATTTTCCGTGGTAACTTCTTAAAATTATCGTCTTAAAGTCTCTTAAAATTAAGACATTAATTCCTTAAAATTAATTTAAAACCGTTTTTAAATGTTTATTTACTTTGAGAGCGCAAGCATGCACAAGCAGGGGAGGGGCAGAGCAAGGGCGGGGAGAGAGAATCCCCAGCGGACTCTGAGCTGTCAGCGCAGAGCCCAACACGGGGCTTGAACCCCGGAACCGTGAGATCATGACCTGAGCGGAATCCAAGAGTCGGATGCTTACCTGACTGAGCCACCCAGGCACCGTCTCAAAATTAATTTCTTAAAATTATTTTAAAATTAAAATTGTTTCTTGAGGTCTGATTTTATTTTAAGAAGAAGGAAAGGAAGGGAGGGAAAGAAAGCCAACGCACAGGCCCCTTGCAGAGCTGGGGGAGCCAGAGGTGGCCGGGGGGCCTCGGGGAGCCCTCCGCTGACTCCACATGCTCAGCTGTTGGGGCGGAGTGGTGACAGGGTGCCCTGGGAGGCGGCCAGCGTCTGCGACCTCAGGGGTCACCACTCGCTCGGACCCCACACCTCCCTGGGCCCGCAGCCCTGCCCGGCTGCACGGCCCGACGATGCCACCGCGGTACTTAGGCGATCTCACCCCGCACGCCCCTCGCAGCCTCCCCACAAGATCTCTGAGGTCCTCGCCGCTCACAGAAAGGGAAGCCAGGCTCCGAGAGATGACGCAATCGGCCCCAAAGTGAAACCCATCCCGGGTGCCACCAGGCTGTGGACCCGAGCACGTGAGAGCCTCTCCTAACCACCATCCTCAGCAATTGGGCTGCAGCCCTGACTTCTCGGAGGGGGGCGCTGGCCCACCCCAGGCTGCAGCGGGGTGCTCGGTGCTGGGGGCCCCTCGGAAAGGGGAGGTGCAGGCCCACGAGGAGCCGCGAACACAGGAGCCAGAGCTGCAGTGAAGGTCACTTGGGGAGGGACAGACGGGCACGTGGTCACGCGCACAGACCGGGAGAGACTGGGGGCTTCCCACCAGCTGGCAGCCCTGTCCGTGGACTCACGGGACCCGGCGTCAGAAGCACTGCAGGGAAGGACTCTCGGCCGCCCCTCTGGCTTTTAAGTGTGCGATTCCTTCTTATTATCCAGAAATATCATTTCCATGCATGTGCACACACGTGCGTATTAATAGGTGCACATGTGTGCGCGTGTATCCGTGGGTGTGTATTTTGTTTGTGCTGAGGATTTGAACCCTGTTCTCCCCGAGTCTCACCCGCTTACGGATCTCTGAGGAGACTTCAGCAGAGAGCAGACCCTCTCTGCAGGACCGTGGCTAACCCACTTCGCTGAGCCTGTTCGCACACCTGTAAAGCAGGGTTGTGGAAAGCGCCGGTGCCTTAGGGACACTGGGAAGAGTAAGAGCCTGTGCAGGCCCCGCGCCGGGCAGGAGCTCAGTGGCCCTGAGCTGCAAGCACCATCCTCCCTGCTTGGTTTGAACCGCATTCTCCCGTCAGGGAAGGGACAGCCTGCCTGTCACGCGATGGGTGCACGCACAGCGATGAAGGCGTCATCTGCACGAAGGCAAGGCTCCAGGAAAGTGTCTTTCATGAATATAAAAATACTCTTTAGGAAGAGTTTCAGAACAGTGCCCATAATACGATCTTTCACGCTGATTTTCACGCACGGTGTATGTACGGGGGGTGGGGGGGGAAGGCCTGAAAATCTACGAAGGAGCAATGAACAGGTTACCAGGGCACCTGTACGGAACTCTTAATTTCTACTCCCTAGACTTGTTATTTAAACAAGTATGTATTTCTTTTCTAATAAATACGTTTAAAGTTAGAAACAAGCGTACCCTGGCTCGGAAGGCTCACCCGGCCCCTCCCGGCACCCACGCTCGGGGACCGATCCTCAGTGGGGCGTGACCGGTGAGGAGCTTGGGTGCTGGCCCGGCTTCGAGTCGTGGTTCTCGCTGGCTCACCTTGAACAAGCCACTTCACCTCTCTGTGCCTCCGCATACTTATAAATTTTCTATTATACGTATTAAAATAATATTTTGATACCCCAGCTTAAACCCAACATATTTTAAATATTCCCTCCTGTTCCTTCTTCCTGCATCTGCCAGAACCTTTAGGGTCCATGTGGCCTGAGGTGTGTGCTGTCCGCGCCCACGCAGAGGACACTGCCTGGCACACAGAAGCTGTTACGTGAAGGGTCCACTCGGGGACGAAAGGCCACCCCCACACACGCCGTCTAGGTGGGTTGTGTCTGTTAAAACCAAGTGACTAAGAACATTATCTGTCCATGTTGGTCTATTTCCCAGTCTCTCCTTGTGACATCTGTCTTTTGAAAACCGGTCCTGGTCTAGGAAAAATTCCGGAACGGATATTCACCGAGATGTCCAGCCTCTCCCCGAGAATATGCGGGTAAACCCCAGTTCTAGTGTCCAAAGCTCCTCCCGACGCCTTTCCTTTGTGCTGCCAGCCTTCACGGACACATGCGTGGGACGGAAGACGCCTGTCCCCTTACGATGCCCCAGTTCAGCGTCCTCACCTTCCAAGACTTTCCGGAAATCCTCTTCCAGAAAAATAAAACCACCGCTAAGCCAGACCCAGTTCAGTCTAGAGCAGAACCGCCTTTTGGGGCCGTGCGCTAACTCTGCTCAGGCGGCTTTGGTCGGGTCGTAGGATTGGAGGCCTCCCTACGTTTGGAAGGAAGTTGGCTGTGAGCTGGTCCCAGAGTGACCGGCAACCGCAGCTCCCTGGGGACCCGCTGGGACGGCTCTGGGGCTCCGGCAGACGTCGGGGACGGAGCCGCCCTCCGTCACACTCTGGTCATCTGTGCCCCCCTAGACGGCGAGTCCCACGGGGAGAGTCCCACGGGGCAGACAGTCCCACGCGGGCTGTGGTCCCCGCGGGGATGCAGGGCAGGCTCACCGAGCGTGTGGCCCCTGAGAGCTGAGCGCGCCCTGGGAAGACGGGCGTGGGGGTGACAGAGTGAGTTCCTGGGAGGTGCCCTCCCGCTAATCCTGAAAGACAGTCCACGTAGGTGCTGCCGTGCGTGCGCACAAGCTTGGGCGGGGCCCTCGGGAAGAGAGGAAAGGACGGGTTTCCCGGGGCGGGGGTGGTCACGGTGGGCAGGAAGCCACTTTGGAGACCTGTCCCCTGCTCTCTTCAGACCTGTGGGGGCCGCACATGAAGCCCTGTGGCCGCCCTCGGGGGTGGGGGGGAGTGGGGCACGTGGGCCGGGTCGCCACGCTCCTTAGCAAGACCGTGTCCTCTGCGGGGGGGACAGAGAGCCCAGCAGAGTGGTGTCCTGGGATTTCTTCCCGCCTGGCCAGGAAATTCCACCTAATCGGCTGCCTCATTTCCCTCCCATTAAAACCAATGGAATTTCCCTTCATTAGGCTTTTCCCAAACGAAGGCTTCCCACGCTGAAGCAGATGCCACGGCTGTCAGCTCTGGCGGTTAGGGGCTCGGGCAGGGTCACCGTGGGGCCCCCGGGGGGCTGGATGCAGCTCCACGCACAGCTGAGGCTCCCAAGCAGGCCAGGAGGCCGGGAGGCCGGCACGGGCACTGAGCTCCTTGGAGCCACGGAAGCCGAAGCTTCAAGGGTCCCAGCACCTTTTATGTTCTTGATTTTATTTTCCTTTTCCAAAGAAGGCACCCCTGGGCGCCTCGGGGGCTCAGTCAGTGAAGCATCCGACTACGGCTCAGGTCATGATCTCACAGTTCGTGGGTTTGAGCCCTGCGTCGGGCTCTGTGCTGACAGCTTGGAGCCTGGAGCCTGCTTTGGATTCTGTGTCTCCCTCTCCCTCTGCCCCTCCCCTGCTTCTGCTCTGTGTCTCTCAAAGATAAACAAACATTAAAAAATTAAAAAAAAAAAAAAAAAAAGACGGGCTTCTCAAATATAAAATTTCAGCATTCCCCTCTGTTAATGGACTCAATTGCACCCTGCACCCCAATTCCTAGGTTTCAGTCCCAATCCCCAACGACTCGGGGTGGCTGTGTTTGGAGACAGGGTCTTTAAAGGGATAATTAAGAGAAAAATGAGGTCACGAGGGTGGGGCCAGATCCAATCAGACCGGTGTCCTTAGGAGACATTAGGGCGCAGATTCGCGCAGAGGGAGGGCCGTGTGAGGACAGGGAGGGGCGGCCATCTCCCCACCCAGCAGAGGCCCCAGAAGGAAATCATCGCGATCTGGGACCTCCAGCCTCCTGAACTGTGAGGGTAGAAACGTCTGTGCTTTAAGCTCCCGGCAGCACTCAAAACAAGTGTGCTGATAACTTGTTCCGAGTTAGGTTAGGTGACCCTGCCCTGAGCCCCTACGGGATCAGCACCCCGTCCCCCCCCCACCCCCCCTGGTGGTCTGGGAAAGGCTGGGCCTTGTGTGAGCTCACGGGTTTCTCAAGAGGCAACCCCAGGCCTGGGGCCCTGGGCTGGGAGGCCTGTGACTCGCTGCCACGGACAGCAGGACAGCGAGTGCCAGAACACGGCCGGCAGCGCGAAGCGGCGCTGGAACCCCTTCGGAAGAACACTCTGTAAAGGCATACCCAAAGCCTTTGACGTCTGCATAGTCTTTGATCTAGAAAGGTCACCTCCGGGGATTGAAGGAAACAATCGCGGCATGTGCGCACATTCACCCGAAAGGATGCCCCTGGGATGGAAAAGCGTTTGACGTCCAACCGGGAAGGGAGGTGCAGAGCGCTCAGCGGATGCAATCGTGGGGCGTCCCCCGCAGTGCAACTGGGGGTGGATTCAGGAGCCGCCTCGATGATCCGCTGAGGGCTCGTCGCTCCCAGACAGGCACTGGATTCACCCAGCAGGTGTGGGAGGCCAAGACCAGTTTTGTCTCCACGATTCCGGTGGGGGGAAACTGAGGCACAGGGGAGTGGGGTGCCGGGCACAGAGCTGGTGAGCAGCTGAGCCCAGTCTGACTCCAGACTCTGTGCTCTTCCTTCTGCGAGTAACTACACCCTCACGTCGCTACAGAGAACCACCGCGTCCCCACAATGGGCCCCGGCTTGTTCCCCGGGGGACACGCACGGAAAGGACCACGGGCGCACACACAAGAAGCCCTGCAGCAGCTCACGGCTGCTTCTAAATTCTCATCAGAGAAAAAAAGCTCTTACTTTTACAACAGAAAGGCAGAGAAAGGAACACGCTTGTCCCGGGCATTCTGGCGGGAATGCCCTTGGCTGACCTTGGGTGTCAAGCGCAAGAGAACGCAGCCCTACCTTTCAGACTGAACTCCGTTCCTGAGCGAGCCCACGTAGGCCTTCTTTTTGTCCACGGGCATCACATCCACGTAACCCCCGCTCTCGTCCCGGAGGACTCCCGCGTGCACGGCCGTCTTACAGATGCTTGAAGTCTGAAAGCGCAGAAGAGCCGCGATCAGCATCCACGGTGGCCTGCTCCTGGGTGGTGCCCTAATGCCCTCAACCAGTGCTTGGTGGCCTGGATGGGGGTGGGGGAGGGCGGTGACCGAGCTACCCCTAAGGAATAACCAGCGCCTCCTTGATTCCCCTGGGAGAGACCTGGCATCATCATGTGTCCGTTTGTACAACAAGTCTTTCCTGGGCACCTACTATGTGCTCGGCACTGTGCTCGATGCAGGGAAGTTCCGCAGGGAGCAAGATAAAGACTCTGCCTTCACGGAGTTGGGGGAGACAAACAGATAAACAGATACACAAAACAGCAATGCTGCCTATGGAGGAAATAAAGCCAGATCATGAGCTAAAATGGCTGGGCAGAAGGGCTCTTTTCGAAATTAATCAGGGAAAATTGCACTTAGTGTGACATTTGAGTTCAGATTTGGATGGCCAAAAGGAGCCGGCCACGGCCTGGGAGCCGTGTGCAGAGCCGTGTGCTCTGGGCGGAGCAGCTTGTGCAAAGGCCCTGGGACAATAGCAAACTCGTCCTGTCCAAGAAACAGAAAGAGGGCCAGGGAGGCTGGGATACAGAGCGTCAGGTGGAATGTGGCGGACAGGTGAGAGAGGTGAGCGGGGCCATCGGGGGCTGTGGGGACCACAGGGCGAGGTGAGGCTGATGCTGGGGACCAAGGGATCCCCTGGCTTTCAAGCAAGGGCAAGGCGTGCTGTTTTCCAAAGTTATCAAGCAGTCCAGTCCCTGGTAATAAACCCTTGAGTTAAACTTTCATCAGGGTCTCTATTTACCAAGCCGAGGCATGGTCCTCAGGATGGCATGTCTGACACTGATTAATCGACACTTCTCGAGCTGGACAGATGCATCCCGGGGTGGGCTGGGGGCCCTCGCTCGCCCTCAGGGGCCGATTCAGAATGGCCCCCGACGGGGGCCAGGTGGTGTGAGGCACGCTCGAGGTTAAGGGCTCTGTAGGGGACACGCTCCTGCCACCTCTGTGACACGGTCATCCAGCCTGTGCTAAGATCCAATTCTGGTCTTGGCAGTGGGTGTCGACCTTCACTGTAGCTCATGGCCACCTGCAGCCGCCGTATGCGGGGACGGGAGCCGACCTCCCCATCCCCCCGGCATTCAGCTATGGGGAAGCCCGAGATCCGGCATCTTCGATGCCGGTCAGGTGGCCCTTGCGTGCGGCCGGGGCCGCCTACGCCTGTGCCCAGACCCGTCTGTGGGGCCGGCTGCCCCCTCGCAGGCCGCGGAGCTAACAGGGGCGCTGTGCTTACTGTACCCCAGGCTTTTATCTCATTTACTCTTCCGACGAGACGGGGAACTACCGCTATTCCCATTTTACAGGCAGGAAAGGGTGGGTTTTGCCAAGGCCACGCGGATAGCTAGTGGCTTAGTAGGGATTCCAACTGTGGCCTGGCTGAGCGCGAATGCCGTGTTTCTGGGGTCAGCAGAGTCCCGGCCTCCAAAGCCGCCCACGCCCCTGTCCCCAGAACCGGGACCACGTGGCCAAAGGACCCCACACATGTGATTAAGGGCCCTGTGTGGAGACGAGCCTGCAAGCCTGATGGCCCACGGTGATCACCAGCCTCCTACGAGAGGGGAAGCAGGAGGCACCGAGCCAGAGAGGCGCACCGGCCGAGGCCATGCTGCTGGCTGTGCAGGGAGGGGGCGTCCCAAGCAGGGGCCGGGGGCGGCCTCTAGAAAGTGGGGAAGGCAAGTGAAACGGGGGCTCCTAGGGCCTCCAGAAGGAACGAATTGCTGCTGACAGCTTGACCCTGGTGAGGCCCGTATCGGGCTTCTGACCCCCAGCCAGTAAGTGCATGCGTGTTGCTTGAGGCCACGAAGATTTTAAGCCGGTGCGTGCTCATTATGGCGGCCATAATAACCCATCCCACTTCCCATCACCATCTGATAACAAAACTGTTCCACTGAGTAGGTCCCTTAAGTGTGAGGACTTTAAGTATTCAGAAGAGAGTCAACAGGAGGGCCCGGGGCCATCCGTGCGCATGCAGGGCAGGCTGATGGGGCCGCCCCTCGGTCGAGCTCGGCAACCTGCGAGCTTAAAGATAAAAACTCAAACCGATGCCTACAAAGCGGACTCCAGTCCTGTCCTTGCTCATGACCTAGTGACCTGTGGCCGTCACTGCGGGCTTAGCCTGCAGAGTGTGTGTGTGTGTGTGTGTGCGCGCGCGTGCGCGCGCGCTGAGGGTGGACCGGGGCAGGGAGCGGGGGCAGGGCCTCTGCTGCTCGTGTCCCAGCTGTGCAGACACGGCCAGGTGTGTGTCACCCAGCAGGAGCCTAGGTCCGGGCTTTGCTGTGGCTTAGGGCCACCTGTGTGCACAGTACCCGGGTCCCAGCCACGGCCGAACCTGGCCGGCAGCTCCTCCGTGGAGAGCAGAGCGGGGGAGGGGGGTGTTGGGGTGGGGTGGGGGGTGAAGACGAATCCCGTATCATCCTACCTCACGTGAGGCGTCAGCACTGGTCATGTCCACAGACACAGCCCGTGGGATGGAAAGTGTACCCTGCACTGCCCTTTGACCGGGACAAGGAATCCGCTGAGCAGGTTTGTAACCCCAGACACGAGTGGACGGATTACAAGGGGCTGTTTGAAAACCCCCGATTTGAAATGGTGCGTGGAGCAGGTACTTAGTTCTGCTCCGGACCCTCGGGTCCCCTGCAGGCTGTGGGCTACGGCCCGGCCTTCACACCGGGCCCTTCCAGAGGGGCCGCTCGTTTTATGGAAGTCGCCGCCCAGCGGCAGAGTCCGCCCGCCTGTGCCCTGGGAAGCTGACAGCGAGGCGGAAAGGCGGGGAGCCCCAGAGCCGAGGCGAACGCTCGCACTAAGGCCCGGAGAACAGGACTGTGTCTTTCTCGGTCGCTCGAGAAGCTGAAAGGCAGCTGCAATGCTGCACGGACGCCTCTTTCCTCCTTCGATACAGAAGCTCGGCGAGGCGGGCTCCAGGGGACGCCTGTGGCCCAGAGTGTCACTCAGAGCTCCGTGAGCCTCTCGGTCAAGCAAGAACTCCCCGATTCTCACGCCAACTGCGGGGACCCCCGCGTCTGAGGGCAGCCCCCCAGCTGGCCACCCCGTCTGCACAAGGAAGCCTTTATAATTCTACCCCGCAGCCCCCGGAAAAAGGATCCCTAAGCTTCCCGTTCCCAGAAGGGTTTGTGCGCCGCGAGGGGGAGACACCAGTGCGTCTGCAGCCACCTCAGGGAGAGACGGGGGGCTCTCCCTCCGGACGCACTGCCAGTGGCGGGGAGTGTGGCTGCAAACACGCGTACTGTCCTTACTGGCGGGCAGAGCGGGGCCTGGCCCCTGGCTCTCCGGGTGCTGCCCGCTCGGCCGACCGAGTTCCCAGACGGGGGGCCCCGGGGCCAGCTCTCAGCTGCCGCACCAGGAGGGACCTGATCCGCGTCCTCCAGACCCAGACGCGGCCAAGAGGTGGGGCGCGTTCGTTTGGTGCCGTCTGTGACAGCCCTTTGCCTCCCGTCCCCGGGCTTCTGGACACCAGCATCCAGACATTCTCTGCGATACCATCACGCCCTTGGCCGAGAGGATGAAAACCTCACACTGACGGCCGGATCCTTCTCGAGAGAGGCGCAGCCCCGGCCCCTCCTCCGAACAACCTCTTCAAGCAACTGCCACATCACGCAAAGGCGTGTCTTCCCCTTCCTCCCACGTGCCGCCTCTCACGACCCAAGCTTCCATAGAGACACGGGTTGCCCCCCCTCTCTTCTCGGGGCCCGAGGCAACACGAACACCTACACGTTGATTAACATGTGGGGCATCCACCATTTGGGGCAGGCCCTGTTCTGTGTCTTCCGTACACAGAGATGGAGAAGTCTCTCGAATATCCTACGTGGGAGGGACTATTCTCTATTCACACCGGAGGAGAGTGAGGCTCTGGGAGCTTAAACGATTTGCCCAGCCTCCCCCGGCTGGCCGACGGCAGAGCCGGGACTGCCACGGGGAGCCAGCAGGCCGTACACTATGCTTCATGGGATCATCGGAACCTAAAAGGGCTATCGGGGAGATGCTAGAAGCCCCGGGGTGGAACGTGGGCTCCCAAGAGGAAGCGCTCAGTAGATGTCAGTTACTAAGACAAATGGCATGGGCACCGGCACCAGCATCAAAAATTCTCCAGGGGCTGTTGTCCCAGACCAGCATCATCAGCGTCATCTGGGAACGTACTCGAAATGCAGATTCTCTGGCTCTACTCCAGACTCCGAGTCAGAAATGCTGGGGTGGGGCCCAGAAGTCTGTTTGCACTAGCCCTCCAGGGAATTGTGATGCGTGGCCCAGTGTGAGAACATAGCCAGCCACCGAGGGAGATGAGAAGAGATAAGAAACTGAGGTTCAGGGTGGGGGAAAGGCTTGCCCACCAGCTCACAACAGGGTCCTAAACTCGCACTTTGACAGGGACTTTGCTCTTTGGGCTACGCCCGATGCCTCTCCTGCCTGCAGCTCACCAGAGTGAGGCGGGCAGGCAGGAGCGGCGGCACTATTCGGCCCTTCGACGATCTGGAGACTCCTCTCCCAAAATAAATCTCTTAGCTAAACAGACATTTTCCAAAAAGGCATCATCATTTCCCAGAATACAGAGTGACCTAGAAACCGAGGCCAGAAAAGAACCTCTAAAACGGATGGAGCTTTCCTTCTCTCCCTATTCTGTCCCTCTCTCCTCCCCATCTCCCGTCCCTGTTCCTCTCTTTCCCCCCTCCTTTCCTTCATTTACTGAACTGCTTAATATTTAAACATTGACTAACGTAGTATCTTCATTTATTTATTCCTTCAACATTCATTGAACAATTATTCTGTGTCAAGCCCCGTTCAGAGCACTGTGGTTGTTCCAAAAGCTCAAAAATCTAGGGAACAGGGTAAAGACTCTACAGGGCTCTTCACTCACATGCCTGTTCACATCAGGGTAATTGTTGAGTGCAGATGCATTCAAGCAAGGCACAATAGAGTGGGGAAAGGACAGAACCTAAAGCAAGACACATGGCATCTCATCTTGGCCTGTGTTAGCTGTGTGCTTTGGGGACAGGTTACACTAAGCCTCACTTTGCTTTCCGATAAGACGAGGACAACAATACCTAGAAATGGTGTTTTTTAAAGAACCCAAAACATAGTAAAAGATAGTTTTATATTACTGTTAATTTTCAACCAGTTCTCCTTCCAGTTCTAACCTTTCATAAAAACTTTATATGTTTAGCTGCTATGTTGTTTGGTGCGTACAGATTTGATCTCATGAATCTGATCTTCAGAAATTATACCTTTTGTGCCACTGCACAATGAATTGTGGTGTCCCCTTCACTATGTTTTACCTTCAATTCCACTTTATCAGATAGCAATACTGCCACTCCTGCTTTGTCATTTCTCTGTATTTGGCTGGAATCACTGGGCCCTATCCCTTTATTTTTCAATCATTGTAAAAATCAAAGTCTCGGTCTTTTAGTAAAGCAGTCAAACGTTGACTGTAACAATTGATATACATTATTTTACTCCTTCATTAAACTTTTAAAACTCAATCTTGGCTGAATGGCTTTGAGAAGAAAAAGACTCATTTAAAGAGGAAAGAAAAACAAAGATAGGAAAAAAAGGGTTAGCTATGAAGTTTGGTTTGACTTTACAGGACTTCGTGACCTCACATTTACAGGAATCTGGAACAAATAAAGCGCAGAGAGGCAAAAATGATGGTGGTAGGCGGGAGAGCACAATTAAAATAAAAACGGAAAAAGGTTGAGCAAAAATGTGAGCTGGGGATAAGCAATGCTGATCTAGTCATGAAATTTTAGATCTCGAAGATTCCTTGGACTAGAAAAATCCCAGCTGGCTCATTCTACAGAGAGGTAAGCAACTTGGCAAGAAGATCACACCGCCTGTTGGGCAAGGCTGTGGCCACATTTCCATCTTTTGGGACACCGTGTCCCTCAACCCTGGGCCACTGCAAGGAACAGTCTACATTCTGGAGGACTCACTGAGAAAAGTCAGGCTAACGTTTCCTTGCTAAAGTTCGTCAGGAAATCTAGAAGATCAGACTCTGGTAGAAGAAGAGTGGTTATTAACAAGTAGTAAATTAGTGTTACTTGCATTTCCTTCTGTGTGTTTTTAGCTAAATGGGTAGGTAGCCAAGAAGAAATACTGTGAGTAGAGTGGACCAGTTTCCATTACTGCATCAGGAGAGCTGGAAAGGTTATTAAATATCTGGGAAGTGAAGTATGTGATACGGGAAAGCCTGCACATTAAAAAAGGCACCTCGTTGGGGAAGCAAGATTCAATTTACCAAACTGTGACAACACGTGGATCAGAGGAGGTGTGCCTGCATCTGTATTCATCAACATACACAAGGGAGGTACTAGTGTCGCTGTAAGCGGGGAAACACAGGCAGTGACTGCAGAAATTAGTGGTCTCAAGTCAGCCAGGGACACAGGAATAAGATCTCAGGTTTCTGGTACCCAGACCACGAAACATGGTTTCCGAGGTCCTAGCCCACTTTTGAGGGGTGGTCGCTGAAAACGCCCGCGTACTCACGTCTGCGTAGATGTTAGTTCCAAACACAGGAGCCCAGTAGGACGGTTCATCTTTGCAGTGTGCCCGACAGTGAACTCTGGAAAACAGGACACATTTGTGCGATGGTCATGGCCAGCAGAAAACACAAGTCCTTCCTTCTTTGAATTTCAGTATTTAACGACTCCGATGGGAAAGGGAATTACCATACAGTTGACTCTTTCAGGAAAAAAACAAAACCAACTACCTCTCCCACCCTAGGAGCGGTTAAGGCATTTTGCCCTCTTAAGCGGCGCAGGAAGAAATTGAAAACTCTGTACAACCAAAAGACAGGCAGAAACAAGATGAAAGAATAAATCTGTCAGAGACGTGAATGTGGGATTGTAAGAGGCTGTGCCTCCCGTTCTTGGGTGTTGGCCAATTCATTCTGTGGGCACATCACAGAGATTATGATCAATAGACCTCTTTAAAGGCCATTTCCCTGTAAGAGGGCGGAAAGGGTGGAGGACCCTCACCTCAATGAGTCAGACTATTACGGCGCCGATAACCGCACTGATAACCTGAGGCGGAAGAGGTTAGATCAGCATGGTGTCAGTCACCACATCCCTGCTGTGGGCACAGAGGATTAGGAGAGCCCCCCAACCTGGAAATGGGTGGGCCCCGGGGGTGTGAGACATTCAGACCAGGGCAAAGCAAGAACCCCGCAGAAGAAAAGGGCTTTTTTTGTGCCTTTATCTCGAGCAGTACACCACGTTGCTGGCATGCAGAGACCAAGAAACCAAGATGGCGCCTGGAAGCCATCTGGCCCCAAGACAGGCAGGATTCCGGGAGAAGGGATCACGGAGTGAAAACAGCCCTGTGGGGGGAGGGGACAGGCGTGGACCCAGAGAGAGGAGAGATGTGGGAGATTTTAAGAAAGCAGCAAGAATCTGGGAAAGCAAATTCTTTCTGACCTTCTCTAGAATGGCAAGCCAGAACCCTGTTTTCTGTACTAAGTTTTTCTTTTCGTCCGTTTGTTTTTTCTGAAATAATCTCCTTCTGCTTCTCTTGAGTATTTGGGTTTATTCTTAAAATATTTAATAAAAGGTGGTTCGCCTCTGAACGTGCAAAGGGGATCGGCCTGGTGGTGGAGGGCCGGCGGGGGCCGAGGGGGTGGGAGCAGCCCAGGGGAGGAGCGGGGGTCCCTGTCCAGGGTCTCCCGCTCACCAGCACCCTCCTGGGCCTCTTCCCTGCTCCCCCCTTGGGGGGCTCCACATGCTAGGTTTAAGGGGAGTCTCTTGGAGAATCCGCAGGCCTCCAGGCCCCGGAGAAGGGTTCGTAGCGCCCTGGGGGCCTAACAGGTACTTGAGAAGCAAGTGTTACCAGGAGCCTTTTATTTCACGTCATGAAGCATCCTCCAAAACTCAGCCAGTTAAGGTGGGGGCAGCGCACGTAAAACCTAACTGTGGTCCCTGCACAGAACAGAGCCGAGCGCGGGGACAGGTAGAAGGAGGCACCAGTCTCCAAAGCATCAGGTGGAGTGAAAGACGCCAGACACGAAAGCCACATACTGTGACGGTTGTGTACGGGAGATGCTAGAAAAGGCAAAATTACGGTGACAGAAAGCAGACCAGTGGTTGGCAGGGACGTGGGGGGGGGGCGGTGGAGGAAGAGGGGCGACCCCGAGGGAACTTTCTGGCATGATGAAAACGTCCCCTGCCTTGATTGCGGTGGTGACCGCGTGACTGGGTACATTTGTCAAGACACATCGAACTGTGCGCTTGCGACGGGCGGATCTGACGGTGCGCAAGCCACGCCTCCGAAAAGCTGGGGTAGAAGGGGCTGGTTCTAAAATGATCCATAGGAAAGGCCACAGATCAAGTCCAAGAATCAAGGAGCTGACTGAAAGGGGAGACGTGGCACCACGAAGGTCCGCTAATGGTTCCGCCCTACTGGGCCGCTCCGGGAGGCCCCGATCTCGGGGGTCTGGGCGGGGCCTTCGGATGCCCCTCAGGCCATCCCACCCCGCAGCCAGGGCTGACGACCCGTGGTCTCCAGGAGGGGCCACATCTAGAACCTGGTGGCGCCTCCGCCCCCGACGCAGCAGGAGGCGTCCTTCTCCCTGCCCCTGCGTTTACGAAACCAGACACGAGAGTCTTACCTTGGGCAGTGGGTCCCCGGCTTCTCGAAGGGGCAGAGCTGAGCAACGGTGGTGTAGCAGTCCAAGTCCTGCACTGGGGACAGGGACACGATGGCAAACGGTCAGGTCGCCGGCGAGCCCCGGGCTCCGGCTACCAGCCTAGGAAACGGACGCCGGACAACCGGGTCCTAGAGGCTCCGGGGGCTTCGAGCACGTGGGAGGAGAAGCCCGCAGGCGCTCCAGCAGGGCTGGGTCTCCCCTCGGGGCCCTCGAGGGAGGAGAGGCCCCATGGCCTGAACAGGTCTGCATAGGACCGATGGCACCTTTCGTTTGCTTTCCGGGGTTAAAGCTGTTCACCTGCCTGATCTGTCTGCACAGAAGGTATTATTCTAATTATACAGAGGAGGAAACAGAGGGGGGGAGGCCGGGTTTCTCATTCCCAGTCTAGAGCTCTTCAAGGTCACATGCTGCGTTTAAACAGAGGTAACAAGGGCTCTAATACCGGCCACCTGTGCTCTCTGACAGCGGGTCTTCAGCTAGTCTGGGGCTCCGCAAACTCTTCCTAAAGGGCCAGAGGGCAAATACGTCTGGCTTCAGGGGCCCCACGGAGGACGCTGTAACCACTCAACTCTGCCCTTGCGGTGGAAACCAGTTACAGAGGACATGTAAATGACGGGCATGGCTGTGTGCCAATAAAACTTTATTTACAAAGATAGGGGCGGGATTTGCCCCTGGGGGTGGCAGTTCACCAGCCCGTGGTCCAGCCTATCATTTGGGTGGGTTGGGGATCCATGAAGGAATCCAGCAGAGGGGATTGGTTCAAGTACACCAGGGAACCTTAGTATCATGGAATGCAGGGAGGTCATTAAAATTGGGTTTAGAACACCACTTTAAGACACAGAAGCATCTTCCTGATACACTATTATTTGGAAGAAAAAAAAAAAATCAGGTCACCAAACAATTCCATTTCAATTTTTGAAAGCCTATCAATGTATTCCCAGGGCATATACTCTTCATCAGAGGGAAAACACCTACAAAGCTATCCACCAAAACGTTCATAAGATGATCTCTAAGTGGCGGAATCTGGATCAAGTTCTCTTTTTTAAATGCTTCTTTGTATTTTAAATTTATTAAATTATCTGCAATAAATAGGCATTATTTTTAGAATAAGGGAAAAAGCTGTTTTTACAAAGACATCTAGCAAGATATTCTTGCATCCAGGGCCAGTGACAGGAACGGCTTTCCCAAAGGAAGGGGCTCTGGGGCCAGTTTCCCGAGGAAGGGGCCGGGCAGGGGGGCCCCCCCGGGCATCTCTGCTGGCCAGAGACCGTCCCAGTCAAGTGCTCAATCCGCACAACTAGCACCCGCAGCCCCACTTCTGCCCATGGGATGGCACCCAGGGGTACGCCCTCCCCTGCCAAGTGAACGCACCCCAGGCCAGAGAGGGCACGTGTGTGCACGAGCTTCCGCCGGGTTTCCCTGTCCTTCACGGCAGACATGACTAATCTATCAAGGCCTGTTTCCCGAGGGGCCCAGAAGGAGGCTTCAGAATCCTCAACACTCTACCCACCACCACGGACCAACAGAGCCGGCTCTCCCTCTGCAAGCTGCTAGCCGCTCCGGCCCCAGGCATTAGGATTTCTGGGACATTCAGCTGGGAACCCCAGGCCTCGGTTTCTGGTGTGGCAATTCAGGGCCGATGCCAGGTGCAGGCATGTTTAGAAACTAGTTACAGAATCGACGTTGTCAGGAAGTGCTTTAAAAATCCTTTATGATGCTGAGAACCCACAGGGTTAAGAGGCAGAATTCACATTAAGTCAACAGCTAAAGAGAACGAAATGTCCAGGGAAACCCAAGATAACCTGTGTATGACAGTCACGTGTTAAAAAAAAAAAAAAGACTGGCCAGCTTACCTTTTACTTTTGACACCATGAACGAGCTGGAAGGCTTGTACTTGCTGGAAGAGAAAACAGTAGGTAAATGCAAACAGAATGGTTTGTAGAAGTGCAGGGTTCCTCTTGTGTTTGTTTCATTGCGGCCACCTCAACTTTCTAATTTCCTACCGGCTTCCAATAAGCTTGAAAGGCCCAAGAACATTCTAGAACATGGTCAACCTACTTTGTGTCAGAAACCCCTCTGGCAGCCTGGTGTCCTTTTAAATAAGGACTTTTAAATGCAGCTCAGAAAGGAAATCCGTGATTAGTAGGATCATTCTCAAAGTATTAAAACGAATTTGCGGGGCGCCTGGCCGGCTCAGTTGGTTGAGTGGACCTCAGCTCAGGTCCTGATCTCAGGGTTTGTGAGATCAAGCCCTGCATCCGGCTGCCTGCTGTCAGCCCAGAGCTGCTTCGGATCCTCGGTACCCCACTCCCGGTCTCTCTGCCCCTCCTCCCCACGCCCGCTCTCGAAATGAACAAACATTAGAAACATGAATCTGCATTTGAGTAACAGCTCTGCTCCCTTGTGAATGCGGGTCTTCAAACCACGGTCTTTTCAAGGTAATGACAGCAGACATGGTTCCCAGACCCCTCCGGCCACCAGGTTTCCCCCGTGAGTCGCTGAGGCTGCTACCGCTACCCCGTTTGGGACAAACGCTTTGCCAGCTGGAAACACTACGTTTCAGTGAGAGGCTGGAGAAAATAAGGCTCAGCTTTGCTTTGTGTCGAGGTCCGAAACTCCCCGAGNTTCCCTTGGGACATCCTTGCTCGGTGCTTACACAGCCCCGCGTCCCCGGCCGAGACGAGGAGGGGATGTTGCAAAATCTCCTGAAGAACCAGACCTTTCAAAGGGGGATGACTCATGCGGGTTTTGAAATGTTCTGCGTGGAACTCCCCGGAACACACAGGGCGCTCTGGTCGCTGTGACCCTCGCCGCAGGCCCTGGGACGGGCACTGACGGGGGGAGGTGGGGAGCTGGGGCAGGGGCCCCCCCATGTCCCTGCCGGGCCAGGCACTGGGTCCTGGGTGGGGGGAGGGGACTCCTGGGCA
>NW_027528369.1:7980152-7986687 GCF_008692635.1 Crocuta crocuta | reverse complement strand
GGAGTGTGCATTATTTAAGAAATTGGCTTCCTGCTGCCCACCTGTGTGGACCAGCTGGGTCCTAGGATTGGCCCCCTTTCCCCAGCGAGGCTGCCACCCAGAAGGGATGACAAAACGGGCCCAAGGTCGCAGAGCTGAGGGGGGCGAGCCAAGTCTGTCTGGCCCGTTGGGGCTCTGTGCTCCCCAGTTACTCTGTGCCTCTGATTCTAGGGACAGTGCGATGTGGCCTCCCCGGAAAATCAGGCTGGGGAGGACAGTGCCCCACAGCCATCCACAGATCTTCCCCAAAAAGCAGTATCTTGGAAAAAAAAAAAAAAAAAACAAAGTAGGGGCGCCTGGGTGGCTCAGTCAGTTGGGCATCCGACTTCGGCTCAGGTCATGATCTCGCGGTTCGTGGGTTCGAGCCCCACGTCGGGCTCCGTGCTGACAGCTCAGAGCCTGGAGCCTGTTTCAGATTCTGTGTCTCCCTCTCTCTCTGACCCTCCCCTGCTCACGCTGTCTCTCTCACGCTCTCAGAAATAAATAAAACATTAAAAAAAAGTAAATATTTTTTAAAAATGAAAAGCCTCATTCTCTAGGAAAACAAAACTGCTACCCAACCTATCAACTCCAGGATGTGAGGAAAAGCAAGAGTTGCAACTCAGCCAAGTTAAACAATGAGACACACACTCAGAAAAACCCACGCGGGCGAGATGGCGAACTGCCTACAGGGTGATTTGCGAGCTAAGCGTTCAAGTTCGTCATGACAGTTTTTTCCCCGCTGCTTCCTATCGTTTGGTACTTTTCAAAATGTCGACAATACTTTCATAACCAGGAAAAAAAAAAGCGCCCAGGAGCCCTGAGCCCAGAAGAATTACCTCAGAGACTCCACGCCATTCCTCTCAGACCTGACGAAGAAGGGGACCTTCCCGTTCCTGGTGACGTCCACCAGGCCACCTTTGCTGTCCAGGATGCCGTAGTGAATGGCGGCCCGGCATATGCTGGACGACTGGGGGGCGGGAAGGGAGAGCGTAAGTGCATCGGGACTAAGCTCTGTGCAGGCTGCTTCGGGTGCCCCGTGTTTGTCTTCCACCCACAAAAAGCCAAAATATCGATCCAAAGCTCACCCCACTTCTGCTCTCACCTCTCCCTAGAACTCCTCTTTGCTCCTGGGGCTGCTTATCCAGGAAAACCCATCCGAGGCGCTTTACGAACTAAGAACAGCGACAAACGGCCCTTTCTCCCCACCCAGCGGAGCCTGTTAACGTCTAACACGGAGACTGACCTTCGCGAGGGGCCCCCCAGTTCCCCAAAGTGGCCTTACTCGTCTGCGAGCCCAGAGACAGGCGCAGACCAGCTCCCGGACTGAGGGGGTGGCAGGAAAGCCTCCTCGTGCGAAAACCCGCAGTGTCCCGTACCCACGGGCGTTGGGAGCCCGCGGGCTACTTACGCTTTCGTAAAAGAGAGTCCCGAACACCTGCGCCTTGCTGTTCAGGCAGCCCGCCGGGCACTCGTACCTGATGGGGAGGAAAGCAAACCATTCTCACAGCGGAACGTGCTGATGGCATCCCACCAGGAATTTATTGGGGTTTTTCTCCTTCAAAGGTTCAATTACTAACACCGGACAGAAGCAGGATCCGCTGTTTTCAAGAGAGTCACGACTGACCCAGGTGAAGGTCACAGTCACATAAATACCATTACAGATGCAATTGGACCTTCTTGTCACCTGTTTAAGATTCATGTTGGAGGCAGGGGCGCCTGGGCGGCTCAGTCGGTTAAGCGTCCGACTTCGGCTCTGGCCATATCTCACGGTTCGTGGGTTCGAGCCCCGCGTCAGGCTTTGTGCCGACAGCTCAGAGCCTGGAGCCTGTTTCAGATTCTGTCTCCCTCTCTCTGCCCCTCCCCCACTCGTGCGCTCTCTCGCGCTCTCTCTCTCAAAAATAAATGAACATTAAAAATTAAAGAAAAAAGAGATTCATGTTGAAGGCAGAGATCCCAATGGACGATTCACAGAATAAAAACCAGTGGCTTCAAAGGCACCAAAACAAAAATCCTCCGATATCAGTCATCAAAGAAGATGCAAATTGAAAGGACACGCCCCTTTCTAGGTGTCAGATTCCAAGGTGTTTTTTTTTTTTTAATAGGAGAAAATTCAGGGATGGCATTCATGCCCACGAAAATGCATAAATTCACCTTTCCAGCAAGCCTTATCAATTCATATCTTTCAATCCTTAAAGTTCCTGTAAGTGTCTAACCCAGGCCCGAAGTCGGGCCCACGTGCTCTTCCAAATGTTCGGGATCCACTGAAACCACAGGAGGAGGCTGGCGCCGTCGAAGGAAGGGCCAGACGCAGTTTTGCGTGGCCGTACGTTAGCGTATGATGCGTCCGCGAGAAATGAGGGTTTTGGAAAACGTCTGACTTTGGAACGTCTTACAACGACAGCGCTCGGCGTGCATCAGCTGCGCAAGTGTCCCCAGTGCACGGAGGGAAGACGGAAGGGGAGCCACATCAAGTCCCTACGGCTATCACGGAAATGCTGGGATCTCTCGTTCTTTCTCGAAACTCGGGTGGCGGTGCTGGCGTTTTCCTGAGTTACTTACGATGCACAAGAATACTTTTTGAAGTCAGGGGGAGAAAAGAAGGCTCGGGAAATGCTATGACTGTAAAAGCAGCCAGTACAGAAAACCGATGAGCCAGGGCACGGGCTGACTTCAGGAAGCCGACTGTGGACGCTCCTGCATTGCAGGTGGGGGACTCGGAGTTCCTGCCGGGAGGCCTCTAGTGGCCTTCGTGTGGCTGGACCCCTGCCTTCTGCCTGCTCGCGAGGAGGAGGTCCCATCTACCCCGACTCTGGAACTTTCTGGATGCTATCTGACGGATATCCTCCAAACCCCGTCGTTTTTCCCCACTGACGACTCAGGCGCGATGCTCTCCTAACGAGCTCGCGGCACAGAAAGCCACGTCACCGCAAAGGGACAACTCGGCGTTCTGGTGTCCCAGGAGCCACGCAGACGTGCCCTGACACCGCGCGCGAGTCGCTCCGCGGCCCATTGTTGCTGCGTTTGCTCATCTGCCCACAAACTGGCTGCCTTCACTTCTTCGGTACCTGCTGGCCCTCGGGCGACCTCACCCGGGGACGCTCTGCCGAAGTCCCCGCGATGCGCCCTCCCAGCAACCCGAACTCCAAGTCCCCAGGGTACAAAGGAGGACATGCTACCTTTGCTTTGTGGCGCGTGCGCCAAGTAGCACGACTCGCCTTTAGATGAATGGACACCAGGACCCACAGGGGATGGGCCTCGCGGCTCTACCGCGGACACGGGTTTATGACCACGAGCCCGGTGTCCCTCATGTGGCCGCGGCACGCGGGGGCCGTGCGCTGCCCGATAGAGCAGCCTAGCAGCCGCCTCGCCCAAACCAAAGCCGGCCTCTTGGCAAACGCTCTCCGGCCTCCGGATGGACGACTCTAGGCGACTCCTTCCGCCGGATGGAGTCACCCCACTGGGGGGCCATACTGGCACCTCCTCCTCCAGGGAGGAGTCCAGTTACACCGCCGTCTATCTGGGCCCGTCCACGGCCCACGGTGCCAGCTCACACTGTCCGCTCCCAGCCCCTCCCCCCCGAGCCTTCGCCACACAGGACCCGGGCCACCCGGTGACCCCCTCTGCACAGCAGGCAGAATGGAGCCCCGGCCACGCAAGATCTCCGTGTCTACGGCACATCTACAGCCCGGCGTTCTCTCTGGACCGAGAGCCCAGGGCATCCGTGACTCAGGCCCGTCCTCCCCGCCAGAGATGAAACACTTTGCTGGAATGTTTGTGCAGCTGAGAGGATCCCCAGAGCCTGGGCCAACTCCCTGGTCAAAGGCTATCAACTGGGACTGACTGTAGCCCTCAGGGAACACTGGGCCATTTCTGGAGCCACTCGAGGCATCCCGACTGAGGTGGGGGTGCTCCTGGCGTCCGGCGGGCTGAGGCCAGAACACCCACCGCTCAGCGGCCTGCCGTGCAAAGAACAATCTGGCCCAAAATGTCAGGAACGCTGAGGTCAAGAAGCTCGGGCCTGGGCAATGAATGGCAGCCGTCGGAGGGAGCTGAGGCGCCATGGCCGGTCTAGCTCTGATAGGACAAGCCTGGCTGGCATCCGGCTCGACCCGGCACAACCGCTGCGCAAAGTAGAGAACATTCTCCCCTGAGTCTCCCCGCAGCTTGGCTCGGGTGGCCAGCACGGAGTGACCGTGACATGACCCACAGCCCGTGGCACATGCTTCGAAGGGCCGTAGGCGTCGGTGGCGAGGGAGGGGTGCGGCCAGGCCTCACCTGTTGCACGTGGATCCTTTGCACTTGTCCTTCATCTTGGTGTCACACCTGACAACTTGGGCTAGAGGAGAGATGCAGAAATACACGTCACAGAAGCAGGAGCATCAGTGTGAGCGAAGAGACCCCCTCCCCCACTCCGAAGAACTTTCTGGAACATTCTGGAATCTGGGCCACAACCTGTCTAGGAGCACTGCCTGATGGCTGCAAGCTTCAGCTGTGAGCTTCGAATCCCAGACCTGCCCCTTAATAATAGCAGCGCCCTGGTATTTGTCCCTTCCCTGTGTGGGGATCAGTCTCCACATATGGGGTGTGGGGATGGGTGCTGTTTCTGTGAGCATTAACTGAGAACGTGCATGGAGCTATGGAGGGGAGGCTGGGTACCAAGTGCCCTGAAGCCCCAGAAGGTTCTGGAGGGTGGGCCTTACGGGCCTTCTCCAGCCAAGACTACTTCTGTCAAGCTTCACTTTCTTGTTTGTCTTATAAGCACGCATCAGAAGCCTGGTGAGGGGTTACAGTTTGTCAAAAAGACTTATTATTGGGGCGCCTGGGGGCTCAGTTAGTTAAGCACCCGACTCTTGATTTCAGCTCAGGTCATGATCTCACAGTTTATGAGTCTGAGCCCCGTGTCAGGCTCTGTGCTGACAACGTGGAATCTGCTTGGGATTCTCTGTCTTTCCCTTTCTCTCTGGCCTTCTCCAGATCTCGCTTGCTCGCTTGCTCTCTCCCCCCACCCACTTGTTCTCTCTCTTTCTCTCTCAAAAGTGGATAAACATTAAAAAATGCTGTTTCTTGATTTGTCTCTCTTATTTTATTTATTTAAAAAATTTTTTTTAATGTTTTATTTATCTCAGAGAGAAAGACAGCATGAGCAGGGGAGGGTCAGAGAGAGAGGAAGACACAGAATCTGAAACAGGCTCCAGGCTCCGAGCTGTCAGCACAACGCCCGACGCGGGGCTCGAACCCACGAACCATGAGATCATGACCTGACCTGAAGTCGGACGCTCAAGCGCCTGAGCCACCCAGGCGCCCCTATCTTATTTAAAAAAAAAAGACATTTGTGTTTTAATTTTTAATTATTATTTTCTTAAAGGAACCATTTTAACTTCTGGACAGACAAGCACGTCGGTGTATTTTCCGGTGAAAGAAAGCTACAGAGTGATGAAGGGGGCTGAAGTTCCGTCCGAGAAGACAGGGGCTGGGGGGGCAGGGCAGGGCAGGGCAGGGCAGGGAGAGAGCAGATGAAAAAACGGCGGGCAGTGGGGGGCTTCAGAGAAAGGTGAGCACGAGNGCCCTGAAGCTTCAGGAAAGCTGCGGCACCGGGGAAATCGAACCCTGGGCTCCAGCCAGGGCAGGAGGGCCAGCAGAGGCAGACCTGAGAGCTGAGAGCATCCAAAGGGCAGGAGAGGGGAAAGCGTGACAATATTCTGCGTTTGGAGACTTCCAGGAGCCCGGTGGGGGGGGGGGAGATCAGCCGTGGGCGGCACTGCGGTGATGACCTCGGGGCGTACACTGGGTGGCCCCCGTTACTGCAAACGGCCCTCACGGCAACCCTACATGGGCCTTATTGCCCCCTTTTATGGATGAGCAAACCAAGTCTCAAAGGGCCCAGTGAGGGTCCGAGGCAGCAGCCAGTAGGTGGCAAAGAAGGGCCGGAGCCACCGGAGCGGGGCCCGGGCGGCTCGCCACCTCCAGGGGAGCACAGTTTCAGCCCAGGCCCCCTTTGGAAGGACAGGGTCTAACCCTGAAACGCCGGCCTGGCGGGGATGGTCCCCAAGCGCCCCTCCCATAGCACTTGCTTTTGAAATCGCTTAAAAATATCCATTTTAGGGGCGCCTGGGTGGCTTAGTCGGCTAAGCGTCCGACTTTCGNCCGCTGCTTGCCGACTCGGAGCCCTCCCCACCCCGCGGCGCCCCTCCTCGCCCCCACCCCTGCAGAGGCGCCCGGGGCGGAGGACGGCCCCCACTCACTCATGTACTTCACCGCGGCCTCCTTCTTGGGCTTCGTGGGTCTGGTCACCCTCGGCTGGACCCAGACGTGATTCTCCTCCTGGACGGGAACTACCTCCACCTCATTCATGTCGTCCGTCTCGGGTTTGGGGACGAAAGTCTCTTCTTAACAGCAGAGAGGGGGAGAAAGGTCACACGAAGGATTTGATGGAACCGCACTTCGCGGCGTGGCGGGGGCTGGGCGGGGGGCGCGGCAACGGCCGCTGGGACACTGCGCTTGCTCGCGGCTCGCG
>NW_027528369.1:7978786-7980090 GCF_008692635.1 Crocuta crocuta | reverse complement strand
GGGAGCCTGCCTCCCCGGGGCCCCCAGACTGGCACGGTGCCCCCGAGCTGGGTCCTTCCTCATCCCTGCGCCCGCCGTGGCGCACGCGGCTCCGGTCAGTGTCGTCGGACGGTGCTGCGCCCGGCCACCGGCCGTCTGCTCCCTTCCGCGCGCCTGTGACTCTCTGCTCAACCGACTCCACGCCTTTCTCGGCACCGAATCACACACAGCCAGCCGAGCACCGGACTCCGGGCTGAACGCAGAGCCACCTCACCCCAATCCATCCACTCCTCCGACCTCGACCGTGACCCCCCGGGTTTTAAAACCTGCTAATTAACCAAACTCCATTTCTTAGAAGCATCAGGTGCACCACCGAGTTTTCATCCTGAACAACAACCGGCAGCCCCTCCTCAGAACCCACCCTCAGCCGCCACCGTCCGGAGCCGTCAAGTCCCGCCGATGCCCAGAAAAGTCTTGCTGTTTTTATTTGCTTGCGTGGCCCTGTGTAGGGCTGACTGCGGCGTACCTCTGCCGGGAAGCCGTCCCAGCTTTACAGCGGGCACCCCCGTCCCCGAGGGGCGCTCGTGCACCAGAGCTGGAAATCGCTGCCTTGGAGCCCCCCCTCCCCAGTGAGGATGACGTACGGAGCCTCCCTGGTCTCCCTGGGCACCGGACTGAAATTCAAGTCCTGGCGAGCGCTCATCACCCCCCTCCCCTCCTTCTTGCTTCTCTTGCCTTAGGAGTAACAAACTCTGTTCTCCAAAGGGGGACCAAGTGTTTCGTAGCTATGCAAATCATGCATGCAAATGAGGGGCGATGTTAGCTATGCAAATCATGCATGCAAATGAGGGGCGAAGTCTCAGATGCTTTTCAAGGCTGGGGTCCTCTGCACCTGTTTCCCTGGCCAGTCCCTCGGGCAAGGGGAGCAGGTGGGATTTAAAAGGGAGGGGGAGGGGCGCCTGGGTGGCTTAGTCGGTTAAGCGTCCGACTTTCGCTTGGGTCATGATCTCGCGGTTCGTGGGTTCGGGCCCCGCGTCGGGCTCTGTGCTGACTGCCAGCTCGGAGCCTGGAGCCTGTTTCAGTCTGTGGCTCCCTCTCTCTCTGACTCTCCCCTGCTCATGCTGTCTCTCTCTCTCTCTCTCTCTCCTAGAAATAAATAAAACATTAAAAAAAATAAAAATAAAAATAAAAAAATAAAAGGGAGGGGGAGGAATTCAGGTCCTGAGCCCAAGCGCTGTCCTTATCAGAGCCCTGGTCACAGGTGTGAGGTCACCACCACCTGCCCCTCCCACCAGCTGCCACCTCCCTGGGAAGAGGAGAGAGCT
>NW_027528369.1:7964601-7978284 GCF_008692635.1 Crocuta crocuta | reverse complement strand
CCCCTTCCTCCCCCCTCCCCCCCTCCAGCTCAGCACAACAATTTTGCCCAACAAAATTCGCTGAATGAAGGATGAGCTAACTCTTAAAGAATCATTTCTTTGGGGGAAAAAGGAAAAAAAAAAAAGTCCCAGCTAAGTTTAAAGGCATTCAAGACGGGAATTCTGACAGCAGCCTGTGTAGCCAAAAGCTCTAGGTGAGCTCTTTACGAAGACCCTGGGTTTGCCTCTGTGTCTGGTCCGCTCAATGTCGCTATTCAGGTTTGCCCTTCACCGAAAGCCAGAGCTATCCCTGGAATGAGCCGCGTTTTCTTCCACTGGCCTTTCGGATCTTTATACCTCATAATCGCGGCTTTATTCAGCCGAATATAGTTTGGGAAAGCCGTCTGAAGCATTTGAGGGCTCACTATTTAAGAAAACGGGCAGACGGTCCTCGCCCTCGGACGCACACATGAAAAGTGGCATGCTTACCCAGGGGACAGGCTGTATTTGAGCGATCCTAATTAAGGTCCCCTGTGTGGAGCAGCGCAGGGCTGGGGAAATTCCGCGCCCAAGTTCACTGCAGGGTTACCGTGCACACCGTCCAGCCCTGGGCTTCAGGGCGCACAGCGCTGCCTACATTCTCCCGCGGCTGCAGGTAGAGACGGAGCTCATGGCTAACGTTTACTGACCGCAAACCGTTTTCAGGGCTGGGTCCTTCCCCGGTGTGCTTTCCTGTCTCCCTGGGAGGCATGAGCAGCCCCATTTCACAGACAGGGAAACCGAGGCCCAGGGAGGCCAAGCTACCCGCCCACATTCACACAGTTGAGAGGCAAACTGTCCTTCCTTGAAGCCCATGTCCCTGACCGCCACACAGGTTCCGGGTTTCAGGCCGGAGGGACGGAAACTTCTCTTATGATCTACCTTTATCCCTGCTCTATCTCCATTATAGGTCAAGGCCTTGCCAGGCACCCTCAATAAACGCCTATTAAGTAGCTTATGCAGGTAAGCTGGCTTAGAGGGGACTTTCTGCACGGTTGGCCAGGAAAGCGGGGAGCCCTGCCAGGAGAAGTTGGGAATTTTCCACCAAAAATAAAGAAGCAAGTACAAAGGCTTCATTGGGTGGGTAACCCGGCATCTGAGGTGACTTTGTGTGCATCTGTGCTTTGAAAAGGACCCTCTGTGGGTGCCGGGGGACGTGCGTATTCCGACGGCGGGCAGCACGCATCTGCTACGTGGCCTCAGAGCCCCCAGAGTGAAGTGCACTTGTAACCACAGGTGACCAGGGCTCAAGGAGAGTCGGTACGGTTAAGAGTGCAGAAGCAGGTGCACTGCCTGTGCAATCAGGGACACCTCCCTGGAGGAGGTGTGACACCAGAGTTGTGTTTCCAAGAAGGAGAAGGAGTCTGCCAGGCTGGACCCCAAGCAAGCGGAGAAGTGCGGTCCCACCTCCCGCTCCCCCTCCGAGGGGGTGAGGAGCGTGGTCGTCAAGCGTTACGAGCAGGTTGCCGGTGGGAAGCCACCCCCACCCTTCTGTCTGCGTCTTCCCAGCAAAGTTTCCACAGAGGGACCCCGACTGTCGCTGCTACAGATGGGGAAACTGAGGCACAAAGGGAGCGAGCGGGGCGTGCCGGAGTAGACACCGCCAGTGACAGTAGAGATGCCCCATAGCCCAGGCGGCCGTGGCTTGTGCGCCTGGAGCCCCTCACGAGGGGCCGACGCGCTCTGAAAACAGTCCTGTGGTGCGATCAGCCTGAGCAGACCACAGCGGGAGGGCCGGGGGCGCCCTTCCCTCGCGGTCCCCAAATCAGCACTGGGGGTCTGCGGGGGACTCACCCCCACAGGCCCTGCCCGCCAGGGACGCAGGGAAGGCCGACGGGCCCGGGTGCCAGCCTCCCCCGCTTGCTCGTACTGCCGCGACCCCCGCTTTCAGGCAGGGAGACTGAGGTCAGAGGGAGGAGGCCGCCCGCCCAGGGTCCCCCTGCAGGAACGGAGGTCAAAGCCGGTGTGCGGGGCCCGAAAGCCCACGCGGGTCTCGTGAGTGCGGGACTCCGAGTGGGGGTACCCGGGGGGCTCACTGAACACAAGCGTGCAGAGCCCCCGAGACAGAGAGGAGGGGTGGGCGGGCGGACGAGACCGCGGTTCACAAGCCCTCCCGTCTCCTGGGCTCCTGACCACGCCGTCCACACGGCTCCAGACACAGCTGGGGGCTCTCTTCCCTGCGGGAGCACCCTGCCCGGGGGAGCACCCTTCCCTGCGGGAGCACCCTTCCGGGGGGAGCACCCTTCCCAGTGGGAACACCCTTCCCTGTGAGGAGTACCCTTCCTTGCGGGAGCACCCTTCCCTGTGGGACCACCCTTCCCTGTAGGCAGCACACTTCCCTGAGGGAGCACCCTTCCTAGCAGGAGCATACTTCTCTGCCAGGAGCGCCCTTCCCTGTGAGGAGCACCCTTCCCCGAGGAAGCACCCTTCCCTGCAAGAAGAACCCTTCCCTGCGGGAGCACACTTCCCTGCGGGAGCACCCTTCCCCGTGAGGAGCACCCTTCCCCGTGGGGAGCACCCTTCCCTGTGGGGAGCACCCTTCCCCATGAGGAGCACCCTTCCCTGAGGGAGCACTCTTCCCTGCGGGAGCACCCTTCCCTTCTCTCACCCTGAGGCTGCGTCTACCTCCGCAAAGGTCACCTGCTGGGGAGGCCGTCCTGACCCTACCAGAAGACAGTCGATGCTCCCGATATAAGCCCCGTGGCATCCGCTATTTCCCTGGGAAGACACACATCCCTGCTCGTGGCAATGACCCCGCTGGGCCTCAGGCCCCGGGAGGCAGGGCCGGCAGTGTCCACCCACGGTCACCCCCACGGGCCCCACGTGGCAACGCCCTGCGCGCAGCGGGCTCTCAGTGCCTTCACACCAGGCACGTGGACTGGAGCCTGAGGTGCCCTAGGAAGGACCAGTGTCGTCGTGCCTGTTTCCTGGTGGGCAGAGTGACCGAGGGGTTTGAGGGGCAGCCTCAGAGTCCGCCCCCGGACACTCAGCCGCCTGCGGAGGACACGCAACCCAGGCTGCGGCACAACAGCTTTGTCACACATCCAGGTCCTTGCCACTCCCTCCCCTCCCCCGCCCGCCCACAAGGGGCGGCCCCAGCCGTGATCAGCTGGCCGGGACGACAGGGCCTCGACCGGGCCCGGCACCCCACCCTAGTGCCCGTTTCCGCACCCAGATTCCCTAGATTCACGTCCCCTCCAGCACGCCCACGCCTCCGGGAGGCCCCTCTCTGCTGTCACAGGACCCGCTGACCCGGCCACGTGAAAACATCTCAAACACAGCCCCTGGCCAGGCCCCTCTGGCCCAGTTCCGCCCTCCTGGGAAATGTGGCAACACTTCAGGCACCAAACTCACGCGTTACTTATAGCGGCGGGGAAGGCGGAAACCTCCTGAGGGGCGGCCATCCCCAGGTGGCTGCATCCGTGGAAAACCCAAGCCGCCAAAAGCTGGGTCCTGCCCCAGCCGGGGGAGGAAGGGAACCGTGAACACTGGCGACAGACCAGGTGAAGCGGGTACGCGGCCGGACCGGAAGGAAGGAGGCTGACGACCCGGGGGTAACCCCTGCCTGGAGGTCAACGGCCATGGTCTCGTCAAGTGCTCTATGTTTCTTGTTTGTTACAGCGGACCGCGGGCACCAAGTATAGCGGCCACATGTGCGCGTCCAACATAAGCTCGGGTCGTGGCCACGGGGGATGCCTGCTGGGGGTGGCGTGGGGCGGCTGAGCCCCGACCCTGGAGATGGGGCTGCCCACCGCTCCACGCTGCACAGAGCAGGGGAATGGGGAGGGGCGCCCTGACCTCAGTGCTCAGGCTCCCCGTTTTCCCACACCTCTCCTGGACCCCAGCAGAGGTCATGTCCCAGGGGTCACCCACTCCTAGGGGTCACGTCCTACCTCGGTAACACAGGTTGTTCTTGCAGCCGCCCCCGTAGCTGGGCGGGCACTCGGAGCAGGGCCGGCCGGTTTTGTAGGGAGCTTCGCCAATCCAGTTCCCCCTGCAGACAGACCAGAGACAGAATCAGGAGGGGCCCCCGCTCCAGGGCCTGGGGCGCCCCCTCCCTGGGCTGTCCAGGGGAGGAAGGAGGGTGTACACTGGGTAAAGGGGGACAGGCAGCTGCACAGAGTCTAGAAAATTCTAGAAGAATCCTAGTCGTGTCCTGTCACATTAGTGTGTGTGTCTACACACCCCCCTGGCCCCACATCCGCCNCTGAGATCCCCGCTTTTAAGCCATTTCTCAAAAGTTGGCAGAGGTTTCCTCAGCCTCTTAGGCCCCCAGACGGGCCCGTCGGCCCTGCCAGCCCAGTCTGCCCACATACCTAGGCCTCCATGTTTCCTCTAAGACAAACCCCACCTCGGATGATCCAGGAGCAGAAACACGCGGGTTGGCATCTGTGGCGTGCAAGCTGGGCGCCAGGCCCGAGGCCGACGTCCCACAGAGGACGATGGCCTTATTCCTCCGACAGGTCCTCGGAGGAAGCGTCCACCCCCCATTTCTGCCCAAGCACCACCCCTGAGCCCACCCTGTCAGCCACTGCCCCCGGGTCCGGTGTCTCTGCGGCGGCATCCTCAGTGGCCAGCGGTCAGACTCTCAGGACAGAGGCCACGGGCACCGCCGAGCCCCACGCGGCGAGCTCCGAGATTTACACTGGGGCGAAATCTCGAGCACAGAAGATGCTCGGCACGGAAGGGCCGATCTTGAGGTCCATTCATATGAGGGTCCCAACCAGACAGAGGGACCGATGGGGAGAGATGGCAGAATGGTGCCCACCCCCCGCCCCGGGGAACATCCTCGGTCCCTGAAAATACCCTCCATCCCGAGCTAGGTGCTAGTTAGGTGGGTAGAGACGTGGCGTATGGACTGAATGTGTCCCCCCCCCCCACCTGCTACTGCCTCTGTTGAAGCTCTAACCCCCTGTGTGGCTGTAGGTGGAGATGGGGCTTCCCAGGAGATAAGCGAGGTTCAAGGAGATCGCAAGGACGGGGCCCTGATGCACCAGGACTCAAGTCCTTGTAAGACGAGACAACTGGGAAGCCCCCACCCCCGCCCGTGCACGCACGGAAGCGCCCCGTGAGGGCACGGGGGGCGGGCAGGGGGGGCATCACCAGAACCCGGCCTCGACCCAGGATGCACAACCTCTAGACTGTGAGCCCCCCAGCCCCCGGCACTTGGTCACAGCCGCCTGCGCCTGCCGGTCCACACAGACACGGGTGCGATTTATCGAGCCGCCCACGTAAGACTAGTGTGTACCGTACACGCGTTACTCTTTTTTGAAAAAAACAGCTGGAACTAAAAATAGGCAGAGCTGTTTCCGATAGGATCTTCTGGCGTATTTTTCTCTATGCAAACAGTCTAATGGGATGACTCCTCACCCCCCACCTGCCACCGCCACTGGCCGGGGATCCCTCCTGCGTGGGGCCATCACTGGCCTGCCAGCGCCATGACACACTCCGCCTGCCCTCACGCCCGCGGGCTATTTTCTTCCCGACCTTGACCTTCGAGACTCCCTCCCTCCCCGCCCCGCATGCTGCCTCCTCACAGCCACCCTGGTCCAAACCAAGTGAGTGAGGTCATTGTCATCTCATTCAGTCACTGAGCAAGTACGCCTCAGGGGCACACTGCGTGCGTGGCCCCGCGCTAGGGCGCAAACCGCAGGCCCCACCCTGGGAAGAGCGCGCTCTGAGAATCAGCACGTACTGGAGGGGCGGAGGGGGTGAATGAGAGAGGGATGGACAGCACGCCGAAGACATCAGCACGCCGCGAGGAGGAAGGGGCTGCGACCCAGAGGCGCGGCGTGGTCCTTCCCAGCAGGGGGAACGCAAACATGCAAAAGCTAGGTCCCAGCTGACTTGCAAAGCCAATTAGGGCAATTTCATTGGTGAAAACCAACTGGGGAAGTCTTGTGCACCCCCCTTGTCTGTGAGGGGCCTAGTTCTGGCCAGTGACACGAGAAAGTGGGCCTGGGGTGAGAAAGGCCTAAGAGAAAGCCCTTTTCTACCATTCTCCTCCCTTTAGGTTGGGAAGATGTGATGGCCGGCGCTCTGCAGCCATTATGGAACCAGGAAGCTAAGACAGCGCAGCAGGAAGACAGAAAGAGCCGCGTCCTCGCTGATACTGCTGAGCTCTGAAGCTAAACTGGGTGCGCCGATCTCTAGATGTGCGATATGTGAACTCCTGACTAGACTTCCCCATTTACGCCGATCTTTGTTGGGCCTCCGCGGCGGGCAAATGCGTCCCAGCCCTCCCAACCACGTCGTTTGTTCTTACTTTGGAGAGTAGTTGCACACGAGGTAGACGGCGTTCTCCCACACATCTCCCCAGACGTTGATCCTCCGGCAGGTGTTCACGGCGCAGCCGACCTTGTTCGTGGTGGCCCAGACCATCTGAGGGACGACAGCCCCGCGTCAGTTCAGGACCAGCCAACATGATGAGACCTGATCTAGAGGGCGGGCGCTGAGGGCTGAGCCGTGAGGGGTGGGGCAGGTCGTCCCCCCTGACCCCCAGAAGATGCACATGCTTGTTTTACACACACACACACACACACACACACAGACATACACATATACACATATACACACACCACACACATACATACACACACACCACACACACAGACACACACAGACACTCAGACACACACATACACACACACCACACACAGACACACACAGACACACAGACACCCACCACACACATACACACACACCACACACACAAACACACACACACTCAGACATACGCATATACACATATACACACACCACACACATACACAGACACACATACATACACACACAGACCCACACACATACACACACACCACACACAGACACACACACTCAGACACACACATACACACACACCACACACAGACACACACAGACACACATACACCCACCACACACATACACACACCACACACACACACACACTCATACATACACATACACACACACCACACACACAGACACACACAGACACTCAGACACACACATACACACACACCACACACAGACACACACAGACACACAGACACCCACCACACACACACACACACTCAGACATACACATATACACACACCACACACATACACAGACACACATACATACACACAGACCCACACACATACACACACACCACACCCACAGACACACACAGACACTCAGACACACACACACACAACCACACACAGACACACACAGACACACACCCACCACACACATACACACACACCACACACACACACTCATACATACACATATACACACACTACACACATACACAGACACACATACATACACACACAGACACACACACACACAGACACACACAGACACACATACACCCACCACACACACACACACACAGAAACCGTGCCAGCGATGTAAAGCCGCCACACCCGTTTCCAGGGCTCACTCAGCCTCTGTCCGTGGCCCACAACACACGCCCGCCCACCGGCTCCGCCGAGCGGCACCACGTTACATTACGGTAACGACCGCGCAGAGCTTCCCCGACTGGGCAGCGGCCCCGCACGGCCAGGCGGGTGGCGGGGCTTGGGGGCGCCGCGAGCGTTACCTGCGTGTAGTGGGTGCACATGGCCCCGGAGCACCTCTCCGGGCACCAGGGGCTGCACTCGTGGGGGTAGGGGTACGTGTAGTCCTTCACCTCGTCGTACCAGGCCTGAACGTGGAAGCCGGGGGAGCGGTACCTGCGGGCACATCAGCGGGTCACGTCCCGGCCACCGCGGGCCCAGCAGCGACCGCAGCGCCCGCCAGGCGCCACCAGGCACGGCCAGGCTGCCGGGGNCACCACCTACAACCCGAACTTGCGAGGAGCTCATCTGGGGACCCCCGGGTCCGTCGGGGCTCCAGGAGCGCTCCGGGTGGCCCGCATGCCCCCTGCGTGTGCAGGAAACGTCTGCGCGGGCCCCAGGGGGTCCTTCTTTACAATTACGTGTCTATTTCACGTACATTTGGGAAAATATATGCGGCCCCTGAGCCCCGTGTTTCCCAGATATCGCTTAAAACACAACTTGACTTAAGGCGTGAGTCCCCTTAGAGTCAGCGCAGAGAAAAGCAGGGAGTAAGTGCACATGTGACATCCGCGGAAGGTCTGAAAGCCGGGAGCTCACCGGCTACGGGGGGCGTGGGTCCCTGTCACGCCCAGACACGTGGGCGTCCCTGTCACGTGTCCCCGTCACGCCCAGACGGGAGCCTGGAGGCTCCCGTTTCCACACGGTCGTGGCTGATGTCATTCCTGCCGGGGACCCCGGGAGTCAGATACGAGGTGGAAAAGGAAGTCAGGATGCAGAAACCCGCAGGCAGACAGAGGGCTGCGGTCACGTGGAGAAACTCTTTGGGAAACTTCTCACTTAGGATTTTATCACCCGAGCCCTCCGGTGCCCCCAGGGGAGGAGACGCCTGTCCCCGCCCCGGTCACCATCCTTGCTGCCCACCGCCCCATCCAGCAGGTCGGCATCGTTCTTCTCTTACCAGGAAAGAAAAGAACCTGGATGCAAACCCCCATCACCGTCACCAGCAAGTGTAAACAACGCGAGTTCAACAAGGAGAAAAGACAGAAGGCATCTGGCTACGTGCAGAGCCCTGCAGCGAGCCAGGCACTGAGACGTCCTGCAGCGATTACTGTCAGACCCAGAGCGAACGGTGGCGGTCAGCGACGTGGCCGTGGAAGCGGCCTTTCTCCTGAGGGCCAGCTTAGGGAAGGACGCTCGCGGCCACGCAGCCACCGAGCTACGGGGCGAAGGGGCACCGGGGAAGAGCAGGGAAGTGGAGGGAGGGTTCCCTCCCTGTAGACATTCTATTTTCATCTATCGAAGACTGATTTTATAAAAAGCAGAATTCACCCAAGGACAAAAAAAAAAGGGTGTCAATTCACTTCCACGAAGTCACCTGTCACAGGTTCTGTCCCAGGGGCGCCTCTGGCCTGAGGGAGGGTACAGCTCACGGCCTCGCTGAACGCAGGAGCTGACAGAGCTGGGAGATATCTGGGCTGTGAGTCAGGCAAACCCCGACTCGTACTTTGGGGGAGATACTTCGAGTCCAGTGCAACCTTTCATCGGTTCGGGCAAAGCTCAAGGGGGCCCTGAGCCGCTGGTTGGCTCTGAGTCCGGACCTGGGGACTTGCGAACACAGCGCCCCGTCCCGTTAGTCAGCGGGTCCGCGCTGGCCCAGAAGCCACATTCCCCACGTCCTCTAAGGAAGCCGGGCCCTCAGCCGGGCAGGTGCTCGGCCATGTGCTCAGCTGACCCTGGGGGGCCAGTGGGGAGCCTCCTGCAGGCAAGGCGGCCTTGGCCGTGAGAGCCGGCTCCCGGATGGCCGGGCGGCCGGCGAAGAGCAGAAGGGGAGGGGCGGCTGCTCGCAAGGTGGAGCCCAGCTGGGCCTTGAGAATAAGCAGGACCCAGAAATGTCTGGCGAGGGCAGAGAAGACACTCTGGCCCGTCACAGGAAGAGCAACGTTCCTGTGTTCCCAGCGGACCCGGCCAGCTCCGCTCCACCCACCCCCCCAACCCGGCCCGACCGCCATGGGCTCAGGAATCCTTTCAAGGGGATGGGACGGAACGGCCAAGCTCTAGAAACCCCGAGCCCCGCGGTCTGCATCTCGAGCCCACAGGCAGGCACGCGTCCGTTTTGCCAATTACTCGAAGTGGCCCCGGGCACCGAGGCCGTTTCCCTACCTACAAATGGCACAGGTGGCCGTGAGGGCTGGACGTGACGATGGACCGTGGCGGCCAGGTCACAAGCGAGGGGGAGGGGGCCACGCGGCTCTTACCTGCCCCAGTGGACGCCCAGGTTCTGCCCAATGGACACCAGCAGACTGGTGGGCCCGTGTTCCCAGATGCACTCGTGAGCCCACGCCGCCGCCGACCGCTCCAGCTCCTCATCCCAGGTCTGCAGGGGGAGGCGATGCAGGGGAAGCCGGAGTCAGGGAGGTGTTGGCCACACCCCCCTCGGGGGAGCCGCGGCCGGGCCCCAGCTCCTGGGACACGGGGTTCTGTGCGTACGCTGGGGGGTCCCTAACCCAGCAAGCGGGGAGCGGCAGGTCCGCAAAGGGCCCAGAGAGGCTCACAGCTGCCTCCGGGCTCTCACGTGCCGGGGACGCCGAGCCGGCCCTTTGCACGGCCTCCCGGCCTGAGAGACGGGCGGGGGCCCACGACCCGGTGATGGAGCCGGCCGATGGTGCTGGCCGCTGCACTGCGCTCAGTGCCACAGAACTGAGTGCTTGAGGGCGGTCGGAACGGTAAATATTATGTTCTGTGTATTTGGTTGTTCCAAAAAAAAACGCAGGCAGTGCCTTTGCCCTGGCCCGGGCCACTCTCCTCTGGCACAGCCGGCCCCGAGTCAGGCAGGCGCGGGCAGGGTCTGGGCCGAGGCGCGCCCTGCCTCCTGCNGCCTCGTGCGGTCATCAGGCAGGGGCGGACCTTCCTGCAGAGCCCCGGCCCCCCGCACACAGTAGGCGCTCACTGGAAGGCTGTGAGGCCGAGCCCTGGGACGCAGCCGGGGACGGGGGGCCCTGGGACCCCAGCACGGAACACCGCCAAGCTGGGCGCCTCCCCAGCCTCTCGTCTGCTACCTCTTTCCAGCCTCAATGACAGAGTCCTGAACAGACACCCAGGGGGCAGGCCCGGGCCCGGGGCAGAGAGATGCCCCTGGGGCCCTGCGTCACCGCCCTTGACCTGATCCCGTCTCAGCTGCCATGGACTTTCCAGGTTCACTCGGACGTCAGACTCGTCTGTTGCCGACAGCGCCCCACCTTCAGCGCCCCCCGAGCGCTGTGCCGCTTCCGCCCGCGATCCTGTCCAGCGCCCAGGCCCAGCCCGAGGCGGAGAGGGAGTCAAGGCCCCAAAGGCCGCGTGCAGTGGGCAGGGGACAGGGCTGCCTTCAGGGGCGTGACCTGCCTGCCATTCCTGCTGTCCCCGTGAGGCCCGCAGTGCACTTCCTCCTTCCCAGAGAAACTGCCCGTACCAGCGTGGTGGCTCCTTCTCCCAGCAAGGGACCCCCGAGCCTCCCTGAAGGAACAGGCACCATTCACTGGGGGGCGGGGCAGTGGGGACAGTTGGCACCGTGCGCCTGGACCCCTCCCGGAGTGGCCCGCTGAGGTCCTTCCCGGAGCCCAGGGGGTCAGGGCGGAGCCGGTGCAGGCACAGCCCCCCCCCCCGAGGCTCCCCNCCGGGAGGGCGAGGACATGCTTGGCAGATCTTGGGGTCAAAGGCGTCTGAAATCCTGGCTGGAGACACGCAGACTTGACACGTGGTCTGCAGCCGAGCGCAGCCAAGCAGGGACCCGGCTCTCCCCACCCCTGCATTCGAGGCCTCCTCACAGGCCCTTGCTGCCCCTTGCTGGCTGTGTGACTGTGGTCAAGTGGCTTCACCTCTCTGTGCCTCTGTTGCCCCCTCTTATCCAGGGCTGATGGCGCCTGCTGGGATAGGATTGGGGGGAAGGTGGGCCGAGCAGGCATCGAGCCCCAGGGACGTGCCAAGTAGCTCTCAGTAAACACTACCAGAATATTAAGGAGATTCACTTTCTCAAGCACCCACCCTGTGCCCGGGGCAGTGTGCTTGCCCAGAAACATCATTAGCACCATTTTCTTATTTAATTATCACAAGAAGTCCTTGGGGTAGGTTTGATTTCCCCAGTGCTCTAGAACAAAAAAAAAAAAAAAAAAAAAATTCTTGAGGCTAAGAGAGGTTGGGTAACTTGCCTAAGGTCACAGAGCAGGAAGTCAGAACTTTAACAACCCAGCTTTATCTGGCTCCCGAGGTTGGGGGGAGGGGGGTGGGTGTCTCATCTTGCTCTGTGTCCTGGCACCAAGGGCCAGTCCCACTCCTCTAGACTAATAATAGCTACGAAGATAATAATAGCAAAAATACATTAACACGTATTTACTGCGTGTACATTATCTCATTGAGTCTTCCAAACAACCCTATGGGAAAGGCACGTTTATTATCCCCATCGTGCAGGTAAGGAGACATTAACACAGAGAGGTTAACTAATCTGCCTGAAGTCACACAGCGACCAAGCCAGGCCGGCTGGCTCCAGCCTGTCCACTTATAAAACCTCAAAATAGGGCATCTTAACTCTTTGGAGTTTTAAAATCCACCTTGCGGGGGCGCCCGGTTGGCTCAGTCGGTACAGCATGTGACTCTTCATCTTGGGGTTATGAGTTCAAGCCCCGCGTTGGGCGTTTATTACTTTCAAATAACATCTTTAAAAATAAACAAATGAATGAATGAAATAAGATGCACCATTCGGGGCCCCTGGGCGGCTCAGTCGCTTGAGCATCGGACTCTGGGACTCGGCTCAGGTCATGATCTCACGGTGCACGCGGCCAGCCCAGAGCCTGCTTGGGCTTCTCTCTCCCCGACCCTCTGCCTCTCCCTCCCTGTCTCTCTCTCAAAATAAATAAACTTTAAAAAAAAAACAACAACCCACCTTTCGGTGCTGAGGCTATTTCAGGCGACTGCGGCTCAGAGCCCCGGCAGGCAGGCCCGAGCCAGATTTTCAAGACATTTTCTCAAATTATCGCCACTTGTTGGGAAACCAGGAGAAGCAGATGGGGAGCACGGGGTGGAGACTCTGGGTCTCACGCCTCCTTCCCTGCCTCAGGCCCCTGCTCAGAGGTGGCCCCAGCCACACCCAGGAAGGCTCAGCTCCCATGAAAGGCCGTGTAGACCTCAGACCCAGAACCACGCGAGTGTGCAAACAGGAACGCACAACCCCCCACGCCCCCCGCTGCGCATTGAAGCCCTGCTCCTTCGCCCCGAATCCTCCCTACGGCCGCTGGGCGAGCACAGCATAAACCCAGCCCGTTCCCAAAAGGAGGTGGAACCAGATGGGATCCTGGGGGCTTGGGGCTCAGTCAAGTTTCAGGCAAGGAAAATTCTCCGCTCCCTAGCGAGCACCACGCAGGGCCTTGGGGTGGGAAGGGGCTGGGAGGAAGGCTGACCTGTCAGAGACGAAGAGAGTCCCTTCCCTGCGGGCACCAAGGCCAAACCACCAGGTCCTGGGAAGGATCGGGGAAGAGTCCACACCCAAAGCCGCAAAGAAATCTGCCCCAATTCCCTACATCTTTAACCCTAAGAAGGTCTGCACCCGCCGTCTGACGCACTAGTATTTTGAAAGGGAGCCCATTCCTCCTCCTAAGATTAGCACAACCCCAGGACCCTGGGGGCTCATTTAAGCGTCCGACTCCAGGCTTCGGCTCAGGTCATGATCTCACGGTTTGTGAGTTCGAGCCCCGCATCGGGCTCTGTGCTGACAGCATGGAGTCTGCTTGGGATTCTGTCTCTCCCTCTCTCTCTGCCCCTCCCTGGCGCGCTCTTGCGCTCTCTCTCTCTCTCTCTCTCTCTCGACAAATAAACAAACATTAAAAAAAAAATTAGCACAACCCCATTAGAGTAAATGCCTGGGTGATTTTCTTGAGGGAAAGAAATGATTTCATAATAAACTCCCAGAGGACTGGGGGGCATTCTGCCCGCCTGGCAAGCTATAGCCGGTGACGGGCCACCTCCCAAGGGCCCAGACGGTGACGATGAGGGGCGTGCAGGCCCGCCGGGCGGTCCCTGACCACCAGGGCCTCCTACGTCAGAGCACAAGGCGGCGTGAAAGGGACGGTGAAGTCCAGAGGAGGGAGGCGAGCCGGTCACTGA
>NW_027528369.1:7935926-7964596 GCF_008692635.1 Crocuta crocuta | reverse complement strand
GGCTCCTGGGGGGGGGGGGCCTGGTAGTGTCTTTGGGGGACCCCGTGCGGCCTCTCGGGACACAGGAGCTCCTGATGAGCGGCCCGGGAGCCAGCCTGAGCGTGTGGGCTCCATCCCGGGCGCACAGGGGACCTGGAGACTGGGGGGCAGGCGGCAAACTCTGTGAATCTCAGGAAGGTTACAGGAAGCAGGTTGGGGACAGGCCAGCAGGGGGGGGGGGGGGAGGGGCAACAGGAGAAATGAGAAGCCCCAGGGCTCATTGAGGAGTGGGAGGGACGCACACGGGGTAGGGGGGATGGAAGATGCTGGAGAGGCCCATGGATGCTGGGGGGGCCGTGCGGGTGCCCGGGTTTAAACTGAGTGCAGACAGGCGGCTCGGAGCCTGAGTTCTGCTGTCAGTTCTGCCACTACCAGCTCTGACCTCGGGCCTCAGTTTCCTAGTCTGTACAATGGGAGAGTAGCAGCGGCTGGGGCGGCGCGAAGCGGTATCGGCAGAAACAGAGAGGCGGGAGGGGAGGCGGGGCTGGAGGCACGGACTTGGGGAGCCGCCTAACCTGCTCCTCCGTGTCAGATTTCCCCGGGGTCACGGGAGGCCGTCCGCTGTCCCCTGTGTGCCGGCCCCTCGCCAGCAGACCCCCCATCTGTCAGGGACCCGGACCCCGCTGCCGCTCGGACAGCGATGAATTCGAGCTGCGCCCTGACCGCGGTGCCCGGGGCCCCGGCTGTGAGCACCTGTGCCCGGCACCTTCCAGGATGTCCCCGTGCGGCCACCGAACCGTGGGGAGGAGGGATCCTCAAAGGGGAGGCCGGGGCTCCCGCTGGCTGAGGACACATCACGGTCACAGGCCAGGAGGCAGCAGAGCGGGGACTGGACTCGCAGAAGCTCCGCCCTTAGACTCCACTCTGCCCCCGGGAGGCCGGCCTCTGCGCGGGGAGCTCAGCGGCGCTGTGTGGGTGTGAAGAACAGGCAGGGGGCGCCCCCCCCCAGAGCAGATGGGGCCCCGGCCCCGGGCACGGCGCTCACCATGTACTCCATGTTGGAGGCCGGGGGGTACACCTGGCCCCGGAGTTTGTTGTGCAGCATGAGAATCTCCTCCTTGTCCGACCTGGGAATGGCCCTCCTGACCCGCGAGGGCGGCGCATCCTGCTGGTACTTGCTGAGCAGCTTCTCCAAGTGGGTGATGTTGGGCAGGAAAAAGCCTTGGGCTCCGCACACCAGGAGCAGCAGCCCCAAGGGGACGAGGCCGTTCAGGGTGCAGCTCATGGCGCCGGCGGGCAGCGTGGACCAGGGCGACGATGTGGCTCCGGGGCGCGGGCTGTGGGGGGAGGGGGAGACGTGTCAGCGTTCGAGCAGCCACAGCGTGGGCTCTCCCCACTCTGCAGACGTGAACATCGAGGCCCAGGGAGGCCCAGCAACCACGCCCCCCCAAGACAGGAGTCACCCTCGCTCCTCTCCCCCTAAAGGGCCACGGACCGTGGTCCTGTCCTGGCCCGTCGCCCAGAGTGGGGTGTGCGTGCGCACAGGGAAGAATCGATCTGTCACCGGGACCTTTACTGGGCATCTATTTTGTGCTAGGCCCTGGGGCACAAAGGTGGAGAGGACGCTGTGCGTCATCGCAGGGAGCTCCCAGGTGGGCTGGGGACAGTGGCGACGAAAGGCCGTCCCCGGCGGGGCAGCGGTGACTGCAGCCCGCGTGAGGGGTGCTGAGCCGCCCCGGCCCCCGAGGCTCTGCCCTTGCATCAGGAATCAGCCCTCCTCCATCAGTCCGCTGGCTCTGCAGGGGGCGTGAGGCCGGGGCAGGGAGGGGCGGGAGGAGCGGGGAACCCAGGAGCCATGGCAACAGGCCCGGCTCCCTCCCCATCTCTCCCTCCCAGGGAGCTCCCTCCGGGGGTGGGCAGCAAGTCCGTGCTCGACTGCCCCCCCCAGGAGTCGACCCAGTCACGCCGACCCCCGGGGGGCCCCCCCAGCTCTCTCCAGGGTTAGTGGCATCACCATATATGAACATTCTCCAGCTGCAGAAGGCCGGGCTGGGAGAGCAGCCAAGGCACGGACGCCGGACCGCGATCTGAGACAGCGCAGGAGCAGAGGCCGACGTCAGGGGGTGCCCGCTGGTGTCACGCCCGCCCCGGGGGCTGTCGCGCTGTGCGCCCCGACAGCTCGAGGGCCAGGGCGCCCCTGCCGCCGTGAGGCGGGCATTGCTCGTATGAACCAGCGTGATTCACCCGAGGCCCGGGGTGGGGTCAGGCGGCCAGCGGGCACCACTCGAATGACTGGCAGGGGGGCAGGTAAACAAACCGGGGCGCACTGGGCCCTGATATCGCACAGCAGGCGACAGGAACGAGCTAGGGCCACGTGAGCGTCCTCGGTCATCCATTTTGATGTCGGGTTAAATAAGTAAGTTGTAGTGGGGGCGCCTGGGGGGCTCAGTCAGCTTGAAGGGTCTGACTGTTGATTTTGGCTCAGGTCATTATCTCACGGCTCAGGGGATCGAGGCCTGTGTTGGGCCCGTGTTGTGCTGTCAGCACAGAGCTTGCTCGGGATTCTCTGTTTCGCTCCCCCTCTGCCCCTCCCCCACCCGAGCACACACGCATGTGCTTTCTCAAAATAAATAAACATGAAAAAAATTTTAATAAAAAACTAATTTGTAGAAAATGACACTAATGGTACCACTTGTGAAAACTATAAAACAGAAAACCACGTTTTGCATAATGGACAGATATATATCGATATAGACATACATGTATACATATGCCTATTGAATATATATTATATATCACACACACATATACGCATGTCTGTATATCTGTGTGTACATACAGGTATATGGGGGGGGGTTATATGGTAAAACCACGGCTGAATCAGGCCAAGTTCATAAAGCCATTGACTCCAGGGTGAGGGAGGTAAAACTGGCAAGGAGAATGTGAGGGACCCCATCTCTGTCTTTAATATATTATTTGTATTTTTTTTTTTTTTTTTTTTTTNNNNTCCAGGCTCTGAGCTGGCAGTCAGCACAGAGCCCGACGCGGGGCTCGAACCCACGAACCGCGAGATCATGACCTAAGCGAAAGTCGGACGCTTAACCGACTAAGCCACCCAGGCGCCCCTGTATTTTTAAAATCTCAAGCAAATAAGGCAAAACATCACTCTCAGGGACAGGCTGCATCAGCAAGAACAGCAAAGCGGCGACCCAGGGAGGGGTCCTGGGGGCCCGCGCCCGGATAGGGAGCACACGCCATCCTGTGCACTGGTCTGTTGGTAAAACATATCAATTAGTGAAAGGAAGCAAAACACCAAAGCACGAGAAGACGCAGAAACAACTGCTGGCTCCAAGCTCATCTTTCCGGCATGTTCTCCTGAACAGGTGCCACCTGGATCCAAAGGACACGACAAGCCGCCTTCAGTGTGAACAAGAACAGACCTCCTGTGGGGCGCCTGGGGGGCTCAGTGGGTTAAGCGTCTGACTTCGGCTCAGGTCATGATCTCACGGTTGGTGGGTTCGAGCCCCGCGTCGGGCTCTGTGCTGACAGCTCAGGGCCTGGAGCTGCTTCTGAGTCCGTGTCTCCCTCTCCCTGCCCCTCCCCTGCTCATGTTCTGTCTCTCTGTGTCTCAAAGTAAACAAACATTAACAAAAGCGGGGAGGCCTCCTGTGCCCAGGGCTTGTAGGCCGCTCCTTCTCTGTGCGGCCCCCGTGAGAATCTGCGGACAGCCTCTGAGTCGGGGGCGCCATGCCGAGATCGAGTCACAGCCTCCCATCAGAGAACCCAACACGCGACCTTCTCCAAGGGCCTTCTCCCTGCACCTCAGCCGGTCACTGCCCGGGAAACGCAGACTTGCCCCAGGCCGCGCCGCTCACGGCACCTCGCGGGCACCATGCCCGGTGCCCTGTCGCTTCTGCAAGTGGCTGGGCCACGCCGGAGCCCGGGGTCCTGGGGGTCCCCGCTGGGGAGGGGCAAGGCCCAGGTCCTGAGGCTCCGGCAAAGTCCGTGCCGCAGGGGAAGCGTGGGGACAACAGGGTGTGGTGCTGTCCCCAGGGCCGCCTCCCCCCGCCCCCCGCACAGAGCTGGCACAGAGGAAACTAACATGGGGCCCTGGGCTGAGCTCTGGTCCCCCCAGACCCACACGCTGAGGCCCCCAGCACCTCAGAGTGAGGCTGCACCTGGAGTCGGGGCCTGTAAGGAGGTTGTGACGTGAAGATGAGGTCACTAGTGGACCCTGATTCAATCTGACCGCTGTCACCATAAGAGAAGGACTTAGGAAGCAGACGGTCACGGAGGGAGGACCATGTGAGGCCCTGGAGACGGGCCTCGGAGAAGCCCACCCGGCCCACACCGCGGACCCCCAGCCCCCAGAACGTGAGAACATAAAAGACTGTTGAAGCTGCCGGCCGGTGGCACCTGGTCATGGCCGCTCGGCAACCTAATACCTGCATCGGGCAGTAAACAGCTGAGCAGGACTGCAATCCTGATGTCCCACTGGAGGAGGCGGGGGGGGGCGGTGAACCAGAGGCCCAGCCCCACCGGACCCAGGAGGCTGACGCTGAGGGATACCTCCTGGGAGCCGCCTCTGGACTTCGCATCTCACCCACCCAATGATCCAGCGCGATTGCGCCCATTTCACAGAGGAGGAGACTGAGGCCCCTGCCGTTTCAGGATGAGCCCAAAGTCATACAACAGGGGAACAGAAACCCTGCGCTTGGGACGCAGCCTTGTGGCCCCAGGGCCCTTTCCTGGTGCTGCCCTGCCTCCCCGAAGGTGGGCTTCCAGGAGGAGTCCCCAGCCCCACTCTGCCAGGGACCGGCCCGAGACAGCACAGCCTCGAGTTACAGCCCTCTTTCCACCGGCCTCCGAGTCTGACGTCAGTTCCTGACAATGAGAAGGCACCCGTGTGTCACCCCGCGGGGACCAAAACCTTTACACCACGGTGACCTTTCACCAAAATGCGCCTCCACCACTGGGTTGGACACCCAGCCGACCTCCGTCTGCCGGTGTGCCCTTGATGCCCCCGTGGCAAGCTGACCTCTGACCTCTGGCATAGACTGATGCTCTCTGATTTGGACCCCTGATCCTCCTGGGGTTGGCGAGGGTGAACCTCGCTTCTCCGACAGCTCTGCCCCACTCTGTCATCCCTGGCCCGTCCCCGGCGCCTGGAGGCAGGCACTGTGCGCGGCTGCACAGCACAGCTGACACGCCCTCCGGGGACTACGGCTCCCCCCGCCGCAGTGGCGAAACCCAGCCCGCGAGGCTGCACATGAGACAGCAGCGCCCGGGGCTCACGAGAACATACCAGATGTCAGGCCACCGGGGAGGTGGGGAGGGAGCCCGAAGGCAAGACCCCAGCCCAGCAGACGGAGGTCGCGGGGATCAAATCCCCACAACACTGTCCAGAGCTCTCAAAGACATCCGGAGTCCTCCAGGGAGGTGGCTGTTTCCAACCCCATTTTCCAGAAAGGAAAACCGAGTCCAGGAGACACTGCCAGGTGTCTGTGAGGCTGTGCAGCCAGTTAGAGATGGAGCCAAGCCGTGAATCCAGCTTTCTGAAAGCTTGGGGACCTTTCTTTTTAATGTTTTTATTTATTTTTGAGAGTGATGGAGCACAAGTGGGGAGGAGCAGAGAGAGAGGGAGACACAGAATCTGAAGCAGCTCCAGGCTCCGAGCCGTCAGCACAGAGCCCGACGCGGGGCTTGAACTCACAACTGTGAGATCATGACCTGAGCTGAAATCAGGTTAACTGACTGAGCCCCCCAGGCGCCCCAGGGAACTTTCAACACACAGCTCAGGGGATCAGCCGACCCTTGCATTCCCGATCCAGCAACGGGGTCCCCTCATATCATCTCCCGGGCGAGGCTGTCCCCCAAACCCGCCTCTCAGGAGCAGGTGAGAGAGAGAGAGAGAGAGAGAGAGAGAGAGCAAGCCTGCTCTGGGCTCCGTGCGTCATCCCCGGGGGCTGCCTCTGTGGTGTTCGGCACAGGCTGCCAGGAAGACGCATCTCCACCAGGTTTGCCAGCTGTCAGCTCCGAGAGGCGCCAAGCTCTTCCCTCTTGCACACGCTGTTCCCACAGCTCACCCCGAGGCCTCGGCCTCCGCCCTCCCTGGCCCGGGCCAGGCACATTCATTTCTGCTCTTTTGGTAAAGATGCAGCTTCGGGGTCACGGCTGAATCAGCCACCCCGGGACCTGTCGGGCTCACTCGCTGCCAAATCGCCGACATCAGACAGCTTGGTGTTGAAGGAATATTTCTGGAGTGAATGTTGATCTCCAGGCGAGATCAGAAGAGCCGTATAAGGACTCGGCGTGGCACTGGCTCCTTGGTGTTCCCCGCAGCACGGGCCCTCTGGGAACACAGAGCTGGGTGAGCTCCTGACACTGCCCGTCCCCCACCCCTCCACCCCCGGCTGTGAGGCTGGGGCAGGGCCGGAAGCCTCTAGGCCTGGCCACATCTATAAGGCAGAGAATTATGGGGCTTGTCTGACATTGGCCAGTCAGCGGTGAACAAGCCAGACAGGTCTGCGGACGTGCTTAAGCACCAGGAGGCTTCCAGAAGGCAGGGGCCGCTCACCTAAGTGCTCACTGATGAGCAGGGTTTCACTCACGTGGCCCGGCTGGGGCCACGGGATGAGCCGTGTGGGAAGGAACGAACGAGACAATGAACATGAGTAGCTCATAAGTGTTCGCTGTTATAATGACCACGGTGATGCTAAATGTGCCAGAGCGCTGCCTGAAGAAGTTTCTAGAAGGCTGGGATTAATCATGGGGAACGAGTAATGACTATTCTCTCGTCGTGACCTCATTACATTATTTCAAAGCCCCTCCTCCACCCTGAAACGCAAAACCTAATTTTTGAAAGTTGCATTAAATGTCTCACGCTTGCAGGGGTTAAAAATGCTTGAAACCCACTTTGCTCAGTGCAGACCTGAGCTGTGGGCCACTCTCTCCCAGCTTTCTGGGTAAGCAGGTTCCAAGATGTCAACGGGCCGGGTCTGGAGCCTGGCGGGCTCAGTCAGCGGAGCACGCGGCTCTTGGTCCTGAGGTCATGAGCTGGAGCCCCATGTTGGGTGCGGAGCCTATTTGAAAACTTAAAAAATGAAAATGAACCAGGTCTGGGGCGCTCGCGTTGACCACCTGGCCAGGGATCGCCTGTACCCACTCCGGTGCCCTGACTGCCACGAAGCCCCACCTCCTTCCAGGGCCGAGCCTCTCCAGCTGCACTGCGTGCTTCCTGAGGGCTGGGACCAGTGTTTGTTAGTAAATGTCTAACAACTATCATGCGGAAAAAGACAAAAATATTCAGGGGCGCCTGGGTGGTTCAGTTGGCTAAGTGTCCAACTTCGGCTCAGGTCATGATCTCACAGTTTGTGGGTTCAAGCCCCGTGTTGGGCTCTGTGCTGACAGCTCAGAACCTGGAGCTGCTTCGGATTCTGTGTCTCCTTCTCGCTCTCTCTGCCTCTCCCCAACTCACGCTCTGTCCCTCTCTCTGTCTCTTAAAAATAAATGAACAGTAAAAAAATTTTTTTAATTCACCCTGATAGGTTCCCTTCGTATAAATATTCCCACATGGCCAATTTCAAGCAACCCGCATGAGGTCACTGAACGTGGGATTTCTGGAAAGCTCGAGCTGGCCCACCGTCTTGTGGTCTTTCCATTAAAAAGACGGGGTCGAGGGGCGCCTTGGTGGCTTAGTCGGTTAAGCGTCCGACTTTCGCTTAGGTCCTGATCTCGCGGTTCGTGGGTTCGAGCCCCGCGTCGGGCTCTGTGCTGACTGCCAGCTCAGAGCCTGGAACCTGTTTCAGTCTGTGACTCCCTCTCTCTCTGACCCTCCCCTGCTCAAGCTGTCTCTCTCTCTCTCCTAGAAATAAATAAAACATTAAAAAAAAAAATTTAAAAAGATGGGGTCGAGACTACGAACCTCACAGGCAGCGATAACAGCCACTTGTAGTAAAGATTCGGACGTGCTACGTTCTGAGCTTTTATTAACTTTGTTTTAAACATGACTTACTTTGCACTAAGTTTACCTAATGCGAAGGTTGTGTGTACCTGGCTCACAGCCTCTCTGGAAGTTCAACGGAGCATCACGCGCAGGTGGGGGCACACCGCCGGCGGCCACCGAGTCTCAATCCTCCTCACAGCCCCGGGGGTAGTAACTGTTCCCCGAACACGGACCACAAGAGCCGCACCCACAATTCTGCCGCACGAGGCGGCTGGCAGGGAGGCGGGGGCCCCTCCCTCCTACTCCCCAGACCGGCGGGGTCACTGCGGTCATCAGCCCTGCGTCCGAGGGACCCGAGGCTCTAAGCAGAGAAGCGACTCGCTCGCAGGGGCTCAGAACACCCGTCGCGCTCCGTCTGGCCGTGGGCGCGACTCTCCCGCACGTGAGGGCACCGCCGGGCTCCGGCCGCGACAGCCGCACTCATTTCAGGGAGGAATGAGACGCCCGGCCAGCGGGACAGCAGCTAACCCGACAGGCCGGGGACGCCCCAGGCTCCCTCTGCTCTTTCTCAGAAGCACAAAGAACTCGAGATGTGAGTAAGGGCCAAGAGCAGATCTCAGTCATACCCACAAACCACCCAAAATTCTAGGAATGGAGCGGTGGCTGGGAGGGGGGCGGGGAGACACCGCGGCGCGCCGGGGGCAGCCCCGGGACTGGCCGGGGCCTCTAGGGAAGGGCGTCTGGGTGAGCACCAGACACCCGGGCAGGGGAGAGGGGAAGGGGGGGTCTTCGCTGCTGCGGGATCCAGTCAGTTTTCCTTAAACTCTTCCCGCAGGATTAGGGCTGGGGGGGGAGAGGGCGGCCAGTCCCTCCCCTGCAGCCGCCCCGCCCCCGGCCGTCCACAACCAGGCAGACAGGATCCTACAAGAAACCCATTCGACTTCTTTAATACGATGCCGAGGACACACAACACTCTGGGCAAAAACAGAACTCATTTTGCACAAAAAAAAAAAAAAAGAACTAAAAATCAGGTGTGTTCGATGTTAACAAAGAGCCACTGTAAAGTGCCGGCACAATGAATGAAGTGACATTTGCTCAAAACACCCTGTCCTTGATTCCTGAGGCCCCTCGTCTGCCTCCGCGCACGCATGCGAATGTGGAGCAAAGCTTCAGATAAACAGCGGGAGACCCCGGCCCCTCCCCCCAGCACCCGCAGTCAAGGGCCCCCCCAGGGCAGCGTGGAGAAGCGGGGACCGTGGGTCAGACCCGGGTTCGAACCCCCCAGGCAGAGCCCCGGGCTGCCCAGAAGGTCCCTCAGCCTCTGAGTCTCAGTTTCTCGAGGGGACAGTGAGGCCCTGAACTTCTCCGAGGGAGGGGGGGAGGGAGGGGAAGACGGCAAACGTCGTGGCTCCAGGGAGATCGACTGACTGTCTCCTGTCTCGTCCTGGGTGAATTCAGGCGTCTCAGCTCATTTCGGGCACCTGCTCAGCCTCCTGCCTGACATGCTGGGTGGTCTCCGTAAGGGGGAGTCACGGCCCCTGGCTCCGGACCAAGCTCAGAGACACAGGGCGCCGGGATCAGGGTGTGGCGTCTCCCCGCCGCCTTGCGGAGGGCAACCCCAGGGCAAGCCATCCGGGGCCACGGAGTCCTTGGGACATTCGGGCACCCGGGACAGTCCGCCCTCGAGAAAGGGAGGAGACCCCACAGCAGATAGATACAAAAGGCGTGAGGACACAGCTTGGAAACGGGGTCGGTAACATTAGGCGGAGGAAGGGACAGGGGCCGCTCTGGCCGGGGTGGGTGGCAAGGACCCGCTGAATTCTCAAGACGACGGAATGCCAGGCAGCAGGGGCCACAGGGACAAAGGCTCGGGGATGGTCAGCATCTCGGCACGACCAGCGGAGCTGGGGGAAGATGGGGGTCGCAGAGGACGGCGGGGCCAGGTGGCTAGGGGCCTTGGAGGCCACCATTAGGGGTCTTGATTTTTACTCCAGAAGCAGAGGGGCAGCAGCTGAGGGGATTCGGCCGACGGTTAACAGCCTGCTTTATGTTTTGAAAGGCCATCAGCAAACAACAACCCAGGCAGAGCTCGTGGACATAACCGTGAACAAAGAGCCAGCCTCCAGGGATTAAACGTGCTCAGTTCTGTTTATGTGAAGTTCAGAACCAGGCAAAACCAACCTGGGCCGTCACGCGTCTGGAAAGGCTGGCCCCTGGGGGCGGGGCCGTGGGAGGGGCCTGGGGCAGGTGGGNTTTTTTTTCTTTTGAAATCGCTCTGGCTTCTGCTTCCAGAATGGATCAAGGGAAGCCTGGGAGGCGGCAAGGAAGGAGATCCTCACGGCTGCCCTGGGCAGGGCGGTTGGGGGGGGAGATTGCAGGGCAGAGGCAGCTGCGGGGGCCTGGCCTCTGACAGCCCTTCAGAGCGGAGCCCGGATAAAACCCGGCGGGGGCCTCCCACTTGGACCAGACGCCGCGGCTCCCAGACAGGGCCCGGTTCATCCCAAGTCTGAGAGAGCACTTTGTCCAGCGACGCCGGAGCTGAAAATACCTTCGGTGCCAGTGACGCCCGAGCCTTGAAGGTTCCCGGGAATAAACAGGGTTTTCAGCGGCCGGGCACCCCGCCCCCCCGGGTTTTCAGCGGCCAGGCGCTCCCCCCCCCCAGGAGAACAGACTGGCTGTGTGGGAGACGGCTTGGGGGCAGCAGGGGAGAGGGGGCTGCGATAGGTGATATACATACTCGCAGATACGTTTTCGGGGCTGTCGAGGAACAGCCCATTGGCTCATTGTGTCAGAGGGGGCATTAGGGGCTTACGGACAGACGTACCTCCAAAGCTCCAGGGCACACGGGACACTAAATGTGGTCTGAAGGAAGATGCTGGAAACCCCAGGACACTTGCTCAGGCCCCAGAGCAATGAGTGCCAACCAGCTGAGCATTCTTCCAGAAGAAAGGCTCTGAGCCTGCCAGGAGAGGCCCCTGGACCCTGCCGGGAGGTGGCCACGCTGGCCCCCAAGGCTCTTCCTCCCATCTGGCTGTGTGACCTCCGTCAGGTGGCACCAGGCTCCGTAAACGGAACCTTCCCTACAGTTTCACACCACCCTCCCCCACGGGCCGGCCACCCCCACCCCGTGTTTGTGCCAGGGCCCCAGGGCCAGTCTTCGTCAGCTTTCTAGGGCAGGAGGCCCCACGTTCAAGCCTGCACCGGAAACCGTCGTTAAATCACCGCTTGCTGGCCCCACGCCCACAGCTCTGACTCAAGGGGCCTGGGGTAGGGCCTGAGAACCCGCATTTCTAGCAAGTTCCCAGGGACTGCTGCTCCCCCCGTTTGGAGGGGGACCCCACTTTCGACAGCCACTCCCCCAGACCGGAACAGCCTCAAATCTCATGCCCCGCCCTGATCTAATCCGGCAGTCCCCAAACTCCAGTCCTCGGGGTACCCCGGTCCCCAGCGCCGCCGCCTTCCCACCGGCTCCCGGGGCGCTAGGTCCCTGTTTTGTATTTTTACTTAAGACAGCCCGCACGGTGGGTTCACAGAAATTTGCCTGTAAAAGGTAATTTTCTATCACCACCATTTACAAAGAAGACGATCGGTTCCGCCTTGGTCGGAGGGTAGGAATAAACCTAGACACGCTGAAGTCACCAAGTGAGGCCCTCCTGCTGGGCACGGAGGCCGGCCGCAGGCTCTTACGCCTTTGCCGTAAAGGGCGAGCAGGGTGCTGGGCAGCCGTGGGGTCAGACAGCACCACCCACGTTCACCTTGACCTAAAAGGACGGCTCCTGGATCGGGGACCTTTGCTGCCGGGTCTGCGTGCACGCAGGCTCAGCCACCTCGGGGACTTGGGGGTGGGGTAGAGGGTGGCTCCCCGCACTTTGGGGGACACCGTTCATTTCCCAGCGATCTGTTCTGAAGTGCACGCCTTGCAGCTGGAGCCGGAAATCCGAACTCGGTGCAGCTCCCTCCACCTGCAGGCACCGTGTCCGCCCGGCCTGATGCCTGGACTCGAGCCACACCAAACGCAGCACCGTTTGCCCCAGGTGCCCGGCCCCTCCCGTCTCCAGGCTGTGGCACACACGCAGTGCCTCCGCCTGGGGCGCTCTCTGTCACCTTTCCCTGCAGCTGCTCTTGAAGGATCTCTCAGGCTCTTAACAAATCAGCCCCGGCAGATGCCATCAAGGTCCCCATCCTGGAGAGATCCAGAGGGGGCTCTTCCCAACCCAGGAGAACTTCAGAGCAGGCTCCATTCTGGGGCCCATCTGACTACAAACAGAATGGAAGCCCTGTTCTTTTTCCTTCTGGGGTACTGCCCGTCTGCGCTCACAGTGGGGTGCGGTCCAGAAATCTGGAGTGAGAACGTGGGATTTCATAATTTATAATATTTTTTAAACGCTGGCCCAGAAGTTGCATGGTCCGCGTTAGGAATGGCTTGGTCCCCCGGATCTTGTGGTTTTGTCTAAGCTGACACAGCCTTCGAGACGGTCAGAAAAGGCAAATCTCCCTGGGGCTGAGCCACGAGGGGCCGTCTGTCCTCATTGCCTTGACAAGGGGTGTCTGTCCACAAACACCCACAACTGCGCAGGCTGGGACACAAAGCCTCAGACAGGATTCAGTTGCTGCTGTGACCACAGGGGGAACGTCAGCATGTCCCCCCTCCAAACACCCAGACGCCAGAGTTCCCCACGTCCACGGCAGAGGGCGCTGGTCTGTTCCGGAACCAGACGAACTGCGTCTATGCTTCTTTAAGAAAGAAGCCAAGAAGGGAGATTGGAGAAAAGAAACGTGGTCCGTCCACACACTGGATTATTACTTGGCCATTGAAAGTAATGGAGCCCCGCATCGGGTTCTGTGCTGACAGCTCAGAGCCTGGAGCTGCTTCGGATTCTGTGTTTCCCCCTCTCTCTGCCCCTCCCCTGCTCATTCTCTCTCTCTCTCTCTCTACCCCTCCCCCACTTGCGCTGTCTCTCTCTCAAAAATAAACATTTAAAAAAATTTTAGGGGCGCCTGGGTGGCTCGGTCATTAAGCGTCCAACTTCGGCTCAGGTCAGGATCTCACAGTTCGTGAGTTCTAGCCCTGCGTCAGGCTCTTTGCTGACAGCTCAGAGCCCGGAGCCTGCCTTGGATTCTGTGTCTCCCTCTCTCTCTACCCCTCCCCTGCTCATGCTCTGCCTCTCTGTCTCAGAAAGAAGGAAGGAAGGAAGGGAGGGAGGGAGGAAGGGAGGGAGGGAGGAAGGAAGGAAGGAAGGTAGGTTGGGAATGGCTGGTCCTACCAACCACCACCAAACCTGCCCTGCCCTCCCTGTTCCAGAACGGAGCGAGCTTCATTTAAGACTTTACGAGAGGCTCGGGGTCCCCATCCCATGAAGGTCTGAGCATCTACTCAAGTCCATTAACGGAAGATAAAATGAATCGTGCCTGTGTTGTACTTTCCTTGTTTGACAAGCCATCAGCCCCATTGAGTGATGTTGGGCTTGCACATCTGGGACTGATCAAAAACCAGTGAGTTTACAAAAAAAAAAACCAAAAAACCTTCCTAGGTCTGGAGCAAGCAGACACAGAGGCACCTCCCGTGCGTAGTAAATTACACTGGTGACAGAGGAAAGAAATGTTCCAGCTCCCACAACGCCAAAGAGGTCAGCGTCTGAGGGTCCTGCCTCTGGGGGACCGTTTTCAAATGCAGCCTACGAAAGGCCAGAGAGCCAACCTGGGGTCTTTGAGGGAGGGACGGAGTGTGGGACTTCCGCCCAGGCTCCAGACCCCCCGCTACCAAGTCCAGGGGCAGAGCTCTGGGGGCCAGCACTGATCCCGACTCCACATGCACAAGAGGCCCTGCGTGGCGGCAGCAAGCAGGCTGGCCACTGGCTGAACGCCTCCCTCCAGAATCTGGGGTGGGGCCCAGCGGGGGGGTGGGCCGGGGGGGCAGCTCCCCCCTGTCCCGGGCTGCGTCACGTTGCATACGTACCTCAATCACCCGAGACTGCATTTCCTCCTTGTAAAAAGGAAGACAGTGCCCACCTCATAAAGAAGGCGGTGAGATCATCCACGTCAAACCCCGGGCACATCTGGCTCAGCCTTAAGTTTTGATACCGATACGAGCTGCTGGTATTGCTATAAATGTTACTATTGCTATTCCCAGTCCTATAGCTTAAGAGAGTCCGTAAAAACAATCAAAATCGCCTTCGGTCTCCTCCCAGGGTGCCTATCATTGAGAACCTGGGGCTTGGGCTTAACTCTGCCCGCAGGTTTCACCTGGAACCCTCCCGGACGGCACAGCGTCTTGTGTGAAGGTCAGGTCCGCAGGCAGAGCTCGTGGCTGGGCAGGGAGCTGTCTTCACAGAGGCAGGACCCAGCAGGTAAGAGCGCGGCGGCCGCAGGGGACCTGTTGCACAACCTTTACCTCGCCGAGCCTTGGTTTACTCATCTGTAGAATGGGGATCAAGAGGCCTCCTGCCCGGGCATGTGACAGGGATGAAAATGCAGGGAAGCAGCATGGCCTCACCCCTGCCACACCAGCAATACACCTCGCACACCTTCCACACCCATGTGGAAGCAGCCAGATCCGAGGCAGAAATAGCAAAGCAGGTGCAGAGAATACAAAGAACCTCAGAAGGCCTCTGGGTCCGGCTGGAGAGAAGGGCACGCCCCTCTCCTTGTGCTGCTCGCTCTCACTTGGCAGACTTAGACCCTAGAAGACCCCACCGGGGTAAGGCAGGGTCACCCCATTCTTCCAGGACACGGCACCCAGTGCTCAAGGGGAAATGCAAACCCACGTTGCAAGGCAAGCTGGCATTTGCACAGGCTGCCAGCTGCTTTCTCTCACCCGGAGCAGTAACTCACCTTTTGCCTAAAAGACGTCCAGTGGAAGCTAGACTTCAATGAACAGGAATCAGCTAAAGCCTTTCCTGGCTTGTCCACCAGCCCGGCCCTGGGCAAGGAGGCTGTGGCTCTGTCCCTCTAGCGTGGCCGGGGTCCCCAGGACCGCAGAGCTGAGCCCTCAGCGCTCAGGTCGGGAGCCCCTCCCCCCACCAGGAGTGTATGCGGATGCCCGCTCTGGCCAAGAGGCCCCGCATGTGCCCCAAACCTGCAGGCACTGTCATGCCCCACGCCGGACACGTCCCTCTGGAGCTATGGGGGGAGGGCTGGGTCCCAGCCCTGGCTCTAACTGGACAGTCACTTCCCCCTCCGGCCCTCGGTGTCTTCATCTGAAATGTGGCGAGAGGGTGGCTACCTGGCAGGTTTGTTGCAAATGAAACCATAAAGGGGCGTGGCGTTGTAAACGGGAGCCGAACGCACACGCCGGCCGCACGACCGCGGCCATCCGCATGTGGGTAGACACACTCAGACCCCTGCCGCAGCCATGCCATCAGCTTTCCATTTACTGACGCCCACTGTGTACACAGGAATGCAACCGATGCTAGCGAACTGCGTAAGGGAGCCAAGAATACCCGGCTCCAGGAGCACGAATATGCGGCCAGACCGTCAGCCGGGCTCTGAGCCCCGACGCCCTCGCCTCCGGCCTGTGAGGTGTGGGGCCAATGCCTTGTCCTCGGGGAGCCTCAGTTTCTCCGTCTGCGAAGGGCCGCGCGGCTGAGCCGGGTCTGGGTTCGGGGTAGTGCCTTTGCAGAGTAAGCCCCGGGAGACGGAGTCGGGCGGCCCCGGTCGGATCGCAGCCTGGAGAGGAGGGGACGCGGAGTCACACTTACCTCCGCAGGGCGTCTCCCGTGTCGGGCAGCGGCAGCGGCGCGGGCACGGCGGGCACGGCGGGCGCAGCGAGCTGGTCGCACGNCGGCGCCCTTGACCAAGAAAGTACCGTTTCCACTGGGCGCTTACCATGCGCCCGGCGAGGCGCCAAGCACTTTCCACCAGTTTGCAAATTTACCAAATCCCATCTCCCTGTGGTTCAAATGGAAAATGGGAATAAGGAAGCGACCTCCCGGGTTCGTAGCAAATAAAACCGGGAAGGGTGTGGGCCCCGTAAACCGTGGCACGGAATACACATTTGCTGAATTTACTCCCACCGTCCACACGGTGGTAGAAAACTCCACTCAACACATAACAGGCGCGCGCGCGCGCGCGCACACACACACACACACACACACACACACACAGTGCAGCTAAAGAAAGGAAGCCTCAGAAACATTCCCGGATGGCAGCAGTTAAACCATGAGCCAGGCTGGGCACTTTACCTTCATGATCCCAGAACACATTCACAGGAATCCAGTGGTAGGGATGGTCCCATTTCACAGACCAGGCACCTGAGGCCTGGCGAAGAGCGCGCCGCGAGTCCCACAGCTGGTGAGAGGTAGGCTTGGTCGAGCTACATTTTGCCCCCAGGCATTTAGCGTCCTTAACCTGTGCAGGTAAATACCTGTCAGTTTATAGCCAGGAGAAACTGCTTTTGAAACAGGTAAATCTAAGGTCCTGGGCGGCAGGTGAAGAAACCAAGGCTAGAGGGGCTAAGGGACTAGAGGAGAGTGTGGACCTACTGTGTGCGGACCAGAGCAGGAGAAGCCTGTCCTTGCGGCCCCGTCCCTGCACGAAGACCACCGGGAACCCACCACTCGGCACCAGCGGGCGGACAGCACCCCTCTGCGATCTCCAGCATCAGGGGCGCCCCGAGAGGCCAGAGCAGATGGGGGGACACAGATGGACAGCGAGTGGGACAGGGACGAGGGAAGGCCCTTCAATGACGGGCAGGGCGCGTGTGGCCCAGGTTCAGGAATCCGAAACGCTTGCCCAGGGTTTTGGTGCAGCTCAAATGCAAACAAAGAGCGGCACCGGCACCCTGTGATCGTTTCCTGGACTCTTCTCACTTTGCAGCATCACGCCAGCTCAACAGGCATCTGGTACCTACTAAGCACCTACTGTGTGCCAGGCTCTGTTCCAGACACTGTGGGCATTCGGTGCCGAGCAGACCGGCCCAGAACAAGCTCCCCATTCGACAAAGGACAAACCCCGGGAGAAGAGGTGCCTCTCAGGCACCGGGCCTCGCATGCGTTATCCTGTTGATCGCCCCCACTCCCACTCTCGAGGCTGGGGCCGCGGCCATCAGGAAAGGCACGGGGTGCAAGTAGTGTCCCAGAGGCCACACTGCTCCCGAGGGGAGGACTGGGGTGTGGGCTCACGTTCCTGTCCCCTCAGCTGTCACTGCCTGTGCACCAATAAACCTTGGGTCCCGGGGGGGGGGGTGGAGTACACTGGGTCCCCACCCCAGCAGGGAGGAAGGGAAGCCATGTGGGATCAGACTTCGCATGGGGGCTAAGGAGGGGCAATAAACATCCAGAGCTCTGCTAACTCGAAGCCCCACCTTCTGGTCGATGCTCTCTGTGGCAGCTCTGCAGGCTCCTTGCTGGCCCAGGGTGGCTCTGGGGACACCCTTCCCAGTCTCTCAATGTCATCCCCTAGCCAGCCTCCCAGCTCCTCTCCAGCCTGGCAGCCCCTGCCCCAGGGCCCCGCACACCATGGAAACTTCCAGGCCCTCACCCCTCTCTCCTCTCATCTGCCCCCCTGCTTCTCGTCTGCCCCACCGAGCCTCCGTGGCCTGGCATCTGACCATGCCCACCCCTGCCCACTGACTTCCAGCAAGTGCCGCCCCGTGCCAGGCACCGTGCCCAAGACATCACTGGCATCCGCCGGTGACCCTCTCACAATATGGTGAGGCGAGGGGCTCTAGTGGGCCCTGTTTTATAAATGGGGAAACTGAGGCTCAGGTCACTTGGCTATTGAGTGCTGGGGTTGAGACTCCAACTCAGGCAGTCCAGGACCACCGCCATGACCTTGGCCTCTAAACCCGGTGACCTGAAGGGATTAGGGAATCCACTGGGCATTTCTGAGCTCTTTCATTTCTCTTTAAGCTTTTTATTTGGGTGGGGGAGGGCCAGAAAGCGAGGGAGAGAGAAAATCTTCACTGTCAGCATGGAGCCCGTTGTGGGGCTCAATCCCATGAATCTCGAGATCATGACCTGGGCCGAAATCAAGAGTCAGATGCTTAACTGACTGAGCCACCCAGGCGCCCCTTGTTTCTCTTTAATATCCCAGTCTGGCTAACATTTCTCAGATGGGATGTTATGGTTACCATTGCTGTGTAACAAATTATCCCACAATGTAGCGGCTTCACACAACCATGTTGTTTTACTCGTAGTTCTGCAGGTCAGGCGTCCGGGAAGGACCAGCTGGGTGGTTCTTCCTCATGCGTCTCTCGAGCCACTGTTGTCACGTGCCAGCAGGGGGGCTGGACACGCGGCCGCCACCCACGTGGTGGGGGCTCAGCGGGAGGTCTCGACTGAAGTGCTCCCATGTGGTCCTTCCTGGAAGGTAGTCTCAAGGTAGTCTGAATTTCACTCTACCCAAAGCAAGCCTCCCAAGGGAAGCAGGTGGAGGGTGCGTGACCTGTGAAATCAGAGGAGGTCACGTCTGCCATACTGTTAGTGGAATCACAGAGCCTGCCGAGGCGCAGGGCACGCTTCTCAACAGGTGGAGCCCAAAGCATTTGCAGACAAGATACGCGAAAACACCCAGCCTGGCACCAAGCAGACTCTCCATGAAAGATACTCCATTCTTCTTCGGGGGCTAAGCTAAGGGGTCCCGTGGAATGAGCACCACCTTTCTGTCTCCATGGATGAGGGCCAATCCTGACCCCCCACACACACCAGGTGTGTGTCTTTGCTCAACCCACCTAACCTCTCTTAGTGACCCCCCTGGGAGCCGACTGAGTCTGTAACTCGCTGGTTGGTGCCATCGATTGGAACGGGTCAGGCTGGGCTCTAGTCCCAACCTCTCCACTTTCAAGCTGCTGGCTTGGGCTCAGCTCCCCGTCTGTAGACTGAGGCTGAGGACAATGGCATCCGTGTCCCTACGGGCTGCCTTGAAACCATTTCATGGTTTCAAGGTATACACTAACGAATGGAAAATCACTAGAACGGGGTCTGGCCCGTAGCAGGAATTAGTTAATGTTACTGTCATTAGAGCCACCAAAGTGAAAACAAGAGGCAGGGCATTTTGATTTTGATGAACAGTTTTCCATCATTGTGCAATCCTAGAGCCTAATTTCCAAAAAGTAACGTTTGGATTTGAATCTGATGATGTGTCATGGGGAGTGTGGGTTCCTGAGGGGCCCTGAATGGGAAACGGCCAAGATGTGCCCAGGAGTCTTCGTGGGAACGGACCGGCCACGTCTCTCCTTGGAAATCCCAGGTCTGCTGGCCAGGCGGGAGTCGAGTCCTGGCGTGTCTGAGACCAAAGACAAGCTCTCTCCGGTCATAAAGGAGCCCGGCCTAAAGAGGGAGCGTGCCTGCAAGCCTGTCCCGAGATCCAAAAGTTCCTTCCCTCTGCCCCCTTGCTCTCCCGGCACCCAGGGGGGCTGCTTGGAGGGCCACACCCGTAAATGCACAAGAGGGGGCCGCACCTGAAGGGTCCGTCATTCGGAGCAAAGACCAGGTCGGTCTCCCCTATGCCGACGTGGCTGCCACAAGGCTGGTGGGTCTTGGACTCACACCAACATCTCTTTCACCAGCTGTTTTCATCACAAGTTCTTGGGCTGGGGAGTTCCATCAAGGGCCCGGCCCGGGGACTTCTGGCTTCTGGGCAGTTCCTGCCACGCNACCATTCCACTAACGATCTGAGACACGGAGACGTGGAGGGGGTGCCACTTTGTGATGGCCGCGGCTTAGAAAGAGGAACCAAAGGGTCATGAATGGTGGCACGTCTGGGTGACAGCTAGCAATCGTGGGGGCCCCCGGGGCCTCAGTGGGCTGGGTTTGCTGCAGAGGATGGGTAGGGGCTGAGTCCCACATCTTCTGCCAGCCGGCAACTCTCTGGGGGCCGTGCAGGCCCTGCCAGCGGGGAGGTGTGGGCCAAGGTCCTGATGGAGTGAAGCTGCAACAGACACGCACCCAAGGCCGTGCAGGCAGAGAAGGGGGCTTCCGGAAGGAGGGCAGCTTGGTGTGGAACCCGAGCGCAGTGAGGACCCTCAGAGAACCAGAGTCAGTCCTGGAAGGCGTCAGGAAGCCTGGCGATATTTTGGGTGCATTTCTCACAGCCCCGATTTGGGGGCCCTTCCTCCTCCCTCTGCGTCCAGGCTTCGTCTGCTTCCTGTGCACGTGACCATCACACCAGCATGGCTTCACACCCCCCTGCTTCCACGGACCAGCTCAGGCCGGGCCCAAGCACCTCCCAGTCCCCATTCCCGGAGCCAGAATCTAACTGGCCCTGCTGGGAGCCGAAGTCCACCCCCAGTCAATCGAGTGAGACGCAGGTGGCGCTGTCAGGCATCCTGAACGCGATGGCAGGCACCGTGGGCTGGGGTGATGTGCCCTATGGCCAGACAGATGGGGAGGGCCCCGGCTGAGTCTTTGCATCCTTCCGAAAGGGGAGACCCCATCTGGTAATTTCACGAGACTCCCTCCTCACCTTGCTTTGAAATTATTAGTTGGGAGGTGCCTGGGTGGTTCAGTTGGTTGAGCGTCCAACTTCGGCTCAGGTGATGATCTCACAGGTCATGGGTTCAAGCCCCGCGTCGGGCTCTGTGCTGACAGCTCGGAGCCTTGAGCTGCTTCAGATTCTGTGTCTCCCTCTCTCTAACCCTCCCCTGCTCATGCTGCCTCTCTCTCAGAAATAAATAAAACGTTAAAAAATAAAAATAAAAAAAGAATTAGTTGGGGCTCTCCCCAGACCAACGTCCAGACACGCCCAGGTTCCCGCGGTCACTGGGTTTCTGCGCCATCCCTGACCTCCAGGCTACAGCGACGACCATGACTGGAAACTCCTCAGGAAATCCAGCTCTTTCTGCAAGATTTGCTTTCTCCCTGGGTGACAATCAGGCTTTTCCAGGGGAGGCTTGGCCCGGAGTTGCACGCCCAGGGTGTGGTGTTTCCAGAAGATTCTAAACCTTTCTGTCAGCCTGGGAGGAAGCCAAGCCTCCTGACACTGTTCATTCTAACCCCAGGGCGTGTGCTGGGTCCTTCTGCGAGCTGGACCCCTCCTCGCCAGCACCATGCCCCCCCCACCTGCTAGGGAGGGGCCCTCACACACCTCCTCAGGGCCCTGAACTTCCAGATCCCCTGTGAGGCCTTGAGTCCAAGTCCATCACACCTGCCTTGACGTCTCTGTCCCCCCTACCCCCACCATGGCCAGAAATGAACTGTTGATCCTTAGTGTCATCCCTTCCATCTTCGTTCTCCAAACTGTCCGCACTCCTGTCTCTACGAACGCCGTCCCCACTGGGCATGACCGTCCCTACTCACCCCCACCCCAGAAAACAATCAGAGGAGCAGTTTGTGGCCAGAGTCTGAAAAGCAGGGCACATGAGTGCGTCGGTTTCCTGAGGGCTGGTAACAAATGGCCACGGACAGCGCTGGGGGGGGGACTGAAAGCGCCAGGAATCCGTTCTCTCCAGAGCCCTGAGTCTGAGACCAAGGTGCTGGCTGCCCGTATTCCCTCTGGAGGCTCAAGGGGAAGATTCCTGCCTCCTCCAAGTTCTCTTCTGTCCAGATCGTGTCTTTCTCGAAGCACAGCGGCCACGTAAGGGAAGAGCCACACCGATCCGGTCGGATCTCATCTCCTTATGTCTGCAAAGGCCCCATTTCCAATCACGGCCATGTCGTGAGGTTCCAGGTGGCTGGGAGTTAGGGAGGGACCCCCTTCCCTCGGCTCTGAACGGCATAACCAAGAACGTGGTAGAAGGGATGGCGGGCCAGGCGCTCCGAAGCTGCCAGCCTCCGCTCCCCCCCGCTCGGAAGCCCTCCCCCATCGCTGTCCGGGAGCCCACGCCGCCCTGTGGGGAGGCCCCGACGTGCATTCGCCACCAGGTGCCCAGATGGTGTCCTGGGCGCCAGCAGACGAAGAACAGGAAAGATGAACGCAGCGCGGGGCATACAGCAGGCGCTCACCGATGCTGCTGAGGGGAACTCGCGGGCACTGGGGACAACTGAAGCCACTAATAACCAGAACACGCCGGGGCGCCGTCCTCCTTGTGACCCGAACCAAGGCAAACTGAGACTTTTATTTCCAAACGCCGGGGTGGCTGCAGTGTTCCCGAAACATCGGCCACGCGGCCCCCCAGGGAGGACACACCCGCCGGCGCCAGGCTGGGACCCACGGGCAGTGCAGCCTCTGCCCTCGCTCTCACACCAGGGACAGCCGTGCGGGGGCGCCGTGCAGCCTCCCGGGGGTTGGCAGGCCACACGGAGGCAAACCGAGGCGCCTGAGCTGACCGCCAGCACCAACCGCCCGGCATTCCAAGTGACCTTGGACCCCCAGGGGGGCTCAGTCAGGTAAGTGTCCGACTTCGGCTCAGGTCATGATCTCACTGTTTGTGGGTTCGAGCCCCACGTCGGGCTCTGTGCTGACAGCTTGGAGCCTGGAGCTGATTCTGTGTCTCCCTCTCTCTCTCTCTCTCTCTCTCCGCCCCTCCCCCGCTTGTACTCTGTCTCTCTCTCAAAAATAAACACTAAAAAAGATAAATAAATAATAAAAGCTTTTTTTTTAAAAAAAAAAAAAGGTAATTAAGGTAAAATGAGGTCATCCTTGTGACTGGTGCTGCATCCGCTGTTGAACACCCCCCCCCGCCCCGGGTCTGGCGCGTTGTCATGGCGCCCAAGCAGAGCCATGCAATTTGCTTACAGCTCAGACCGTGCGGCCCCACCTCCCTGCTTCTCCACACCTTTGAGCTGGAAATTTGAAGTGACCGTGGCTCAGCCCCTGCTCTGTCGTCAGAGGACAGGGAACCGTTCCTTCCTCGAGGGTCCAGCTGGCCTCCAGCCCCGAGCTCCCGCCTGACGCTCAGGTGCCCACGCAGTCCTCTCGGAGTATAAACTTGCTTATGATACAGCCTGTGCAGGCGTTGTGCAGTGCACACACTTACTGCAGGGCACGTGCTGCTTTCTCTCCTCTGCCTTGAAGGAACCGAGGCCCAGAGGGGTTGCCCATCCCACACACGCACATGGCTGAGGTTGTGAGCTCCGGGACCTCCGGGCCGCCGTCTACCCCCCATCGCCCCCCTGCATGGCTGTCCCTCCTCACCTCTGAGGCTCTGTGGTCGGCTGAAAACAGCCCCCAAGGGTGTCCCTTCCTACTCCTTGGCCCCTGTGAATTTACATCACAGGATGCATTTTTCTCCTGGGGCTGCTGAGACAGAGCCACGAAGGTGGGGCGGGGACAGTGAAGCAACAGTTCTGGAAGCCAGAAGCCCTGAATCAAGGGGTCCTCGAGCCCCTCAGCTCCCGCCGGCCGTGGGCAGTTGCTGGCGCGCTCCCCTCGGCCCCCAGCCTCTGCCCCCATCTTCAGCGGCCGTGTGCCCCGTGTGCCCTGGTCCCCTCCTCCCGTCCCTGGCCAAGACGCCAGTGCCTGCCTGCGCCGGGGCCATCTGGACCAGCATGACCTCACCGTGGTCCCTCCGCAGACCTCCCAACAAGGTCACATTTGGGGGGGGCGGCTCTGTTCCACCCGCTACACATGGTAAAAGGGACTTTGCTGATGTGATTAAGGAGCCTGAAGTGAGATTACCCTGCATCCCCCCGTGGGTGCCGCGTGGTCCGATCGGGAAGCAGGGGGGGTGGAGATCAGAGAGGAGAAGGCGACGCGGTGACTGAAGCAGAGGTGGGAGTGACGGGCACGGATGGCGGAGGAGGGGCCTCGAGCCACCGGCGCCTCCGGGAGCTGGGGGAGGCCAGGGAGCCGACTCTCCCCTGCAGCCTCCAGAAGGGACACAGCCCTGCCCGCACCCTGACCTGGGCCCCGCGAAGCCCCCTTTGGACTTGTCATCACAGCAGCCACAGGACCCCGGCACGGGCCCCGACCAGCTGCGCCTGTGAACGGGCGCGGGGCCCGCACCGCCCCTGGCAGGGATTCTCCCCGGGAATCAGCGCGGGAACCGCTTCCCGCCGGGGCTGCGCGGGGCAGGGGCGGCCGGCGGCTCGCGGACCACACAGCTCTGGCCTCGCCCTGAGTCATCCGGCCCGAGAGGCGCCTCGTTAGAGCCTCTTTACCAGAAAGGGCCCGGGTTTGCCCTCAGTATTTGTCTAGTGATCGAGTAACACTTTCCAGCTGCAAGCCCGGCCCCCCAGTCTGCGTGGTCTGGGAGGCTCCCCGGCCCTCGAAGCGCCTGCGGTGTCCCGGGGGACAGCAGCTGGCCTGCACCGCCCGGCGACCCTGGACGCGCCTGCTGGAGCCCCGACGGCCGCGGGCAGGAGCCCAGGGCCCCTCGGAGTCACCTCCGTGGGACGGGCGGCCGCTCACAGGGGGGTGTGTACTTGCTACAAGGGGCGGGTCCAAACGCACCGTCTAAGATGGAGGGGAGAAGCCTTCCTGCCTTTTCCACAGGCTCCGCCCCCTGCGAGGACTCTCCTCACCGCATCAGGGCCCCCACCCCCCACCCCGGCTGGTCCAGGGCCATCTCGGCCTGAGAGCTGCCCGCTGCTGCTCACGTCCGCAGCCTCTCTGCCCAGACAGGGTCACATTCACAGGTGCTGGGAATTAGCGCTCGGAGGTACTTAGTGGCCCCGCTGAACCCACCACAGCCACCATGTCACCTCCGGCGGGTCTCCCCTGAGGCCACACCGGCTGCCGGGCTTGTGGAGCCGCACCGCGACCTCCTCACCCCGGGGTGGCCCTCAGCCCTTCGGCCTCCAGCCTTCCCCTCCATCGACCTCCCTCCCTCCACTCGGGACCTGCCACACCGCGTCCCCAATCTGTCATCTCCCCTCTCACCGGCGGGAGCTGGAGGGAAGATCTCCCCGTGCGATGCAAGGGTCCTTCTTTCAAGACCATAGCTCCCCTCTGGCTGTTCATCGGCCTGAAGGTCAAGTTCAACGGGCCTGACTCTTCCTGCCTAAGCGGGGAGTGAAGGAACTTGGGGAAATCCGTTGTCTTCAGAGGTACGAACACGTAGGAACGCTAAGAGCTGAACTCCCACTAAGCAGGCCCGGCGNCGGGGGCCCAGGGGGCACCGTGTGCACAGTAAGGTGCGCACAGCCCCCCGGAGCCCTGACAAGCATCTCCGCCCCGGTAACCGCAGGCACAACACGGAATGTTTCCACCACCTCGTGGCCCCCACCTCCCACCCCCTCGGCTCATTCTAGAATGTCAAAGAAATGGAATCCTGCAGCGTGTTAGCACCCATCGCTTCCCCCACAAGGGAGCACATTCAGGCCTCCCGCTCATCAAGCTTGGCCAATGAGGAAAGATTTTTAAATATCAATCCATTGATTTGTATGTTTAAAAAATAAAATGCTTCCACCGGGCTGCTGTGAGGTTCGGGTGGGATCAGAGGTACAGAGTGCCCGACACTTATTTAAAAGCTTACAAACGACAGTCATTATCATTATGCCTCCTCTCGGTTCACTTTGCAGATGAAACTATCATCTGGAAACCCAAGCCTGACTGAGACACTCCAGTGCTTGCAAACCTCAATTAGCTTCACTACTGACAGCTTTCTGGGATGTCTCTCTCTCTCTCTCTCTCGCACCCATCCCCCTACCCCCTACCTGGCCCACAGACGGTCCCACCCACCCTGTGGTTCAGCCTCATGGAACTTCTTCCTGTTCTCTGAATCCACAGGAGCCTTTTGTGCCCCTGGGCCTTTGCACATGCTCTCCTCCCTCCCACTGAGGAACACCAACCCACCACTTAAGACCCGGCACCAACGCCAGCTGCTCTGGGAAGACACGTGGTCGGCAGGCTGCAGGTGCCCACACCAATGTCTCCCTTAGCACGACCCTTCGCTTTCTCTCTTTCTGCAGGGATCATGCAAATTACTTTACTCAGCTGGGTAAGGTCAGCTGAATTATGGGTCCCAATTCCCCATATTGGCAGATGCGTGCAAGCCAGGGGCCCCGCCCACGCATACACCCCAGGGCACTGTTGAATGTACACTGATGGCCCCAGGTGACGCGCCAGAACACAGCATCCCGCGAACTTGGGGCAGAAGGAAACCTGTTCAACAGCGCGCACCTCCAGCCGCGTGGTCTGACCCAAGGGCAAACGGAAACACGCCGCTGCCTATNCAGAGTCGGGGAAATTTCTGGTCCTCCCTCCTTAGACCCGGGCCTCTCTGAGTCAGTGCCGCTGACCGAGCCCGGGACGGGTCAGTGGAAGGGAAGGTTAACAGGTTCCTGTGAGTGACGTGATTGTGCTCCATCCAGAGAAGGAGCCAACTCTAGTGCGGAAATGGCAGCTTTCCGCACAGAAAGACGTCTCCGGCTTCCCAGAATTCCTAATCAAAACAGGGTGCCGCCAGCGTACAAGCGCTCCGAGGTGAAGTGTTCTTTACTGATGTTTCCCCCTAATAAATCACCGTCCTCCGAGAGCACTGGCTACTTGGCTTCTTTTCGAGTCTCTGCGGAGGGTGCGCGCGGACTTGGTGGCTGATGTGCTGATGACTCAGGAGAAGAGGGAAGACCGGCTGCACTTCTGAAAGTACGTCAGCAAAAGATAAGCCAGCCTGCCGTGTTTATCAGGGAGATGTCGGCGTTTATTTTTTAAATTATCCCAAGAGGCATCATAGAAAGGAGACAGTGTTGGGGAATTTTCTATAGTGCTTCCTTGCCGTGTACCCTTGGGAAAGTCACTTCCCTTCCCCCCCCCCCCCGCCCCCCACCGCCTGTAAATGAGGGTCGGAAGCATGATCTATCGCACAGGGCTGCCGGGCAGCTAAGGGAGAAGACTATGAAGTGCTTAGTACCTGGTAAGTGCACCGTGTCCCCTGTGCAAGTACGCGTTTAATGAGTGATACACTCGCTATTCGTATTAAAAATAGACTCTTGGCTGTGAGTACATTCACTCCCTCGATGAGTCACGCTCTGTTAGTGAGTGGGGGGGGGGAAGGAAATAACACAGATGAAAGGCAAAAATCAAGGTCATGGAAAACAGAAAATTAGAGTAAAGCAATGAAACCAGAAACTGGTACTTTAAAAAAGACTAATAAAATTAGACAGACTTCTAGCATGACTCACAGAAAAGGGCGGGGGGAGACAGAGAGAGAAGGGGGAAGGGGAAGAGACACATGACCAATACCCAGAATAAAAAGGAGCCTTCACCAGACCTCACAGACCCTAAAAGGGCAATGTGAGAATACTTTAAGCATCTCTATGCCCATAAACTCAACGAGACGGGGGACGCCTGGGTGGCTCGGTTGGTTGGGCGTCCGACTTCAGCTCAGGTCACGATCTCATGGTTCATGGGTTCGAGCCCCAAGTCGGCCTCTGTCAGACAGCTCAGAGCCTGAAGCCTGCTTCTGATTCTGTGTCTCCCTCTCTCTCTGACCCTCCCCTGCTCATGCAGTCTCTCTCTCTCTCAGAAATAAATTAAAAAACCACTAAAATTAAAAAAAAAAAAAGCAAACTCAACGATACGGACGAATGAGAAAGATTCTAGATAAACCACAGATGAGCAGAGCTCACCCAAGATGAACTAGAGTGTTGTCCAAGAGTCCTATTTCTTGGACTATATCGTAAAGAAATTGAACTTGTAGCTTAAAAACCTTCCAAACAAATCTTGAGGCCCAGATAGTTTTACTGGTGAATTCTACTTCTACCGAATGTTTAAAGAAGAAACACCACCAATCTGACACCAGTGTCTCCCAGAAAATAAAAGAGAAAGAAACCCTCATTTCATGAGCCCACTATTATCCTGACCCTCAAACCATATGAAGACAGGACAAGAAATGTGTACAGACCACTGGGCACCGTGAACACAGGCACAAACATCTTCAACGGAGGTGAGCAAACTGAATCCAGCAAGCTATAAAAAATGCCATATGCCATGACCAAATGGTGTTTATCCCAGGAATGCAAAGCGGACAATGTATTTTAAGAAAATTAATCAAAATATTCCATTATATTAAAGACTAGAGAAAAAGAAAGCACACGATCATATCAAAATTAGTGCAGAACGATATTTGACAAAAATCGGCATCTGTTCATGATCAAAACGCCAGGAAAGCGGAGAGAAGAGAACTTCCTTAATGTGACCCAGGACACCTACAAAAACTCCTTAGTGAGCATTATACCTGATGGGGAAAGACCAAATGACCTCCCTGAGACTCAGAAACAAAGTGTATATACATATATACACTTAACCATTCCTATGCTACGTTTTGCTGGAAGGCTCAGCCAGTGAGATGTTGCAAGAAAAAGAAATCGTGGCGTATGGACTAGAAAAGAAGAGAACCGTCCTTGTTTGCATAAGTCATTGTCTACACAGAGAATTTTAAGGATCCTGTAAGAGCAGCTGATTGAAATGATGAGTTGAGCACAGTCTCAGGGTACAAGGTCGACAAAGTTCTCTCATATTTCTGTACAATAGCAATAAACAAGTGATAACAGAAAGCTTGCGAACAATACCGTTTACAATTCTTCCTCCAAGATGAAATACTTAGGTATAAACCTAATTAAACTTGCACACGACTGGTACGTTCCCTGAAAGCACCGATAACAGAAATCAAAGACCTAAATAAAGGGAAAGGTATGGTGTTTAGGCATTAGAAGATTCGATGTAACTAAGGTGCAAATTCTCCCCAAAATGACACATTTCCAAACAAAATTCCAGTACAGTTTTTGCAGACAGAGACAAGCTGAAAGTCAAACCAATGGGGAAAGCAAGGGACCCAGAAGACAGAAAATTCTTCTGAGAAAGAGTAAGGTGGAACTTGCCCTGTGCCTGCAGAGGCTGCACCCGCGCTGGGCTCTCCCTGCCCCCCCTCAGTCTGCCCTCCCTCTGGATTCTTCCCCCCAGCCCCCTCCCCCAGCTCACTCTGCCC
>NW_027528369.1:7935421-7935682 GCF_008692635.1 Crocuta crocuta | reverse complement strand
CCGGGGCGCACGCCTCGCTTTCCCTCCTAGTCCTCGGCCCAGGGTCCTCCCACTGACAGTAACTTCATCAAAATGGCCCAGATTCAAAGTCGTCCGGATTCTCACCTCCTTTCACTTCCGATCTCCCGCAACTACAAGGCAGACGTGGCACTGAGTGGGTGCTCCGTTAACGGTTTGAAGAATGAATACATACAGTTGAAGCTGAGCCAAGATCTGAGTCTGGTAATGGTTAATAGCGGACTTGGGGCACGTATTTCTGGG
>NW_027528369.1:7933317-7935310 GCF_008692635.1 Crocuta crocuta | reverse complement strand
TTTGCTCGGTCGGCGTGACGCCCAGACCCCGTCTGCCCCAGTACAAGTCCCCGGAAGGGGTCTCCTGGGCCATTTACTAAGAGCAGAATGCCAAGGCCCCTACAGACGTGGTTATTAAGTATCAGCTGGGATTCAGGCTGGATCCACCCAGGGTTTGGAAAACTTTTTTCAAATTATTTTCCAAGTGTTTGATGAAACCCCAAAGAGATTTTCCCAGGCGCATTTTCCCCAGAAGCTGGAAACGCGTCAGCGTTTAGAGGAGAGCTTCGTCCTCAGGGTTGGCCTCGGTCTGCGCCGGGCTCACTGCAGCGGAGGGGCTCACGATGCCCGGAGCCTCGCGGTGCTTCTCAAACCAGCGCCGGAGCCCAAGAGGGTGCGCGCCCAGCGCGTGTGCGCCCCAGTTACTGGACGCAGAAGCAGCCCCTGGGTCGCAGCAGAACCAAGCTGCACCGTCTTGGGGAAGCAGGGCCCTGGGTCTTCGGGAAGGCGACGGGAGGGTGGCTCCGGCTGGCCTGGGCTGCCAGCTCCGGCTCGGAGACGCAGAAGGACTAAGTAGTTTTGAGCTTAAAAAAGTAAAAAACAGCCCTTGTAGAAAACTCGGGGATACACAGACAGGTTTTGAACGGCTACGAATGGAGACAATGACTGGTGATACTGTTAGGTGAGGGTGTTTGCTTTCGGGGCTCTGCCCTGGGCTTTGGGACTGGCTCTCAAGGTGGCGAACGTGTCGCGGGGGGTGTGCGGGGGCTGCGTGAGCATCGGGCCCCCGGGGAAAGCTTCAGGCAGGACACGGGCAGGCTACCGTCGCTCACGCAAACTTCATCCAGAAAAAGGACACCACTCGCCGCCCGTCCCGCAGGGGCCGTGACCTCAGAGCGGACGAGGTGCGCCACGATGGACGGGACCGGGCGGCTCTGCGCGGCACCGCCGGCTAATCTTCATCTTCCTTGTTTTCAGTTGGGACTCACCCTGTCCCCCTCCCCTCCCCTAAGAGCCTGGTGAGCATCAGGAAGACGCCGCATGAGGGCTCAACGTTCCGGGTTTCGCCTGGCGTGGGACTGCTTGGCGCGCCTTCAACCAATGGCTTCATGTCGCCCTCAACTATGAGAGTTTATCACACAGCAGTATTAAAACTGGCGCTCTCTTGGGGCGCCTGGGGGCTCAGTCGGTTAAGCGTCCGACTTTGGCTCAGGTCATGATCTCACGGTTCGTGGGTTCAAGCCCCGCGTCGGGCTCTGCACTGACAGCTCGGAGCCTGTTTCAGATTCTGCGTCTCCCTCTCTCTCTGACCCTCCCCTGCGCAGGCTGTTTCTTTCTCTGTCTCAGAAATAAATAAAACATTAAAAAATAAGTAAATAAATAAAATAAAACTGGCGCGCTCTGGCTCTACTTCCGTGAGGTTAAAACTTCCTACTGTGAATTTTAACACAAAGGGACCTGGAGGCCACTGAAAGGACTGCGCTAACCCTGCGGCGCGTTTACGATCGCAACAGCGCCACGACGGCACCCCCTCTGCTGGCTGGTATGAGTGGACATGGGTATGACCGCCTTGGAAGACCGCGTGACAGTGTCCACTGACATGCACAACGGGGCCACCCCAGGACCCTGCACTCGCCCTCCTGAGCCCCCCACCCCGAGAAACAAGCACACACGTGCACCAGATGACCAGAGGAGAACCTTCTTCGCTTCCCTGGGCCCCGCGTCAGCAACAGCGTCCCCAGCACACCGTGGTCCCCCCACATGCACAGCGGATCACGACCCAGCAGCGACACAGGGCGGGCTGCTTGCACGAGCCGCCCCAGGGGTTCATGGCAGAGAAATAAGGCTGAGTAAAAGAAGGCGCTGACGCCTACGTACCGTATGACAGCAGTTACACGAAGTCCCAAAGTCAGGACTGTCCACCACGACAGTCCCCAACCCGGAGTGACTCGGGCCAAGTATGGAGGTATGCTGGGTGTCACAGCTGGAAGGGGACGGAAGCCAGGACGCCGCT
>NW_027528369.1:7923916-7933144 GCF_008692635.1 Crocuta crocuta | reverse complement strand
AGGGAATGACCAACCCCAGATGCCCACGGCGCCGAGCGGGAGTGACCCGGGGGCCCTGGGGGGCTGGGAGAGCCCCGTGCGCGTCCGTCCGTGGGGCCATCAGCACGCAGCCCCCCACAGAGCAGCACGCTTCCCGTCCCTGCGCCGTGCTGGGTGCGAGCCGCCCCCTCTCCTCTCCGCCCGGCGGGGCCTGGCCATCGCCCCCACTTAAGTAGGACAGGGCACTTCAGTCGATGAATTACTTTTACTGAAGTGAAATTACAGGGCTGGGTTTTCAGGTCTTCCAAGCCAAACACAAACCGCACGGACAACCAGACTCGCGGCAGCCACTCTGTTCTCTTTCTCAATATTTTCCAAACCACCACCGTCGCAACAAGAGCGAGCACAGAAGCCTCCAGAGTGTACGCTCCCCACCCCCACCCGCCGCCCCGCCCCCCCGCGGCTTTACTGCTCAGGCACCGTCGTTGCGGAGAGCTCATCATTTCCCTGAAAGGGGGGCAGGGCCGGGCCCACCCCTTCCTGCCCTCCCAGCCACAAACCTGCCGGGGGTTCAGCCTCGGTAGGTGTCCAAAGACCCAGGGTGGGTCATCTGGCCCGTGCCCCGGGGGTCACTTCAGAAGAGCTGGCTCGCAGCTCAAGTTCAAGTCCTGCGCCATCCTGTCGCAGCGCCGCTCCTGCCAGACCCCGGGAGGGGGTCCTGCCGTGGCCACGGCTCTGGGAAGACAGCGCGGAGACTCGGGCCCACCACGCGGCAGAGGCGTCGGCCCCCTTATTCGCGTCTCCTGCAGGGGATTTTATTTTCCCCTTGATTCACATCACACCCCGTCACCAGGAGGCTCATCCCCAACACACTCAAGGAGGTTGGGTGTTGGGAGAAGACACCCAGAAGGGGCAGTGACCGTGGGTGTTTCGTGCACTGCGCCCCAGGGGGAGAAAGAAGGCAACCACTTGCTTGTGAAACTGCTTGGCTTTCGGGCCAAGGAGACAGATGCCTCCCAGTCTGTAAAGTGAANATCATGACCTAAGCGAAAGTCGGACGCTTAACCGACTAAGCCACCCGGGCGCCCCTGTAAAGTGCATTTCTAAGATGCAAACCATTCTCCAGGTCCCGAGGCCCCTGCAGAATTCGAGTGAGCGCCGTGTCCAGGAGAAATGAGGTGGCCCTTCCCGGAGGAGATGGGGGCTGAGCGTCAGCGAGGCTGGTTTCGGTGGTTGGTGGTGGACAAGACAGCCCGGCGCTGGGACCCGCAGACGCCACAGCGCCCGAGGCGCCCCTGGGCGCACGCCCCTCCCGGCCTCCTCGCTGGGACCCCTCTCTTCCACCCTGTCTCCTCCCCGCTGCACCTCCACTCGCTTCCCACAGCCCCACCCCTTCTGTGCCCTTACCTGGTCCCAATACACAAGTAAAGCACATTTTCAAGCGTGTGCTGAGTTTGCCGAATGACACGGGTGCCTTCTGGCTGTGAGCGTGGAGTGGAAGGTCTTTATTTATTTGAAAACAAACCTTCAGTTGTTCCCAATTTTAGATTGGATTCATTGGTCTATTTTTCCTGTGCTCTAGTGACTTTGAATTACTATTTTTTTTCTTTTTGTAAGTCCCATTAGAGCTGTAGAGTAGATGTAAAAAAACACACAAAAAAGGGGTGCCTGGGGGTGCTCAGCCGGTTGAGCATCTGACTTTGGCTCAGGTCATGATCTCACGGTTCATGGGTTCGAGCCCCGCGTCGGGCTCTGTGCTGACAGCTCGGAGCCTGGAGCCTGCTTCCGATTCCGTGTCTCCCCCTCTCTCTGCCCCTCCCCCACTCACGCTCACTCTCTCAAAAACAAATGAACATTAAGAAAACCACACACACACAAAGCACCACCACAACGCGTGTGAGCAGCCAGCCCGACTGTGCGTGGGAACGAAAGGGGTTCGTGGGCGAGTGAACTGGCTACGGAGCTGTTCGGGGCCTCCCCGGGGCAGTGTGCGGGGGCGCTGCCCACCCCCGAGTCACACTGGATCTTAGTGGAAGTGTGGCTGCAGCAAACGTCTGTACCCGGTGGGTCCCGACCAGGCAGGAGACACCACCTGGAATTGACGCACTCAGATTCGAATGAGGGAACGAGGAAGCAGGGTCAGAGCAAGAGGCAGGTCAAAGATGGAAGTTCAAAGGTGAGATGGGGGCAGTGAGGCCCTGGCCGCGAGCCCTGTGAGGATACGGGAAGGGCCACCAGCGTCCAGGGCTCCCTGCCCCCAGTGCTGTGCTGGGAGGTCCCACCCGCTGACCTGCCTGGTCCTGTCCCTGATGCGATACGGCAGTGCTACCCGGGGCGTTTCGTACACCAGACGCCAGCCACCTGCCCGAGGTCACCCGTAACTGGTTAGTCCAGGAGGAGTTTGCAGTGCAGGCTGGGACGCCCATAACCCTGTTTTGAATCACTTTGTTACTTTGCTGGCTTTGTTTCAACGCTACAAGCTTCGAGAGCCTGCGCAGACGGTCCCTTCCATTTCCCAGCAACACCCACCTGCCTCTGCCATTCCAGCTTTGCTCCCAAGTGCTGAGCTCAGTANCGTGCACACCTGCACACAGCACAGGCTCCCGAGCCGGCCCAGCCAACTCACGGGCTTGCCGAAGAACCAAACGCCTGTCCAGAGCTCGGAACCAGGCCTGGTCCCCAGGAAGCCCCGACTTAGCTACCGTCAACATCTTAAAAAGGAAAGAACCCAAGCCATGAGCCAAAGGAGAATCCATGTTGCAGGGAGGGCAGGGGGAGGCAGGGAGGCTGGAGAGGAGTGCCGACGGGACAGCAAGTGGCAGCTCCCACGGGTGACCAGAGAGGGCGCTGCGGTGACTTGCTGGTGCCGGCACCCAGGGGCCACCAGCAGCAGTGCAGGTGGCTGGAGTCCGCTGCTCGCGCTGGGAGATGGGACCCAGCGGGCGGTGTGCATCTGAAGCCACGGGAAATGGGGGTCGTCCCGGAAAGCAAAGGTTACTCACCGCCAAGTTAATTTACACTTTTCCCAAGGGACAACAGACTTTCTGTCACTGCCTCCCCCGCTAGGAGCACCCGCTCGCTGGCCTCAGACGTGAGGGCGGCTCTGTGCTGGAAGCGGAGGCACCCACTTACTCTGCAGAGAGCGCAGCACCCCAAGGGGCCCAGTGCTGGAGGCTGCATGTGATAGAATCAGCACCACAGCAAATCCAGTCCTGCGGCTATCAGAAGCCATCGGTACGNACATACATAAGAGGCTTCCAATCTTTTATTTATTTATTTTTTCTGAGAGAGTGTGTGTGTGAGCAAGGGAAAGGCAGAGGGAAAGGGAGAATCCCAAGCAGGCTCCATGCCCAGCGTGGAACCCAACGCAAAGCTGGATCTCACAACTGTGAGACCGTGACCTGAGCTGAAATCAAGTCGGATGCTTAACAGACTGAGCCACCCAGGCGCCCCTCAATCTTTTTTTAAAAGCAGGATAACTTTTTTTTTAAATTACATAAAGAATCCCAAAATTCTCTGAAAGCAAAGAGGTTTGCTTTCTTTGAAGGATAAGTGGGAAACCCAAGGTCAGCTCACCAGACCCAACCCGAGAATCCTTGGGTGACCCTGAACCCAACAAACTACGTGGATGGGCTACACAACAAAACACACTCTTGAGAAGCTGACAGACTTAAACAAAACAAAACCTTGTACTAAAAAAAAAAGGCAAAACAAAAACACGGGGTTGAAGTTTATCGGCTCCCAAGCGTGCCCAGAACACAGTGTGCATCCCCACACACACGCTTTCATTTCATTGGCTTCAAATAGAATAAACAAAGCCACCCTAATATTTTACTTGTTAGAAAACACACGAGAAACTTTTCCAACAAGTAAAGGGCAAGCACTTCAACTGTCATCTGTGAGAAACTGGAGTTTATAAACAAGCGAGAACATCTTCAACACAACCCTTCGGTGTGGAAGTCAAAAGCATTAGGACCGAGTGCATTTCCTTTAATGCAAACACAGTGATTTAAATGCAGGGCGCCTGGGGGGCTCAGTCAGTTAAGTGTCTGGCTCTTGGTTTCGGCTCAGGACCCGATCTCAGTTTGTGAGCTGGACCCCTGCATCAGGCTCTGCGCTGGCAGGGCAGAGCCTGCTTGGGATGCTCTCCCCTCCCCCCTGCCCCTCCTCCCGCTTGTGCAGCTGTGCGTGCGCTCTTCCTCTCTCTCCAAATAAATACATAAAGTTAAAAACAAAATTAAAACAATAAGAAGCTGGTTGTTTCCAAGAAAAGATCACCCGACAAAACTCTCTCGTGGTAAATGACCTCAGTCACGATCAGCGCACAGCAGGGGCACTGCCAAGTCTGAGGACGAAGTGNGCCCCCCCCCCCACCAGCGGCCCCTCCCCACGGGGGCGGGGCGCCAGACCAGAGACTCAGCGGCTGCGTGAGGCGCGTCTTCGCCAGCTCATAGTTCAGTCCTTCAAAGAACAAACGTGACCACAGAGTGAAGCCAGGCTACGAAGTCAAAGTCATTTTTCAAGGAAATAGATTTTCCTCCAAAAGATATAAGTAAATGGTGAGCTCAGAAGAAGAATACCAACGCTTACAAAAAAACAAAAGCCAAATGCTTGGAAACCGGAGGAAACACCTGCCAAAGAAAAGGTGCGTCTGCTTAGCCATGAACTCAGCTGGTTTCACATGAAAATCACCCCACACACACAGCTGGCTGTGAACAGGTGATCCTGCTGGACCGACTGTTTTCCAAAGTCACAGTGTGGGTTGCTTCCGGGGCTCAGTCGATTCAGCCTCCAACTCTGGCTCAGGTCGGTTCGTGGGTTCGAACCCTGCGTCGGGCTCTGTGCTGACAGCTCGGAGCCTGGAGCCTGTTTCGGATTCTGTGTCTCCCTCTCTCTCTGCCCCTCCCCTGCTCACGCTGTCTCTCTCTATCTCTCTAAAAAATAAATATTAAAAAAAAAAAAGTCACACTTTGTTAAATGTTTTCTAAGTCCAACGACCCTGGGGACATGGATGAAAGGGGCACAGTCCTCACTGGGGACAGTCACCGAGCTGCACAGGGACAGAAAAGGCCCCGCTCTCCCATGTGTCCCGATGGACTCAGCGGCCCCTTCGATGGGCGTGTCCGCAATGGGACAAGGTACTGACGCTGCAAGTCGGTCTGGCAGCTGCGCAGGGCGAACTATCCAAAGCGTCTGACCTTGACCGCAACCTCAGCTTGCTCGCCAGGCAGCCAGGTCAGGTGCAAGCGGCCCGTGAGAGCTACGAGCAGAAACTCCCCCTCAGAGAAAGACAGAGGACGGCGTGTGCCTGCTCCTGGCGCCCTCACGTCGGCCCACGGCGGGGGGCTGGTTACACGGAGATCCGGGAGCAGGAGGCTGCATGAGCCCCTCGAGCTACTGAACCGTGTGCGGCGTCGGCCAACGAGGGGACCACCATCTCCTGCTCTGAATGGAGCCCATGGTGCGTTGTGTGCTTTCTTGGCTACTGGGCAAACGTACCAACCAGGTACAATTCGTGCTGGAGTCCCCCATACGGGAGCTCCCGGGCCTCGTTAGTAATCACTCACACGTTAAAGGAAAATCCCCCCGGGACCCGCTTCCGACAACCCCGTAGTGTGCACACCCGCTTAAAAGCCGCGTATAGACACGCCGTACGCTGACGGAGGAAATCACAATCTGTGCCCCCAACACCAAGGTTAATGGGCCGAGTTCTAAGTGTACATGACCTAAATCCAGGGAAACTGTCCATGAAACTTACCAAAATACAAACCATGGCATCACAAAACACAGAGCCCAGAGTTCAAAGTCTCAAGAACAGAGAGTGCGCGGCCGGCACTTCACCGGGGACCCTGGGGACGGAGAGCGCGCGGCCGGCACTTCACTGGGGATCCTGGGGCTGGATTTGCTAGAATGATCTTACTCTCTACCCAGGGACAGCTTGAGGACTCTTGGCTCCGGGCTGACTGCTTGCTGCATATTCTGTCCCTCTGTGAGTTTACGCTTCTGTCCGCAGCTGGGTCCATTTTTAAGTGAAGGAAACTGGGAAGCTCCATCCCCGTCACACACACAATCAGGGAGGAAGGTGGCAGCGGGTTAACGCACAGTGTCTCTTCCCTACACAGCTCGAGCCCGTCTTCCAAACAGATATTTGACATGTGGACCCGAGGGCCCCAGGAGCCCTTGGCTGGCTACCCGATGGCTGAACGGGAAGTCCGGTGCCCGTGGGGAACAGCCTGTTAAAGGTGAAAGCACTACTGCTACCCCATCATATGCTGACCAACACGCCCAAGGCCCCACTGGACCAACTCACTAAGAGAGAGAGAGAGAGAAAGACTGGAGAGCTTTCAATGGAAGCTCCTCGATACCTCATTCATCTCCAACAGACCTTGGGCTTGAGGAAATCCATCCCTCAGCAGCGTCAAGATTATGTAGAAACCCCTGAATGCCACTTGGGGAGCCGTTTTCTCACCTACACACACAGGTACCAACAAGGGCTTCTTTCATCTCTTGCTTCAGACTCCGGCTGAAGGCATCTCCCATCAGAGGGCCTCATTCTTGAGAGGGTCGCAGCCTGACTTACGGGGACGGGGACAGTCTGGCGAGAGACGCTCACCCTGCCGTGGGGCATGAGCAGCGCCCGTCAGAGACTGGCGTGTTTGAGCACGGAGAAGCCATTCACATAGCGACACACGACCTGGGTCATGCTGTGGCGGCACCGAGCTCACGGCCAGCTCTACGACACAGCTTCGGCCCGTCCTCGGCTGGCTGAGCGCTGGGGGGCGGCTTCCCGGTGGGCATGGACTCCAAACAGCACGTGTTCCTACGAAGGGTCTATTTCAATGAACACCTAACTATGAGCCGAAGGTCAGTCAGCCAAGCGGACCCGGTTAGGTCAGGGTGACGACAGGGAAGGGTGACATGGAGCGTCCGTCCCGTGATTGGGGGGACAGCTCTGAGCCCGAGCAGCACTGGGCTGCACTTAGGACGCCAGCTGCCCCGGAAAGGGCTCAGGGAAAAGGCTCCGGCTGTGCAAATGTGCTCGTCCGGGGAGCCCAGCTCATTACGGGCTGGAGACGGCACCACGGGCACCAGAGCCACTGCAGGTGGCCCGGGCCCATGTGGCCGCTCTTCCCCGTCCCCTCCGAGGGTGGTGCCTGGAGTGCTACTAAGAGGCCCCGGCGCATGCACAACGTTCAGGCTGGAGGCAAGCCCACCGCCCGGGGTGCTGACTGCACGGGGGACAGAACGGAGAAGACTCACCTCCCTTCCTGCCACCGGAATGTTCGAAGGCTCGGTTTCCCCAACGCGCCCAGCGAGCACGCCCCGAGTCTCAGGCCAGTGGCCGGGGGGCCGCTGTAGCTCTGGGGACCCCATGCCCCCGGGAGCGCCAGCCACCCGAAGGAGCACCAGCAGGCAAAGACACACCGGGCACAGCTTTACACCAACGTTGTGATTTTTATTGATGGGCGACAACCTGCACCCTGGGGGTCACTCAGCTGCGCAGTTAGAGACGCGGCGTCACAGAGGAGCAGGCGGCAGGGTTAGACAGAGCGACTTGAGGGAAGAGCCACCTTCGTTATTTGCCCGTGTTTCATCCGTGTACACAGAAGCATGAATGCAATTGGAAATCTTTTAATGGCAATAAAGTTGACAATCCCCCAAGGGGTCTGATCTGCAATGTGCACGTAAGCAGCTTTTCATCGCACAATTATTAAAGTGTATTTTTCCTGTTAGGAACCAGCAACTTATTTTTTGTATTTATGTTTCTTTTGAAGAACTATCTCTTCTGTGATAACTGGCTCATTTTTATCATTTATCAAAAACTAAAGGGTGGGGAAGGAAAGTGTGAGGGATTAAAAAATTTATTTTTTAAGGAAAGATAAAATTCATTTTCACAAATTTACAAGTGTTGCTGGTGCAGGATTTATTCTATGAAGCAATTAGACTGGGAGTCGAATGCGAGCTCCCCCCTCTTACTCAGGAATCAGCATTATTTCGGAAACTCGGGTTCTGTGTGTTTTCTTAAATCAAGCGACGGCCCGGTTCAACCGAGTGATTTGGGTGTGGAAGCAGCGTCAACGTGAGCCGTGGCGCACAGGCCCCAGGCGTCTGCTCTCCGCTCTAGCCCGTTCTGCGAGGGCAGCGAGGCCCCGTCCGGAGAGCCGCCGGGGACAGGAAGGAGGTCGGAGGGCACGGCGTCGAAGCGGCGGCGGGCACACGGCGCGCAGGCGGCTACAGCAGGTCCACGCGGCGGTAATACAGGAGGTAGGCTGTGCGCTCAGCGGCGGGCTTCACCACCTGGTGCTGGCTGACCACCTTGACCGCCTGGTCGTCGATGCGCAGCCAGCCGTTGAGGCCGATCTGGAAGACGTCCGTGCTGTAGTGGCCGCCCGTTGCGCTGCCGCCGTGATGGTAGACCACTGCAAGAGAGGCCGGGCGCCGTGAGGGAGGCCGTGCCCGCGCCCCCCCACCCAGAGCCACGTCGTTCAATCCACAGCCCCGAACAGCTCACGAGGAAACGTCACCCGCACATCCTAGTGACCCGCGTGACGTGCGTAAGGCCTCCCAGCCAGAGTCGTTGCCGGCCCCTCAGGCGAGGACCGCCCCCCACTGCAGCGAGCACTCGGGGGCGCCGCGCGGAAGACCCCTCCCCGCCCCCGCCTCCAGAACTGCGCCCCAGAGACCCCACACCCTCGTGCTCCCGACCCAGCCCACGCCCTGCGAGACTGCTCTGAAGGGACCGTCTGACCCCCCACAGCTGGCACAAGGGCACCCAGTGGTGCCACAGGACGAGGGGAGACTGGGCGCACGGTGATGCAGGGACGCGCGGCGTACGTGACAAACGGAGAATTCTAGGTTTTCAGGGACTGTCATCACAGCGAGTGGCTGCACCGGCCCCAGGAGGGCCATCAGGGCTGTTGTGTGGGCACAGCGTGTGGCATCCCCGCCCACGCGGCACCCAGCCACTCTTCCTGCTTTCAAGTTTTAACGAATGAGGCTAAATTCCAAAAAGCAGCACTTGCTATTTGCCCAAGAAAATTCTGTAATTCAACCCAGAAGCCTTAAGTCAAAGGCCTAAAACAAAGACAACCAACCACTGGAAGACGCAGGGAAATCACCGAGAGACACCAAGGGCCGCATCTCCCCGGCTCGGAGGATGAGCCTGGGGAGGAGGGACCCCTGGGGGGGACACCTGGGGGGGACACCTGGGGGGGACACCTGGGGGGGGACAGGTGGGGGAGGGACACC
>NW_027528369.1:7909338-7923902 GCF_008692635.1 Crocuta crocuta | reverse complement strand
GGGGGGACACCTGGGTGGGGACACCCGGGGGGACAAACGCCTCCGGAGGACAGGCCACCGCCAGCAGGAGGAACGATACCCGGCTGGCGGCAAGGTCGCTGGGCCCTGGAGGCAGCTGTCACTGCACGGGAGGGACGATGCTGTCCAGACGGACCCGTGGCCGAGACTGGGGAGAGGACAGCCCCTCTGGTAAAGGAGCCTCCACACTAGGGGACATGACCACCACGACTGGCCCCCCGGGGACAGGACACCCGTGGTGGGACCGGCACGCACGCGGCAGGTCACAGTGATCAGAAGGCTGTCGAGGACGTGAGGCCTGACGCGGCTCGCCCCCCGCACCCCAAGTCCACTCGGGACTCCATCCTGGAATCTCACCTCTGAGACCCGACCTGGGCGAGGCTTTTTATAAAGTGACCGAGTCCGTGGGACTTAGCGACCTGAGGGTGTGCTGCCTGCAGACACTTCTGTCATAAGCCGCCAAGAGAAAGCAGCCCCCACGTGTTCCAGTCCCCGAAGCAGCACCAGAGAGCCCCCCACCCGACCCGGACCCCAGACAGAGCTGAGGTTAAATGAGGTCTCAAGTTGGAGTCAGCTCAGAGCCAAAAGAATATTCCGCTGAGTTCCAAGCCCCGACGTCAGGTCAGACCCAGGTTTTCACAAGGCACCGCCTGGCAGAGTGCAGGGGCACCGGAGCCTCTTCTCTGCGCTGAGGGGCGAGGGCAAACGCGGCCTGGCACCGCCCTCGCCACTGCTTTCGTACGGACACAACGCGCACGTGTGCTTACCTGCAAAGAGCCTGTAGGTTCGGTGGCATTTAAAGTTCTTACTTTTAACCCCCGGAGAAAGCAGTTCTGGAAAACAAAATATCAACAGCCGCAATCTATAAAAACGCACTTACAGACGGGCTCGGGGTGAGAGGGACGAAGAGGTTCCGATGGCCCCGCTCACACGCGCCCCCGGCAGACCAGGAAAACCGGAGAAGCTCCATCCATCCCTTCGTCTGCAGAAGCGCCGCCCGGGAGGCAGAGCGGCTGTGGGACACGGGGCCAGGGGACCGGCAACCCCTCCGTTACGAAGCAGAGGAAACACTCTGAGCATATCAAGCTCGTGCCGGAAACCCCTTAAAAGCAGATATTCTGAAGAATGGAGAAGAAACCTGCCCACCGAGAAACACAACGGCCCCGGGAAAGCTCAGAATTCAAACATCTCACAGGTGAGGGAGGCCGTCAGGTAAGAGTAAGACGGTCTCTCCCATGAGGCACTGGGCCACCAGCTGGGCAGGCGGAGGCCCCGTCCTCGGGGCACCCGGCCCCTGCAGGAACAGCTCCCCGCAGGGGCCCTTCTCGCCGCCGGCCTCTCCCCTGCCCTCACCCTTGACCCAAGCCAGGGCCTCAGGGCCTCGCCTATCTCGTTTCTTTCTAGAAAGCATGGAAGGTGTCAGAGACATGAAAACACGTCTAACAAGCAAGACAGCCCACACTGACAAGGCCCAGCCACCTGACAGGGGCCTGTGGCTGACGGGGTGCCACAAATGTGACACACGTGTCACTGCCACTGGGGGTCAGAGGGACCCCAGTGGCCTATGGGAAACATTCCTTCGCTGTGCTAAGAAAGTCCACTTAGCAGGCTGGTTTGGGGGCGCCTGGGGGGCTCAGTCGGTTAAGCGTCCGACTTCGCCTCAGGTCACGATCTCACGGTTCGTGGGTTCGAGGCTCCCATCAGGCTCTGTGCTGACAGCTCAGAGCCTGGAGCTGCTTCAGGCTCTGTCTCCCTCTCTCTCTGACCCTCCCCTGCTCACACTGTCTCTCTTTCCTCTCTCTCAGAAATAAATAAAACGTTTTTTAAAAATTTAAAAAAAAAACAAAAACAGGCTGGTTTTGGCAATTGTTCATATTCAGTATAAAGAAAAATGCTTTCTTCCACTAATCCAGAAAATACTTCCAGAAAAATGATGCTCGTTTTAATGGACAAAATCTCCATTTTTCTAGTAAGATTATATCGTTGATTCATCTTTTTTGCCTTTATTTTTCTAGAGCTCCCCTGGTGCCAATTTCAGTATCTGTCATAAATGGAGACATGCGAAGCCACACGGCACGAACGAGAACTTCCTGAGCCTTGGCATCCCGCAGGAACGCCAGGGGCCACGCCCGCGCTGTCCCGCCCACGGACGGCGCTCACCTTTGCTGATCTCCAGGTCCACAGGGTACTCGACGTTCTTGACAAGCTTCTGGCACCCGCCGGCCTTCTCGTACACAAACCGCTTCAGGTGCAGCACGAGGACCGGAGGGAGCTTCTCCAGCGTCACCCGGCGGCTCACCTCCACCTGCGGCACAGAGCAGGGCAGGGCGCGCCGCCCTCAGTCCGGCGGCCTCAGGCCCCGGGGCCCGCCTTGCCGGCCACGCGAACGTCCCGCTAGGAGGTCTTCTGAGAGGCGCCTGTTCTCCTCTTACGCAAAAGCCCGCATCCCGGTCAACGCAGCGGCGAGGGCCCCGCGGACGCCTGGGCCAGGTGCGGGCCCCACAGCGGGAAGCCCCGCTCTGAGGGCACCTGGGGGGACTCAGTCGGCTAAGCGTCAGACTTCGGGTCAGGTCCTGATCTCACGGTTCGTGGGTTCGAGCCCCGGGTCGGGTGAGCACAAGCCGCCTCAGGTGAGCCCTGCTTCTTCTCTCTCTCCATCTCCGCCCCTCATGAGACTCTCCCTCTGCCCTTTGCTCACTTATCCTCTCTCTCAAAAACACAAAACTAAAAACCTTTGCTCCGTGACATTAATGACGAAGTGGCACAAAAATTCAAAAGCTACCTCAGTAGCAGCACCTTGCGTTATGTCTATACCAACATGCTTTTTAGTAACTCCCGCGGGAACTCAAAGTGAAGCCAAAGTGTTTCTCGAATTCGGCGTTCTAAGTAACCCAAGAGGGATCTACTCTAAGCCTTAGTTGCACGGGGGCATCATGCCAATCCACCCCCTCGCTGGCGCCCACAGGTCTCACGAACGCTGCTCTTCAGTAAAACACACCCTTGCCAACGATACCTAGTCAGTCCCCTTTATCTCCTCTTCTCCGGAGCTGTGAACGCTCTGATGCTTCCTATAGTTACATGAAGAATCCTTTTGGTAGAAAGATCTGTTTGGGTCATCGCCCGAAAGAGAACGATGGGAGCTGAGCATAGGAAGCTTTCAAGGCCACGTGTGCACCTGGGGGAGGTGTCTTTACAGCCGCCTGGCTTCCCACCCAGACTCGGGTCCCAGGTGGGGACAGGTCTGTGGCCTAGCGCCTCCAGAGCCAATGAGGACGCACAAGCGACCGGCAAGCGTGGCTCCGGCTCAGCAGTTAGAGACCAAGATCCGGGCAAGAGGGACGCGGGCGTCCGCACGCTGAACCGGGAGTGGGGCGAGGGCACTGGCCTAGGTCTCCGACCTCACTCTTCCAGGCAATTCACTGGGGCCGATCGGAAATCCTTCCATGTTTTGGGCTCCAGACAAACGGAGACATGTGTCTTCACCCGACAGAACCAGACCTTTCCTACACAGCCAGCACTTCGTGTAACCTGTGTCCCCATGGCAAAAATACCTTGTGACCTTAAAATACAGTAACGTTAAATTCGGCATTTTAAAAAGTAAATTAAAAAAAACACATTCCGGAAAGTGTGATGCGTGTTCTTTCCAGATCTCCCCGCCCCATATGTGCTGTCCAAGATCCTCCTTCCTCAAACATCTGCTTTTCAGAGTGTTTTCGCTCTTCCCGGGAACTCACCACCAGCACCACGGGCACCACGGGCACCGAGCCAGCACACGCAGCATGCTTCCAGACNCCCCGAAGTGCACATGTCACAGCAGCAGAAGAGGAAAAGATGCGTGGGGGGCGGGGGCGCTCTGCCGCAGCCCTGGGAGAGGCTGAGTGGCCACCAGCCTCACAGGAGGCCACGGGAGAGCGAGTGAGAGCCATGGGAAGGGGGGTGGGGCCACGGCTGTGGCCACGCCAGCCGAAAACAAGTACCACTTTCCCTCTCGTTGAGCCACCGCCAGACGCAGCTCCCTCACTCGGGCCACGGGCCACGGTTCTGTCTCTCGCTCCACGCTTTTCTGCTTTACACAAAGTGGCCCGTGGGAAGCACGTGGGAACGCAGCGTGGAGGACGCAAGGACACAGCCTGCCCGGGGCAGACAGGCGGCCCCACGAGAACCGCAGCCCCGGCCTCCCCCGCCCTGGTCCCCGTGCGCCTGCGGCCTCACGGAACCCCGCTCCCCGGGGAGGCTACGAGCTGTTCGAACGGGAGCGGCCGGGCTGGCCTGCGTTCGCCTCCCCAACACATCTTCCCGAATTTCCCAGCGCCATCTCTGCAGTGGAGACGACACCCTCAACCCTGTAGTGCAAACAGGTGTCAGCGGGCACACCGGGCCCCCAGCGGGCACACCCGGCCCCCCAGGCACCGGGGAGCTCTCCGAGGACACGCTGCCTCCCTCCTGACGCGGCTGATGGTTCCCCCACGAAGCTTCTCCCGACTCCTAAACACTAAACCCCTCAGACTTTTCTCCTTCTCAGATCAAACTGAAGACTAACAGGCATGACAGCAGCTACTTTCTATTTTTCGACGTCCTTGAAGGTCTACAATCAAACACAAAATCAACAGTCTGGAACCCCTTCCTGGCCCGCCTCAGCTCGTGGGACTGTGCTCTGCGACGTTAGAAGCCGGGTGACGCGGCGCTATCGTGCCGCGATCGGCCCACCGGAATGTGAAACATAGCGCAGGATAAATGATGCCGACGAGCCTCACCCTGGGCTACACGAGGCCGGCAGGACCTTCTGCTTCCGCGCTCCGGTCTAAAACGGGGACGCGTTCGGTCCTACACAGGTGCGCCACGCATGGGTGTGCGAGGCGGAGCGCAGACCCACTTCCCGCCGCACGAGTGCCTCGGCACAAACGTTCGAGATCGACTGCAAATATACCTCCTGTTTGGTTTTCGTGGTGTAGCCCTGGACCGATTCCCTCGCCACCAAGCTCTCCAGTGCGTCCTGGACCGTACGGATCTTGTCAGACTGGATGTCCAGCTGCAACGTGAAAAATGGCTGCAAAGTGGCAGATTCCTTTGAACTCTGCTGGTAAACCACAGACCTAAGGACCGAAAACAAAACCAGAAAACTGTGAGAGGCCACCCCTTGCCGCTCACTCTCCCTGAAGATTATCCAGCAGCGGGAGAGCGGCTAACGCTGAGAACCAGACATCTCCGTATCACTTCTGGGAGACCAGAGAGAAAAGAAAAGCCAAAAGTACCCTGAATTTAAAAATAATCACGCTGAACACCACCTGCTGAGTCCCACTGGCAGCCGGGCAGCGGCTGGGCTGCCCGCTTTGCCGGCGCAGGCGCACTGGAAGAAAAGCTAGCTCGTCTGCCACACTCCCTCCCCCCGCTCCGCACTTGCTCTAGCGCACCAGTTAACAACCACCCCTGTCCCGCCATGGCCTCAAAACGCTGCCACTTTTCATTTTCTCAAAGTATCAGAGCTGTTCTAACAGAACAGAGGAAACCCCAAGGTAAACGGTATTTTTAATGGCATTTCCCCCGATGACAATGACTCATAGAAGGAGAGGCGGAGGGTGCGTCCGACAAAAAACAGGCCAGTGTTCCAGGACACAGGGCCACCTTCCACGCCCAACAAGCAGGGCGCCAATTCAACCTTGTTTTCTTAGCTGGTTTCTCATTTCATTTTCCTTTCTCTAAGTTTTTCTGAGTAAAACCTGTGTGCTCAGCCCACCTCTCGTTCAGCCCCGGGAAGGAAACATTCCAGGAGCTCAGCGAGAATTCCGCCCCTGCAGTCGGGAGTGACCTAGTTTACGAACGGAATTGGACGGCTGTGCGTGGGGATTCAGACTTCACAGGGCAGGCGGCCCGAAGAGCGGACTAAGCGCCTTCCTGCCTTGGGCTTCACGTCCACACGTGCTCTTGTGCCACACGGTGTCTGGAAGCCTCCCCGTGCTCCCTCGAAGGGTGCTCACCTGACGGCAATGGCCGTTCCCCCGGTTCCAAAAGCAGCAGGGGGAGAGGCGGCCACTACAGCTGGTGGGGGAGTGAGAGGCGCCCTCCTGACTCCCACGGCCTGGACTTCATTCAAGGTCGGGGGGAGGGGGGTGAAAAAAGGTGCTGGTTATTCCAGGGGAGGGAAAAGTCTCCCAAGGAGAGTGAATGTGAAAAGAAAACCATGCTTAACGATGGCTACGCCACACAGAGAAGTTCCTAAATTCAAAGAAACAACCCCAGTCTTTGCTCTGTCATCTCTCCAAAGTATCAACAATCAATTTCAACGTAAAAACCCCGGCAAGGCCAAGGCCGGAGGTCGTGGCAGGGCCACGCAGGCCAAGCTAGAAATTTCTCCAAAGTGGATTCTGGGTCTGCCCACTCGTTATCTGCAAACAAATGTGAGCTCTGGGTACCCGGGACTCAGGAGCCCCGCAATTCTGACACCGCGCCTACAGACACGGTGCCGTGACAACCACTGGGCCCACGAATGCTGCCATAAGGCTGCCGGCCTCACGCAGAGCTAAGGGCAGAAGACGGCCTTCTCTCACCGCCGGGCCTCCCCTCGTCCCTGCTTCCCTTCCCGAACAGCCCAGCCCAAGGGATCGTATCCCGCAACACCGCATTACAGGGCTGGCAGCGAGGGGTCGGGTGTCCCAGGGCCCACCCGAGCCCACAGCCGACGCGGAGACATCCGCACAGCAAGGGGCACGGGGCTGACCCACTCAAGGCGGCGGCCTCTGAACGCAGCCCAGCACCGCAGCACTGCCCGCCGCGCAGGAGCCAGGTGCTTGGAGGGGCTACTAGCCTAACGGAAAGGGGCTCGACCTGAGTTGCTTTAGAGCAGAGAGCGCCGGAACTACCCTTCCCCGCTGTGGAGAGGGTGGTACTTCTTTCGGGTTCATGGCCTTTGGGATGAGCTAGGCTGAGTCTCCCTGAAAAAACCAGCCTCGTAGGCTATAACCCGAGGCCACCCAAGAGACCCAGCTCCGAGGGGGTCCTTCGGGACTCGGGACACCCGGGCCTCTCCAGAGATGGCCCCAGCGCACCTGAGCTCAGCATCGCAGCGGTCATCACCGCCCCCAACACACTCAAGTGAGCTCTTCTAGAAGGAGGTCTTACAGAGCAACAAGGGAGATGCCCGCGGGGCTTAGTCAGTGAAGCTTTGGCTCAGGTCAGGATCTCAGGGTTCGTGGATTTGAGCCCTGCGTCGGGCTCTGTGCTGACAGCTGGGAGCCTAGAGCTGCTTCGGATTCTGTGCCTCCCTCTCTCCCTGCCCCTCCCCCNTCAGGTCAGGATCTCAGGGTTCGTGGATTTGAGCCCTGCGTCGGGCTCTGTGCTGACAGCTGGGAGCCTGGAGCTGCTTCGGATTCTGTGCCTCCCTCTCTCCCTGCCCCTCCCCTGCTCATACTTTCTCTCTCTCAAAAATAAACAAACATGAAAAAGAAAATGTAAAGAACATCGAGCATCTGGTTTAAGGGAACTGGGCCAGAGGAGGTGCCCAGGCCCTCCAGGCGCCCTGAGCGCCCCTTTATGTGAAAGGCTCTCCTTCCACGCTCCCTTCGTTCTAGCTCACTCGGTTCCAGCACCTTGAAGTCCTCCAGCCAGACACAAGAGTGTCTCCTCTTAACAGAACCTGCATTCCAACTTAACAAGTCTTTCTACCTAGCTGTGAGCGGCTGGCCTGAGGGGGAGGAGTGCTGATGGAGGGAGCAGTCACTGGGCCGCCGGGGCCTGGGGGACACTGCCCAGGCCCGAAGTGCCTGCGCGGGGTGACAGCAGTGAAAGCACTAGGCAGGAGAGGCACAGAGCAGGCACGGAGGCACAAAGGCAAACCACGGAGTCCAAAATTTCTTAGACATGCCTTACACCTTCCCCCTTCAGCAAAATGGCCAAGCCCTGAAAAAGGCCGACACTAAAGTATATTCCAGAAAAGCGTAAACCTGATGTGTCCACCAAAAATGCCGGTGATGGGGGTCTGAACGAAGTCCGCCTGGCGAGTGACCGCGGCCCTGTTCCTGGGCCCCACTTGCTCCCACTCGTCCTCGCTGCCTTCGCCCGGCTCCTCCTGCGGGTCCTCGTGCGCGAGGTGGCTTCTAGGCCCGTTGGAAACGGCAAGTTCTGAAAAGGAGACGGTCGGCTTAGGCTACGACTGGCAACAAGAGGAGCAAAACATTTTCCTTAACGAAGGGTCCACGTAGCCACCCGCACAGCTCGNGCGACGCCGAGCCCGCCTGACCCCGCCTGCACACGCCACCACCGACGGCGCCGCGGGGACGGCGCGGGAGCTGGGAAGGCGGACCGGAGCCCGGCAGCACGGTGCGCCGTGGCCCGTCCTCTCGGCGTGCTCAGGGGCTCTGCTCACGCAGGGGCGCAGCCTCATCCCCGGCACGCGCGTGCTCTGGCATTTTAGGGGCGACCTTCTGAGCTGTTACTTCCCACTTAATCTGCGTCACTCAGGACACGTGTGCGCACCGTGTGCAGGGACAGAGAGACAAAGAGCGACAAGATGTTACCAGGTGCAAACCCAACGGTTACACAGGCACTCGCCAAACTGCTCTCGAGCTTTTCCATAGATTTGGTCATTTTCCTAATTAAAAGTGGAAGGGAAAACAACAGAGGTTCTGGATGTACTCTGATTTACCCAAATGAAGCATTCTCGACAGTATAAAAACAAGCAGTGCAGAGAAAACCAGTGCCGCCCTAGTGAGAACGTGACTGAAAGGGCCAGCGACCTGGGGAAGAAGCAACTAAGTACACGCGCACACAACATCTGTTCAGAATTAATTCTGAAGGAAACGGTCTCGCACAGCTTCGTGGCGGAGACCATAACCTACTTTGGTTATTGGGTGACAGGAGTTTCTTCAGGTTCAGCATTTCCTCGTGAAGCCCATTCAGGATGAAGCCCAGGTACTCTTCCGCATCTTCCTGGCGCCCCTGGAAGGCAGACATGAGCACGTTAGCTGGGGGCGGTCAGCACGCAGGGCACACAGGGAGCACAGCACCCGCACACTCGCACGCGCCCTCCTCCTCGGCTTTAATGAGATTCCGTGTAAAGTGTTCCCAGAATCACGGGACTTCCTCGGCTGCTGAAGTGGGGGCAGCGAGGGGGGCGAGGATGGGGGGGTACAAAGGAAACCTTTATGTCTGAGCACTGAATGAGCAGGAATTTTTATTACGTTTCTCCGTATTCTTGAAATTCTCTACAAGATACATACGTTGCCTTCACAATAAAAGTTACTTAAAACTGCTCTCCTGTTGACGTGAACGAGAACAAGCACCAGAGACCAGGCAGGGGTAAAGGTCACGCTGTGCCCGTGAGGAGTCGTCTGTGTGCCCTCCGTCGGCCATGACGGGACTACAGGGGAAAGGACCCAAGACCCGTGGGCATCTCTGATTCAAAGACTTGGGAACAGTCTTACGTCACATGCACATCAGCAGGTCCATCCCCACAGGAGTCACACAAGAGCCGAATACCCGTTTTATAACCTCAGGATGCGCTCCTCTGTCCCTGTCTGGAGAAGAACCACGTGTCCCAAGGACCTGCGAGCCCCCCCTTGCAGACCCGGGTACTCGTCCGAACAGGACTCCAAACGCATGCGGCCACTGGGTATGGGGTGCGCCCGGCGTGCATGGGGCAGGGCAGGAGCCAGCAGCTCCCAACACCACTGTTCCCAGGAAGGGCCCCCAGCTGGGTCGCACCCTAGATGGCACCTGGGACCTGGGGTCTGGGGAGCCCCCCCCAACNGGGGGGGGGGGGGGGGGGGGGGGGAGCGTGCCCGAACCGCACTGCACGGTGGACACTGAGCACCTGCTCTCCTGGCGCGGGCCTGGCACTCTGGCCTGCGCTGGGCAGAGCGCACCTGCTGGTGTGACACCCCCGGTGGCCCTGGGCACGGAGTCTTGGACGCGCCCCCCTAGCACACGACACCTCTACACGTGCTGACGCGGGAGCTGGGCGCGTTCTGTGCGATGCACCAGGACGGGGGTCTCGCGGGTTCCCGCAGGCCGGACGTCTGGCCCTGCCGTGGGTCCTCGCGCCGTCCTGACCCCTAACTGTGCGCTACCAGCTTCTGAGTCCTGCGAGTCCTCGTGTCGAACCGCCACGCCTGAGCGTGCTTGGGGGACCCGACCCCGCCCACACTCATGTAACTTCAAAAGACGCTTCCATCCACGAACACACCTTGGAAGCCGGATCTCAGTGGGACTCAACCTCGGGACGCCCCTGAACTTCATGGCTTTTGCTCAGCCTCCACCTGGGCTGGGTGCCCCTCTGGCTCCTAAAGCAGCTGTGCTTGCACCCACCTTAGTACTGCTGCTGCTGTCTGTTTCCTTGGAGCAAACGCGGAATTCCCCTACTGGACAGTGAGCTCTCTGAGCAGGGGTGCAGGGCCACCCACTCCTGCCTTCCTGACACTCGGCACATCCCCCCTGGAAGTGCAAGTTTGGAACCGAAGACCAAAAGGCACAATTCGAGCAGCACAACGCCCGTGGTGGGCTCCTGCGGCACGGGCCGGGCCCCTCAGCCTCCGTCAACACACTTCCTTCCGCTTTCATGCAGGTTTTTTTTTTTTTTTTTGATGATTTTTCTCTCTAAATAATTTCCTAAGCATCATTTCAATCACTTGTACTGACTCATCACCAACTGTCAGGGAGGAAAGAGACGCTCGGTTAACTCTGCACGTCACTGTGGACAGCGCTCCGGGCCTATGCAAGACCCCTCGGCCCCTGGTCCTGGGCCTGCAGTAGCAGAGTGTGTGACCAAGATGTAGGTAAGAGAGTCAAGGAGCTGCTGAAACGTGTGGGTACGAGGAAGACACAGGTCTCCCAAAGGCCACGGTTCCGGGCCCAACGACCACGCTCCATGTGAAAGGCAGCGTGGCGAGCAAGGACCTGGTGGTAAAGCCAGGCGCTGCATTTCTGGGCTCCGAGGCCTGGGAAGAGGATTTCCCTTTCCTCAAATGTAACAGCGAGATAAGCACAGTTTACTCACGGGGCTAAGAAGCTGACGGACGGGAAGAACTTACAAACTTACAGGAGTGCTTGGTGCACAGTACATGGTGCTTGACCTGCCTCTGGTGATGAGGATTATCATCATGTTCTTACATTTCATTCAAGCAGCTGAGTGCGGAAGAGGCCTACAGATCTACCGAACAGCCACCAGTGCCGGCGATGCCAGCGCAGGGCGCGCACTGGACAAGCAGGGAGCGGAGCTACACGGGAATGGCGCCCAACCTTTTCAGATAGGCTCGACTTGATCACGGTCAGGAGTCTGTAAATGTACGTAGGTTCAAAGGCAGCTCCGGGGCGGATATCCCTCACGACTTTATCCCCAAGGGCTGCAAAAGAGACAGGACACGGGTCCTCGTAACTAAAATGGAGTCTGAAGTGAGGAAGGGCACCGTCGCGAGCACACCCACCACCCCCACGTGCCGCGGAGAACAGCACAGGGGCCGCAGCTGGCATATTAAAGACCTTTACTTTCTGACACGACTGAACGTGAGAGACTCAGCCACCTGCCCCCCCAACCGCCCATACGCAATGCGTCAGGAGCCCCCGCTGCTACTCACCTTGTCTGGGTTTGGGAGGTACTGGCATATTAGTAAACTCATTCATGAGCCGCACACTAAACACAGGGGAGAAAAAGGTTAGCGCATTTTTTTAAAAGACAGACTTTTACGAAAGAGCCTCTAGGGCTGCGCAAATACTAGTTAGCATGAAGGAGGCAAACTTTTGGTAACCAATGCGGTAACAGTGGCTCTTCTATCTTTTCTATGCATGCTTCTGGAAGGTCTCCAGGGACGGACACTGGCAAACACTAAACTGACATAACAAACCTGAAGAACACAATGCTCCAAGTCCATTTCGGGTTACCTTCCACGTAAGACCACAGACAGTACATTTTTGAAAAATGAAAAATTAAAGGATTTCTTTGCTAGAAAGGAAGAACTTCGCTGAACGGTGCGAATCTGAATTATCAGAGGCGAAAACGGCCCAGCCCCTCAGCACACCCGCGGGCCCCTTACTCACAAGCTGTCTATCATGGGCGTGGATGTGCAAGGCCTCTGCACCTTTGAGTACAGAGGGATGAGCTTCATCAGGTGGTACATCGGAGGACAGGCGACCAGGGCCTGCAGCGTCTGAGGAGCGGCGGTAAGGAAGCGTGAAGGAAATGAAACAGGCACCCACACTGCTGAAAGCACGTTAAACACAAAGCGTGTATAAAACTAAACAAGCCGAGGACACGGGAAGACGTACAGACATAAACTTTTAGGGGATGAACCAAACGACCGTGGGGACAAGCGCCCTGTGGCTTCCATGTAAGGCTTTACTGTGCAGTCAGCAGTTTACACACAAACCACAGCTCTACCGAGATACATCGACTAAAGCAGTGTTTCCACTGAGAGTGGACGCGCTGCCCCGTTACTCAGGCCCCCATCATGAAAACAAAACTTGCCTGATTATGTCCCTCTCCAGTCAACAAATCATCTACTCTGGTCAGCAGTAACTCTACCCATAAGCAAGGGAGGCAGACTAAGTGAGGACCCAAGTTTTCGGATTCAAACTTGGGGGCAGAGGCCCCAGGGCAGCTGAACTAAGTCACATGCGCTGGAGGCAGGGAACACTGCGGTCAGCGGGCCGTGGAGACGGCACATGAGAAGGATACAGCATTAATGTAGCACCAGTTTCCTTTATTGATCAGCCCGCGGGGTTGCAATGACACTGGCTTATGTATTAGGGTCACATTCTCCAGTAACTCTGAAAGAGCGAAGAAGATACGTGAGAAGTTAATGACACCCAGTGAGTACAGTGAGCACTAAAAACCCCTCGAGAAAGCACCTGTCCAACGAAAAGGCATCAGGCGTGGAAGCTTCACGGGGTCCAACATCATGGACGATATTCGAGGATTTAAAGCTTTTAAAACTATTTCCCCCCCAGTTCCTCCAAACACTACATTTACTTATCTTCCCACGGGAATCCGGCTCAGGCGCATGAGGACTATTTTAACAAGAAGCAGGAAAGGCTGAACCATGTCGGGAAGAGCCAACAGATCTGAAAGACACAGGCTTTTCCCTTCACGCTGATGCGAGGCAGGCCGTGCTGACGGCACAGTCCCTCGAACACCAGCTATGGAGTTCAAGTGCAGAACCTGAGCCTGAGCGCCGGGACCCCCTGCAGCCTCTGCGGCGCCCCCTCCCCACGGCCCAGGGACGGTCGGTCCCGGCTCAGGCTCAGCGAGGGATGACGTTCCGGAGATGGCCGTCCCCTACGAGCTCAGTTCCATTCTCTATGAGCAGTCAACGTACGGGATGTTTTGTGGCCTCGAACGCCCTCCCTCCAGGCAGAAACAGCCTTCTTCGCGGCCACCCTGGCCACTCTCCTCTGGTCCTCAGACAGAGAGGAGTGCCATCTCCATACGACGCTCTAATCATTCGATTAAATGCTTTAAGTACTTTTTCTTGGTAAAGTTTCAAAATGAGACTGTCTCCCCGTGTCCCGTTACGAATCTCTCACCAGTGACGCCACGAACCCCTTCTACACGGGCACGTGCTGCACGACTCACAACCACTAACGGGCAGCGCTGATCCACAGGAATCAGAGCACCGGCACTGCTCCCCTTTAACCGGGAAGGAAACCGAGTCTGACATGTCAGCTAGCTTGCATGCGTGGCCCAGGAGCTGCGACATAACATGGCCACAGCGCCCAAAAGCCCTGATCCATGGCCACCCCACACTGCCTTCTTCTCCTTGTAAACTGTGTCCCAGAAAAGAAAAAGTAAGTGTATGTTTGATGTCAGCATCCATCCAAGGCCTCAAACAAAAGCAGCTTTTCAACTCTAACCCACAGCTGGACTGGCAGGTCTCAGACTTAAGCATTAAATGAAGAAATCAATTTGCCAAATTTGACCGTCTGCATGCACATACTCCCTCCCTCCCGGGACAGAAGTGCCCTCTTTCCCCTGACTGACGAGGCATGGTGACTAATTTGCCCATTTATAAAAAGCAAAGCATCACAGGCCCAAGAAAACCCAGTGGGATCCGTCCAGTGAGCCTGGGCTCACACAGCTCTGCTCTCTCTCCTGCTACAGGGTGAGGACGGCATGACGCACAGAGCTGGGCTACACGTGCAGGGGAGAGCTTGCGGCCTAGACGGGGCAGGGCACGGGGCAGCCACTGTGCCGCGGCCTCGGCTGTGGCTTGTTACCGTCCTCACGACCCTGTCGAGGAGACACCGCTGTCCTCCTCACGTCCCAGGCGAGAGGACAGAGGCCCGGAGGGTCAGGGAGCGGGTGCGGCCGAGTGCCTGGGCCGGCTGTGACCCGCGTCCGCTCCCCCCGCAGGTACGGGTCCCGCTCCACCGGCCTCCCACGCAGAGCTGCCGCTGCTAGCCTGCCCCGCACGCCTGAGATCCCCTACCGGCTACAGGGGCGAGCGCGGGCGTCTGAGGCATGTTATCACCACGGCCCCCCCCATCTCCCCTCCCCCCTCCCCTGCCAGCACGTGCCGCAGAATGGCAATCACTTCATATAATCATTCCTTTAAAAAATCAGT
>NW_027528369.1:7893707-7909307 GCF_008692635.1 Crocuta crocuta | reverse complement strand
TTCTGTGCGTTTTCAAAAGGCATTCGTCCCAGATGATCGCAGCAGAGGCCCGGCCCGGGGGTCTTTGCCATAGCACTTTTGTATCTACAAACACAAACACCACTTTTACTGAACGAACCACAAGACTCAAACCAACCTCCCTCCTGCCACACAGACCTCTGTTAAACGACACGCTGCTCCTGGCCGAGTCCCGCAGGGGCGCCGAGTCCCGCAGGGGCACCGGGTCCCGGGAGCACAGAGGTGACGAAGAGCTGGCCCTGCTGCAGGACAGCTGGAAGACCCGTGCAGAGGGGACAACCCAGGGCCGGCTGAGCCGAAGGGGGACAGGCGGACGGGACGCTCAGCCCAGTCCAGATGCAAGCACCTGTGAGATGGCCGGGGCCGAGGACAGCAGCTGGCACCGCAGGGTCTCGGGCCGGGGTGCTGGCGCCCCCCCCCCCCCCCCCACCCCAAGCAGTTTTCTTGTTTTGTACAGCGACGGGATCACAGGGTCAGAGGTGCTGACACAAGGTACACAGGTTACACCAGCCAACAGCATGCGCACACCCACAGAGCAAGTGCCACACCTACGCGCACACGTGTACACACACACACACACACACACACACACACACACCAGCCCACGGCTCGGAGCTGGCACCAAACACCCTCAGGAGGAGGATGTGTCAGGAGGGGGGCCCTAAGCACCGCCCGCATCTAAGTGGCCGGCCAAGAGGAACCTAGAAGGCTGTGGGGGGCTGAATTAACCATGGAGGCGGAAGCAGCCTCCAGGGCCCCAGGAAGGAAAGCCTGAGTGGCGAAGCCCGAAGCCTGCCTGAGGGGTGACGCCGGAGGGGCTGTGGGAGGGAGGGAGCCAGGGAACGGCTGACTCACCTCGGTCTATGCTGGGGAAAGAAAGGAAACAGGGATCTCAATTTCTTTTGAGGATTCAGAGGAGGCAGCGGCTTCTAGGGTGGGGGGAGGGGCAGAGACAGAAGAGGGAGGTGGCTTAGTGACAGTAATTCTTGTTTAGCAAGAAGACACTGAAGAAAAATGGAAAGAAAATGAGAAGACCTGAAACTTCCCTCCCATGTTAAGTGTCTTAACAGACTCAAAAACATGTTTGTAGGTGGTCAAAATTGAATTATATCTTGTTAAAGAAAAAAATCAACTCCACTATCAAAAGGGAAACAGGTGTAGGGGCACCCGGGGGCTCAGTCGGTTAAGCGTCTGACTTCAGCTCAGGTCATGATCTCACGGTTCATGGGTTCAAGCCTCGCATGGGGCTCAGTGCTGACAGCTCAGAGCCTCAGGCTGCTTCTGATTCTGTGTCTCCCTCTCTCTCTGCCCCTCACCCACTTGTGCGCTCGCTCTCGCTCTCTCTCTCTCTCAAAAATAAACATTAAAAAAAAAGGGAAACAGGTGCAAAAACATCAAGAACTAACTGCTCTATGTGGCCCTGGAAAACACACCTCCTCTTATGCTTGTAACTGAGCCACGTGCCCAGAATAACCGTACGCCAGCAGGCTGAGACATGGAATCGGAGAGGGTATCAACTTCAAGTTGACTGCTGGCTGCCTTCTCTCCCACACTGACCTGGGGAGCAGCATGCACTGGCTGGACAGAAACCTTTAGTTCCTACATTGAACCTTCCCTTTGAACCATCGCCAGCTTCTGGCAGGCGTCATATATTCACAGCTCTCGGTTCACATATTTTAAGGGAGGGTGGAAAAGAAAAGCAATCTCACTTTTCGCCTTCTACAATCTTAAATCCAAGTCTCTCAGCACCACCCAGTGGTCTGCTCAATGACTGCAAGTAACAGAACATTCCAAACCACCAGGTACCCACAAAATGAACAAGGCAAAAACGCAGACGCATAATCTGGAACGGAAGGACACCGGGTGCACCGACCAGAGGAGGCACTGAGCTAGCTTCAAGTCGCCAACATTCTGTACAAGAGCGTCTGCCACCGTAGTCAGAAGTTTGTAGATTACTATCTTCATAGCAGGACAGACAGAGAAGAAGCACCGAACAATCCGGATTTTCCTGATCATGTTGCTGCTCTTCTGGAAGAAGGCAAGTCTTACTTAGGCTAAACTGAAGTTACTACTCTGTTAGGATCTGCCAGTGAACCCAAACACCACTCTTCCGGAGGGCACGCCATCACCCGCCGTGGCACTGGATAGCCCCCTCACGCCACTAAACCGCTCTGCTCCGTCCTTGCTGTGTGGGTCCCAGAGGTGACCGGCCCTCTCTGTCCCGGCCTGACCTTGCCACCCCCACTGATGCCAGCACATCTCCTTCTGGCCTCAGGCCCCCAACCCCCCGCGAATGATTACTGTCTCTCTGCTACTAAGCGTGGACATCTGTTCCGCTCCCATCTGACTCTTCAGACAACACTCAGGGCAAGGCCGATCGTTACTCACTGACCCAGAGAGCGGGTGGCAGACGCAGAGTAATTACTACGTGTCACGTGGGGGTGAATTAAACATCTGGAGACTCACACTGTCGGTTATGGTAAATGATTCCATTCAAGTTTGTTAGAAATGACCCACCGAGTCTGACGGTCACTCTAGCACACCGTCGGGAAGCCTCCAGGAGCCCCCAGGAAGGAGGCTCGGGGTCCGAGCCCAGGAAGACTACGCAGAGGACTGGTATTCAGACCCGGACTCCGCCGCCTCACTCACCCCCACCCCCCCACAGCAGACGGACAGGCTGTACCCACAGGCCCTGGTGCACGCGCGACGGCCCCACAGGCCTGCAGCAGCGCCCAGCAGGGCGGCTGCACATCACAGGGGCTCACAATCCTCACCGGAACATAACGAACCGTGGGCACCTGGGGGGCTCAGTCGGTTGGGCGTCCAACTTTGGCTCAGGCCAGGATCTCACAGTTCATGGGTTCGAGCCCCACACTGGGCTCTGTGCTGACAGCTCAGAGCCTGGAGCTGCTTCAGATTCTGGGTCTCCTTCTCTCTGCCCCTCCCCTGCTGATGCTCTCTAAATAAATAAACTAACAAACATTAAGAAATATATATTTAAAAAAAGGAAATAAAGAACTCATGTGGCAGGAAGAGAAGGAAAAAGGAAATTAACTTATGGAAAGCTCTGAGCAAGCCAACAACTTTCCGTACTCCAAGAAGTTAAATTACTTGAAATTAAGTTTCGAATATTTTGTGAACATTTGTCAAAAATTCCGTTTCAAAAGAAATGAGAGTTTGTACAAAATTAAGATTAAATATCTTCTTGGGGCGCCTGGGGGGCTTAGCTGGTTAAACGTCCGACTCCTGGTTTCGGCTCAGGTTGTGATCTCACGTTTCGTGGCTTCGAACCCGGCGCAGGGCTCTGTGCTGACAGTGTGGAGCCTGCTTGGGGTTCTCTCTCTCCTTCTCTCCCTGCCCTTCCCCCACTTGCTTTCTCTTTCTCTCTCAAAATGAATACACTTTAAAAAAAGGAAGATTAAATAACTTCTTGTCTGGAACTTCTCATAAGAAACACGTCCAACGGGATGTAAAGCTTTGGTTTTGTTACCACCATATGCTGCCCCCGCCCCCCACCGAACAACTGCAACAGCCGCACACCACGAGGAGCCCCCACGCTTGGCAAGGTCAGCGAGCTCCTCTTCTCTGTCCCAGTGAAACACACATGCAAAGATCCGAATTCCTATAAGTGACCATCTGCCTCTATTACTGAATCCTGTTAAAATCCATGAATCCTGCCGCTATAGTTCAGCTCAATTATTCTTGACTTGCAGACAAGCCAGTATGAACATGGATTTGGTCTAACTCTTCCGCTCTATTTAATTAAGTTCCTTTTATAACATCACCGATTCCATTCACTACTGTATTTCTATCCTGAAGTCCAGTAAGTACTGTAATTATTACTGAGATCAAAAGAATTAAAACCAGGAAGGGTAGAGCCAAAGTACAAAAGGCAGGTACTTCCTGAGGCTGGAACCTGAAGATGGACCTGCCTGCGAATCAAAATCACCACTGTGGGTTCTCTACTGTACCTTCTTTCAGGGCAAATAGTCACAAGTTAACTGTAACAGCAAACTTCTCCCCCAGAGGCCTTCCTTCCGGTTCATTACTGTCGGTGTAATTCACTCCTCGGATTCAGGATCCACGGACACCGTAGCTTCGGGAAGCTGCTCCTCCCTCCACCCTTGCGCGGGGCCGGGGGCTGCCACACGCCGTGGTGGATGGCACAGAACGCAGAAGGGCCCCGGCCACATACAAGGTACGAGGTTGAGACCGGTGCCCTCACTTCTCTAACAGCTTAAACATTAAATGACTGAACTAAAATTCAACTTTCTTATGAGATTTGCTGACACACGGAAAAACGGAGTGGTCAACAGCCCTCCTTGCATCTGAAGATGCATGCCGTGGCTCACATACATTGCCAGATATCGTCCCAATGAAATGGTTTACAAACTCGGAGGCAACACTCGCACCATAAACTTTTAAGTCACCATAAGGGAGGATTATTTTTATATGTACTTAATGCATCAAATTTTGTTTTCCTAAAATTAGGATGTAGAGGTCATATTACCTGTTAAAATCTATGAAAATGCAGGGCAGAGAACTTTCCTTGATTCCTAAGGCCCAGTAACTGGCCTGCAATCCACACTGTGACGCAGACCTGCCTTTCTGTCACTCCCTCAACTGTCCAGCACACCCTGCACGTACTGTCCTGTCCGCACGGCATCACTCTGGAAGAACACGTGCTCTCCTGGTTACCAAATCGGGGGTAGGACCGCAGAGTGACCAAAACGTACCACTCTCCGTTGGCTACACAGACCAATACGTGCTTTGTAAGTGAGGGGGTCTCAATTGAGTTCTGCAGGACAGAGACACAGCGCAAATGCCAGCAAGGTCATACACACACTGAAGCTGACCTGTCCGTCCACAAGCACGGACTCCTACAAACAGGTGCTGGAAGGACCCCTGCAGCTCAGAGTTTGCTATATTACCACTACCTCCACTACTCTGGAAAATTTGAAAATGCAAAGTATTTAAGAAATCATTCCCCTAGGAAAAAGGAAGTATAAATATGATTTATAAGCCACCCAAAAATGACCAATCACAAGGTGTGTGTGGCTCAGGAGGTTAATTGTCTGACTCCTGATGTTGCTCGGGTCATGATCTCACAGTTGATGCTATCGAATCCCACGATGGGCTCCGTGCGAGCAGCTCGGAGCCTGCCTGGGATTCTCACTCTTCCTCCCTCTCTTCCCCTCCCCCGCACACACATGCTCTCTCATTCCTTCTCTCTCTCTCAAAATAAACAAACTTTAAAATAAAACAAAATAGGGGCGCCTGGGTGGCTTAGTCGGTTAAGCGTCCGACTTTCGCTTAGGTCATGATCTCGCGGTTCGTGGGTTCGAGCCCCGCGTCGGGCTCTGTGCTGACTGCCAGCTCAGAGCCTGGAGCCTGTTTCAGTCTGTGACTCCCTCTCTCTCTGACCCTCCCCTGCTCACGCTGTCTCTGTCTCTCTCTCCTAGAAATAAATAAAACATTAAAAAAATAAAATAAAATAAAATAAAACAAAATAAAATAAACTATATTTTTGCTTAGACAATTAAAATACCTTCTTAACTCACCTAATCAAACTCTGATTAAGAAAAGAAACCCACTGGGGAGGCACCACCGCAACTCAAAATACTCGGACTGTCGGTGGCAAGAGACAGCAAATTACTGCCTCCACAGCAGTTTACAGGCGGGGGAGGAGATTTTAGCAAGTGAGACTGTAACATACGTACAACACAGCAAACTATGTATCAAACCACATTTAAAGTTACCCGATTAAAACGTTGTAAAACATTTAAAATGAAGATTTTCTTCCTTATTTAAAATAAAGACTAAGAAAATTTCCCAGAAACTGGACGTTTTCCTTCATGAAATAATTTACAGGAACAAAACCTAAAGTATAACAATCTTCTTAACTTTGAACTCAGATGCACATTTTAAAAACATCCCACCATGCATTTCTCATATAAAGTTTGAAAATAAAACTTTTAACTTCATGATCCTTACACAGGTTTACACTGTCTTATCCTAACAACTTTCCCTTGCAACGAACACACCATAAGGCTCAGAATAAAGAAATCGCTTAATTTTTAAACATATATGTGAAGCCCAAGACGACTGCCCTACCAATTGCCTTCCCATTTTAAGAGAACTCTAGACACTAAGATGACTCACAAGGCTGTGTTTTTTAGTTGCTGGAATTCTGACCATTCGTAACAGGGGACGTGTTCTACAGCTGCTACGGCGCCGACCCCCATCCCGGTAACAAGCGCTGCAAGGTGCTCCCAGCGTTACGTGAGCAGCTTCACACACGGCCGACAGGCGCAGCGTATTTTAACTCAGCTAATGGGGCAAGATCCTTAAAAGCTGGTTACTGAACTTCTTGGTAGAGCGAAACCTGAAGAAATACTTGGGCTTCTTCAGTATGTATAATGTAGGCAGGCCCTGCATTTCTGACTCCCAGCAACTAACTGTAAACCGGCCCTGATTCCCAGCAACGTTAACTGTTAACTGTAAACTGTGAAGCCTGCACCGTCAGAACAAGTCATCAACTTGGGCCCAAACTGCTGCAGTTTTCCTTTTCCTGCTGAGAGCTGACCTTGGTGTGCTACAAGCAGTCAAATCCACGTACTTAATCCAAAACAGGTAATAAAAAGAAAAACCCCCGAAAGCCTTCTAATGTCCTAAGAAATGACAGAACTGAAGCAGCACAAAGCTGAGACCACATCAAGGACCCCACAGTGACGGTGTGGGGCAACTGTGAGGCGGGCCCGAGTCCATGCACTTCACATGATGGAGTTACTAGATCAAAAGGCAAGAAAGGGGAAATGTAACCAGTCAACAGAAAAGGACTGGTAACAGACACAGACTGTTCCTTTAACATAAAGGTATGAGCCCCCCGCCCCCTGCATCGTGCTTAGATAGCCTTTCACTTCTAGACGTGTGACAATGAAGGTGAAGGCCCAGCCATTCCCGAGAAATGGCCAGCAGCACACAGGTCACGGCCTGCTGCTGTGCTAACCGTCAGCCCGGCCGGCCTCCACCTCGCTGGGCCGGAGCGGAGCCCTGCTCCCATGTCTGCTTTCGACCTGTGCCCCTAGGACTGTACCTGCGATCTTTATGGCTACGGGGTCCTCTGACACTGGAACAAGCCCTTCTTTGACTTCGACCTGCTTTTCAGAGGCCAGGGGGGCCGGGACAGGAGGGGAAGGCTTAGTTTCCACAGAAGCCACGGGCAAGGAGGAAAAGGGCTTNGGCCGGGGCATCGGCAGCAGGGGACGTGTGCTCGGCCTTGGTGGGGTCCGAGTCCGGGCCGTCCACGGTGTGCAACTCAACCCCATTGGCGGCTGGGCCCTCACCAGAGGATTCAAGTATTTGTCCGTTAGCAACGGCAGGGTTTTCAGTAGTATGAGCTCCCACGTGAGGCTGGGCCACGGCTGTCCTGGACAGGCTGTCCCTGGCGGCCTCGGCGGGGAGGCAGGGCTGCTCCGAGTCGGCCCCGCCGCGGCCCCCGGGCGGCCCTGCAGTCCTCGCGTGGCCGTCGGGGGCCCCGGGGAAAGGCCCGCCACACACGGCGTCGCCGCCGAAGTCCGCACAATCCTGAGGGCTGCCGCAAGTCCTAGGCGTCCCCAAGGGGGGCGCTTCGCCCGCTAACTCCACGTCCTCGGAGCCCACGCTGTTGGGGACGGCAGGGTTGGCGTGGCCATTGACCAGGGCGTCTGCGGGAATGCTGCCCTCGCCGCCATCTTTCAAGTAACTGTAATATCCTGGGGGACGTTTTTTCTTCTTTTTACGCTCCCTTTGTCCGAGACCGCCCGCGACACCATCGCTCTCTAGGACCCCCACCTCCGCGCCAGTGCCGGCGTCCAGGGCGAGGGCGGGGCCTGGGCACAGGCAGTCCACGGGGCTGAAGGCCGCGTCCTTATCTATGCCGTCAGGGGTCTTTGTGGAAGGTGTGCAACTGAGGATAAATTCAGGGGCCTGAGGGTTCAGTGTGCTTGAAATACTGCAGTCAGGGGTTCCCGGTGAAGTGTCGCTGGGCTCAATCACTTCATTAACACCAAACTCAATTCTCTGATACTCTCGTCCTGTTCAGAGAGAAAACGATCAGTAAACGTCCCATTAGTTGAGAGCATAGTTCTTCACACTATAAAAGTCTCAGTAATTATTTCCTTTTTGAAACCAGACCCTTAAAGTCTCCTTCTAATTAACAAAGCTATGGTGTTTTATTTCTGTGCCAAATAATCTGCTGAGAAAAAACAGCAACCATGAAATTGTGTTTAACTTAGAGACAGGAGAAGCAGGAGCCGGTATTTGTTCTCCCCTCTAGGGGCAGCTAAGGGAGACTCTCAGAAGGCAGGCATTTAAATGAGATCATAATAGAAAGCGAGTAACATATTGCCCGTCTGAACACACCCCTCGGTGAACTCCCAACTCTCTTGGCTTACCTTCTGGGGTGCACAAGTTTTATTAGTTTACTTTCTGGGGTGCACGCATGCTGGACAGCTTAATTAAAAAAAAAAAGCCATGACAACTAACGTAGGGACTTAAGAGTTGCTGCTGTACCTACGGCTTCCCTAATCAGCGGAATCTAATCACCCGGAAACCACGAGCTGCGCCACAACGAGCCCCCCACACACAGCAGCCCGCACAGGCGCTCCTCACAAGCACCCGTCTCCTGGTCTCGCCCACTGACGACCTTCATGGAAGTCTGAAAACGGCGTCGCCCGAGTGCACGTAAATGTGCACTAAATGAATTAATAATGGATTAACTCCACAGATGACGGAGAAGAGACTTCCAAAATTACCAAAAGGCAGGCCTGCACACTTTCAGAAATCTCTCTGGAGCCTCCCAATACTCCCTGCCTGTGGACGACAGTCTACACGTGCCACTGTTCACAAAGGTACATTCTTTTCAGTTTACGTTTCAGAAATTAGGTTAGGGGTTAGAATCAACAGACATCAGGCATCGGCGTCGTCTTCTATCTGCTGCAACAGTCCTAAGTCCTCAAGTTAGGGAAAGGACACGTGCCTTCTAGCTCATCTTTAACGCATAACTGAGTATTTCTCCGAGTCTTGCCCGAGAAGCCCACTTCTTCCCAAAGCATGTACTTCAAAAACAGCCCATACCACCGGAAGAACTGTGCTCTATTAGAAGTAACATGTCTCCCCCTGGCAGTCTTCTAAAAGGCAGCCCCAGGAGGGGGCAGCTATGTGCAAGTTAGTGGAGGGCAGGGGGTTAAACAGTCTCCTAACTCTTCATCCATTTTGTGATCACACCTGGGGGGCGGGAGGGGCGAACACCTTCCCAACAACAGAAAGTTCCTGAAAAAGAAATACTAATAATGGTTACACCTCGCAGCGCATTTTCATATAAAGCCACCAACGTGCCCGTTTGAAGCCGCTGGCCCCTGAGCACTGACAAGTCCCTGAAGGGAAACTAACTTCCATTATTACGCCTAAAAGGAAACGGGCCCTTCTGCCTCCAGGCATCCCCTGCTCCACAGGCTTCAAGGATGACGTGAGGGAACATGCACTCCCCCGCTGGGAGGCTGCCCCGTGGGGACTAGGCGCTGTTGTGAAATCAAATGATAAGTGAGTGTGCAATGTGTCATGCAGTTTGTGCTGGATTTTAATTCCAAAAGACACAGTGCCTTCCACATCTCAATCCTTAATCTTATCATATCACAGAGTATTTCAGAACATGATATGACATTAATGGAACCATTTCAATACGCTACAGCATTATCAAAACGTTTGTCCTGTCTCGGGTCTGACGGCATCACTAGAAGGCAGAGTCCCCCCTGGAACAGCCCGTCTTCACCAGAAGACACACCATGGCCCCCCGTGCACACGGCCCACAAGGCAGAGGGGTCACCACAAGGGCCCATCGGTGGCCGGGATGGACACAGCACAGTCGGTGCTCTGGGTGAATGGGATGCGCTCAGTGCTCAGGCCACGGGGACCCTGGGTGGTTGGGGAAGGAAACCAGCTCAAATACCACAATGACAGGATCCTAACACAGCATTTGGCCAAGTGCGCTCCCTGCAGTGCCCAGGGTTCTAGGTGCACCGTTCAGGGGACCCAGAGACTGTCACGTCCACCGCTAAGAACTGCTGCTTAAGTGGCTTCTTCGGCCGCTGCTCCGGAGCACCTGGCTATGTGTAAAGTGCTTATCATCATCACAGAGGGCTCAGGATCAGTGAGGCCAAGCCCGTGCCCCGGGAGTTACATTCACCTGGAGACGGACACCTGGACTAAAGCTGACAGTGCGGGGGGAGGGTAAGCGACGGCCTCAGTGGCTTTACAGAAAGAATGCTCCCAGACACAGGAAAGAACGATAGCAGCGTCCAGGGCCCAGCCGGGCAGCTGGCCGGGGGTGCAGGGGGCGCACACTATTCCCAGCTGCAGAAATGACGGGGACAAGGAGAGTATAAAAGGCACGCCGTGACGAGGGGCCCCGGAAAGAGTTCGCTGCAGCTGCCTGTGGCGGGAAGGAGAATCGATCCTCCCGTGTCCTTCAGACAAAACCACACTGAAGGGTCACAACGTTCCAGGTGGTGCGCAGTGCAGCTGCTGGGCACAGACAGGGGCGGTGAGGGCCCTGCCGCCCGCAGCTGCACTCAGTCTACAGCCGGAGGCGGACCCATCATGGACGGTGGTCCACGCGCTGTAAGAGAAACAGCCGTCACGGAAACACAAGAGAAGAGAAAAGGCCTCCGAGAAAACGGGGCCGTTAGTACGCTGCCTGGCCTCTAACAGCGCGAGGAGGCAAGGCCCCAGCCGTGTTCTCAGCACATTAAAAGGTGGCCCTGAGACAATGGAGAAAAGGGGCCAAGCAGCAGGGACTGGACAGAGAGAACCGCCCGGGGGGGCGGGTCTGGCGTGAGGGAGGGAAGGAGAGAGCTGGGCGCTGGGCAGAGCTGGTGGGGCCTCCCAGCTCCAGCCTGCACCCCGTCAGGGATGGTGGGGCCGTTAACTGAACAAGAATAAAAGGAATAACATGAAAGGGAAAAGAACCAAACATTGTAAAGCACTGAGTAGACACCAACAGCATGCTTACTATGTGCAAAGTACATGGAGACAGACTGATCCAACGGANGGCGCTGGGGGCGGGCAGGGCGGCCGGGGAGGGGGGCGGGCAGGGTGGTGGCCGGCTCCCCCCCACCTCACTTCACTTCAGTCTCGTCCTGAGCTGCCACCAGAACTGCCCTTTCCCTTCCCATCTCCAAGCTGGCGGGTTCTCAGAAAGCTGCTGATGTGAGATACGGCTGTTCTGACTGCACTGTACATAAAGTCTGTACTGTACATAAATCATAATCAGGAGCCCACGCTAACGAAGCAGGGGATAGGCCCCTGGCTCTCAGAGGAAAGGGTCGGTGCTCGCTCCTCTGCACCCAGCAAGGGACTTTAACGATCCAAACTGCACGGTGGGCACACGGATGTGACCCGCGCAGCAGCGGCAGCCTGCGGTGACCAAACCGCCTGCCGTTCCTTAACCGCCACGTCCTTCAACAGCACCACACTGCTGCACCTCTGGTGACCGGCTCTGCGTCTGTGACAGAGACCAAAACGGTAACAGGCCAGGAAGTTAAAAGGTCACCGGAATTCCCAAGGACACTAAGTGACAGACGGGGGCATAAATGTAAACTGCACACGGCTCTGAGCGGCCTCTGAGCGGAGCGTACAGCCTCTGAGAAGCAGCAGCCTCCACGACCCGGAGATGGGCCACATGAGGACCGTGACAGACGCCACGGCCGTGGCCACCTGCACCGGTGATACCAGGGAAGGAGAAACTTCAACAACCAGTTCCTTAACTAAGCCCGGAATGTGTGACACTGAAGCACGGAACATACGTGAGTTCGTGGGTCAAGACGGTTCAGGGCGTAAATACGCTGGCTGCCGGCAGGAGCCCCAAGCAGCGAGGGCAGGGGTGCTGGACGGCCAGCACGGACAGGCCGCCCAGCACGCAGGGCCGCCGCACGCTTGGGCGGGGGGTGCTTACCGTCGGGTAGCTCATCGGTAGCTCGTGTGCCACACAGAACTGTTCCATTGTAGGGTGGGAGCTGCACAGGGAATTGGAAAACAGATTTTAATTCAACAAAATGTTAAAACCCCACACAAGCTTTTTCATTAAAGCAACACTTCATTAAAACTCTTTATTGACTTCTCAGGACATTTGTTTACCAAAATCACAGATGCTGACAGACAGTGAAGTCATAGCACCCTCACGCTACAGGAGACCTTTCGCATACTGTCACTGAGACCCCAAAGTGAGGCAACACAATAAACATGGACTCCAACGGACACGTAAAGCAACGACAATAAAACGCTATGTAGGTGGGGCGCCTGGGTGGCTAAGTCGGTTAAGCGTCCGACTTCGGCTCAGGTCATGGTCTCACTGTTCGTGGGTTCGAGCCCCACGTNGTTATGTAGGAGAAACACTCCACTTCACAGGACCGGGGCCCCTGACATAGAAGGCTCATGCTGCCCCCGGCATTTCAGGTCTACACGGCTGGCGGAGGCGGGCCCAGGCCCACGGGCCAAGTGCAGGGAGCCCACAGAGAAGGCTGAGAACCACGGCTCCTTTTCAACACAGTGCCTTGAAGAACCGAATCGATGGCTGGAAATCACATTCCATGTTAAGAGAGAAGGCAAAACAGCAAGTGTCTGACCTCTTTGTAAAGAGCAGGGAGATAGTGTTATGAATGCCCCAGACTTGTCCTCTCCCTAGCTGCCCCACAGGATTTAAGAACTGGGAGTGTTTCGGGGGCGCCTGGGGGGGTTCGGTCAGTTGGGAATCTGACTTCAGCTCAGGTCATGATCTCACGGTTTGTGGGTTCGAGCCCCACGTCGGGCTCTGTGCTGACAGCTCAGAGCCTGGAGCCTGCTTCGGATTGTGTCACCTTCTCTCTCTGACCATCCCCTGCTTGTACTGTCTCTCTATCTCAGAAGTGAATAAACATTAAAAAATTTAAAAAAACTTAAAAAAAAAAGAACTGGGAGTGTTTCGAACAGACACATTTGGGATGAGAATGGCTGGGACAGCAAGGCCAAGGTCAGGGCACCTGAAGAAACAAACAGGACAAAGCAGCGACACCCCAGAACAGCACTTGTCAAGTGTGTCCCTGCAGCGCCCGGGCTTCCTGGACAGGCCCGGGGACTGTCGTGTCCATCACTGTCTGAGAACTGCTGCAGCAGTGGCTTCCTCAGCTGATTTCTCCAACTAACTCTTCGCAGGTCGATTCAATAATCAGGGAGACAAACACTCATCACTCCCAGCAGCCAAGTTCACCTACCCCCCGCCCCCAAACCTAAGGAAAACAAAGGACAGTTCAAAAGGAACTGAACACTTTCCAGGACCTGAGAGCTACGCGTGTCTCCACCACGTACTCCCACGAGGGGGCGCATGGTCCCCATCCAGCAGACGCCCCAGAAGAACCTGTTACGGTGCTGGCGCCTGCTGCACAAACAGCAAAGCCTCGCGGGGGGCGCCACGCTCACCTCCGGCACCGAGGCAGGAGCACAACAGGAGCATCTGATTGCCCATCGGGGTGCCGTTCCTCTGCAGCCACAAGAGCAATTTATCAGCTCTCAGATGAGAGCGCCTTCTCTATCAGTGACCGCAGGGCGTCCCCTCGTGACGGAAATCTATACAACTGTGAGGCACTGCAAGTGCGTGGTTTTTAATCCCGCTGTGCTTACACAAAATGTGGTCAGGGGGAGAGGTGGGTCCAGACCCTCCACCCTGGCGCATCCACGGCAGCACCGACAACCTGTTGGTGTTTAAAACACCTACTCTGAGTTACTCATCTGGTAAGAGTGCAAGTGTGGGAATTAGTGATGTAGGGATGAGTTCTGGCACAAAAGAGGCACAAAACTGTGTGTGTGTGTCTTTTACTCTGTGAGTCTATGGCACCTTCAATTCAACAAACCTCCACCATTCATAAGCTGCCCCTTAGCCTGTGGTAAATGTGGATTTATATAGACAGCAGAATGAAACTAAGAATTAATCAAAGTTCCCTCTTTAACTATTTAGAAGAATATAAAATTTTGAAATCAAAGCAAAACCATAAAATCTCACACATGAATGCAAAGTGAGCAATGCAAAAAACTGAAATCCAATGACTTACATACAAAGTCAAAGCAACTTAGTCTGAAAATAGTGCAACCATCTTGTGAAGTCAATATTTGGGCCCTTCAATTAAGAAGATAATGTTTAAAAAACTTTTTTTTACTGTTTATTTATTTTTGAGACAGACAGTGAGTGGGGCAGGGGCAGAGAGAGGGAAACAAAGAATCCAAAGCAGCTCCAGGCTCTGGGCTGTCAGCACAGAGCCTGATGTGGGGCTCGAACTCACAGACAGTGAGATCATGACTGGAGTTGAAGTCAGACGCCCAACTGACTGAGGTACCCAGGCACCCCAAGAAGGTAATGCTTTAAACAAATACTGTATGATATCCCTTACCTTTGGAATCTAAAATTTTTTTTAAAAAATTTTTTTAACTCAAATAAAAAAAACAAAGAATGGAATGGTAGGTAGATCCCAAAGGCTGTGGGCTGGGGGAGTGGGGGAGCCACTGTTTACGGGTGTGTATTTTGCAAGCAGTAGGCAAGTCCTGGATATGGAACACAAATGCAGGGATTACAGGCAGCAAGCCCTATTAGAGACTTCCAGCCTGTGAAGACACCAGATTTTAACTGTTCCCACCAACTAAAAGAAATGACAATTATGTGACACAATGTAGCTAACGCTACAATAGCAATATTGCAATATAAATGTATCAAATCAATACGCACATGCATTACATGATTTTATTTGTCAATTATATTTCATAAAATAAAATGTTTTAAAATCCTTTTGGCACTGCTACGACTTGCTCTGCTGTCTAAAAGACCCTCATGAACCTCAAATCTCTCCTTTGAAGTCCCACGAAGACACCAAACCTCTGAGAGTAAGTCTTAACTCTCCACAGCCCCCTCCCCACACACACACCCTCACGTGTGTGCAGCCTGGACCCTGATACTCTGGGCTTGTTTATCCTGTAATTACATTAAAGCACGTGTGTGTGCGGCCTCCAATACTGAAATTCTGGAAGTCCCAAGAACAATGAGCAATCGCTCCTTACTTCTGAACACTAATGACATGATTACGACTGGGGTTCAAAACATGCTTGTTCAATAAACTGGCTGCATTTCTTCCAGTTGGAGAAATTCTTTTTGATAAATCACGCTGGCTCAGAAACGAGAGCACAGCTTTAAACTCCTACTAACACTTGAGATCGCACACAGAGAGCAGCCGACCCCGGCCCAGCCGAGGCGAGCTTTCACGGGGTAACAGAAAACCCACCTCGGCCCAGAGACGGTGCATTAGCAGAAAAGCAGGATGTTTTACAGTTTCACACTTTGTTTCTCAAACTTTGTTTTTTTCAGTTCTTGGCCCCCAAGGAGAGAGAAGAATGCTTTCTCAAATTCCTAACAGCCGAAGAGGCTACGATGAACAGGGCTGGCACCAGCTCACACAACAGCCGTGCGGTGGGCACAGCGTGGACAGGGGCCACGGCCGTTTTCACCAGGAGGCAAAAGGCCCAAGA
>NW_027528369.1:7884177-7893521 GCF_008692635.1 Crocuta crocuta | reverse complement strand
GCATGCCCACACCCCCCCCCCACCCCCAGCCATTAAACAGTGGGTGCCCTGCACGACTGTATCATTAGTATGCTCTGCGCTGTAATAATTATAATACCGAGAAAGAGAGCTTGGCCCAATCACGGTAATTAGCCTGTATGTCCCTTTTGTGGGTCACTGGACCATATGTGATTTTGACAGGCAACATCTGTCACACCTGCCCCCAAACTCTGTGCGTTCTCAAATGCAAAAACACAGAAGACCCAGGAATGAGCCAGACTTCCTGATTTCGGGCTACAACCTCATTCTGTTAAGACACAGCCATTATTTCTACAGTAAAAAGCCAGGGGCGCCTGGGTGGCTTAGTCGGTTAAGCGTCCGACTTTCGCTTAGGTCATGATCTCGCGGTTTNAAAAAAAAAAAAAAAAGCCTGACATGACTTTTCCATCAACGTCCTTTTCCGCAGAGGTCTCCCGGTGCACACTCACGGTGTCCCGACACTCCCAAGCGGTGAACAAACGCACCCCATGTTCACATGAGGAAGAAGCACAGAGGTGACGAAGGAGCCCAGCTCTAGACTTCGAGATACGGTGCGTCCTCCACTTGCACATCACAGGAAAAGCCACGTCTCTATTCTGACACTTAGCTGCAAACGGGCTCTCACAAACCCACACAAAGGCACACACTTGAGAAAAGCTTTTGTAAAATACACAAGTGGGGCTTTATCATTTCTTAAAACCTTAATCTCAGACAGCTCAGGCCATCCGTCCCCGGCAGGCGCCTCTGTACTACACTGTGACTGCAAGAGGAACGCTCCAACGCTCGGACCGTTAGTACACAGAGTAGACCTCAGTTACCACCAACACTTGGGGAACACGGGGTCCCATCATGTTTTTCCTAATCGTTACTTCCTCTGTCAGGAAACACTGAACTCCAAGGCTTATTCTACAAAATCTAAACTGCACAGATGCATTTTATCACCTAGGAAATACCACAGAGAACTTAGCGTTCACGGTTTCCTGGCTCGTATCCTTAGATCCCTAAAACTCCTAACTGGTGCCATCGACAAACACAACAGGGACTGGGACGGCACTGAAGTGCGTTTATGCATCTCAGCTGTAACCTGACCCTGACCATGCTTTGTTTCTTCCTTCTTCCTGAAGTGAAAGAGGAGAAACCAATAAATTGCTCTCTCGTCTGTGCAGCTGAAGTACGGCTTTCAACACGCTGTCATTTAATCCTTCCTCCCCAGCTCCAAAGAGGGTTTAGAGTTCAAGAAGTCAAGGTGAACCGGGAAGGACTGGCCAAGGTCACACGCCAAGGCCACATGCAACGCTGGCCGTGGGGCTCCAATCCTAAGGAGTCAGCATCTCCTGCTCCACTTTGCCAAATAAAAAGAACTCCACACAGAACACCCTCTATGTGCGTACGTTTATCAAGAGGTCTGAGTGCCTGCTTGGTTCTCATCAATGTTACCTAAGGTTTTACTTGATTCGCACCCACTCCACCCACCTTTATCGTTTTCAACACAATTTCAAGTTTTCATGTTTAAAATACGAACATGAAAAAATATTCCAGGTAAGTTTTATTAAACTAAAAGAGAAATCATTAATCACATAAAGAATGGACATAAAAGACATGAATGGACATGAAAGACCTGAACTGTGTTTAGAAAAACTATCATAAAACTGTTAATTCTCCTACAAATTAACCCATAATTAACACAATGCTAACTGAAATCTCAATGGGATTTGTCAGGGAACTTGGTATGCTGATCATAAATTCTTAAGGAACAGTTAAGGATGAAGGAGAACTTGGGGCGCCTGGGGGGCTCAGTTGGTTAAGCATCCGACTNTAAAAAAAAAAAAAAAAAAAAAAAAAAAAAAAAAAAAAAAAAAGGATGAAGGAGAACCAAACCACACGTGAGGAAGTACAAGAGGGTGCGCGCCCTCCCCGAGGACGGATGACAGAGCTGCAGCAGTGGAAACCAGTGGGACTGTTCCCGGGACAGAGCAAGAGGGGCCAGGGCAAAGGGGCACCACTTGGAACGGCCCAGTGCAGGGACAGCCCCTACAGTCGAGGGGCCGAGGCAGCGCCCCAGCTCACGTACAGTGAACACAAAAACCTTAAAACTTTCAGAAGAAAACCAGTGTCTTTGCCACGTCAGCACAGGGAAGAATTTCCTAAAGACATTTACAAACCATAAGGAAAAAAATACGTTTGACATGAAAGTTACAAATGTACTACCCTTACCCAGCAAAATAAATAAATAAATAAATAAATGTGCGTCATACATGAAGTTCAAAAGCCCTCATGCCAGGGGCGCCTGGGTGGCTCAGTTGGTTGAGCGTCTGACTTCAGCTCAGCTCATGATCTCACGATTCATGCGTTCAAGCCCCGCGTCAGCTCTGTGCTGACAGCTCGGAGCCTGGAGCTGCTTCCGATTCTGTGTCTCCCTCTCTCTCTGCCCATCCCCACTCGCACTCTCTCAAAATAAAATAAAGACACAAGAAGAAGTTTTTAAAGCCCTTGTGCTAGGAAAAGATACTTGTAATATGCAGATGCAAAGTTTATGCGCCCTGTAAGCGGTAAGAAAAAGACAGGCCACTTAAGCAACGTGGACAAGGGAGACGTAACTCACAGAAGTGGGGCCGTATCACCAACGGCCACACGACCATAATGAAGCGGTTCTCAACTGTGCAATCTGGGAATATTGTAAACAGTGAGAACCCACCACAACCAACCCAACAGATGAACAAAAACTGAGTCCCCTACAGTGAGCGGGAGGAGCTTTTCCTCACACGGGACGCTGACCGGGCCCGGGCACGGCCGGGGGGGCCGGGGGCCGCGTGCCCCACACACTAGTCCCCGCAGCCCAGGCCGCCCCCGTCCTGGGAGCAGACCCTGGGGAATCCCACAGAGCACGGGAGACACAGCGAACACGCTTACTGCAGTATGTGTGTCACAGGCGAGAACCAAAGGTGTACACGGTGCTGGGCGGGACGCAGGTAACGGCTGTGGTGTGTGTGCACCAACGGTACTGAGAAATTAGAATCAAAGCACAAAACAAAACCAAAACACACGAGCCTAGATAAGCGTGAAGGATGTTACCTTGAAATAAACTACAAAACGATGAGGCTAGAGCTGACCCTTGAACGACACGGCTCTGAATTGTCAGGCCCGCTTCAGGCAAGGGGTTTTCCACAAGCACAGAACAGTTCCATAAACATGTTTTCTCTTATCATTTCACCTCCTCTCTAGCTTCTTTACTCTAAGAATACAGCATATAATACGTATACAACACAGAACCCGATCATCCGCTGCTACTGTTATTACCAGCAAGGCTTCTGGCCCACAGCAGCTCCGGTCGTCAGCGGCGGGGAATCAGAAGTCCCTGAGGGTCCCCGAGGCCACTGGGGTCGGCACTCCCCACCCCTGAGTCATTCAAGGGTCAAGGGAACAACTGTACTCACCGCCTAAACCGATACTGGGCTACAACCCGCAGACACGCACACACGCACACACGCGGGGAAGGTGAAAACCACCCACTTCTGCGGAGGGCAGGCAGCAGGGGGGCGGGTGCGAGGGGGGCTGTGACGGTACCTGTGACCTCTTGCTATTTATAAATACAGCAAAATGTTACTATTAGTCAAATCTGGTTGGTGGGTTTGGGCATTTCTCGTATTAGTCTCTGCGCTTTTCCGTACATTGGATTTCTTTATCAAAAAGCATAAATTAAAAAATTGAAGCTAAAACGTAACCATTAACTCTATCTATACATATACCCAAATAAAACAATGTTTTCTCTTACCTCAACTGAAGAGCGAGGAGTCACAAAGAACTGATTGAATTCATCAGGGCTAAAGTCTCCAAAAATATACTGGAAAGAAAAAAAAGTCACCAATCACATAAAATATACAATTTATATTTTCAGGAAAAATCAACAGATTATACCAATCCTATGAAATATGTAGGCCAGAACACCCAAGACCCTCTTCTCAACTAAACAAATCAAGGGTCTGCAAAGAAAAATTTCTAGGTGTATTTTCCAATTACAAACACGAAAATACTACTTAGCAGTTTCCACACAGTGTCAAGGAGCCCCGTGGAAGGGACAAAGCCTGAGCGGAAACAGGCCCACCGTGTGAGCACACTTGTCCGGAAGGACAACTTCTGGGCTCACAAGCCCTGCAGCGTGTCCTGCTCGCTGTGTGTTCACGTCACACCTCCACTCCAGCCCTCTCTGCCGCACATACTAATGAAAAGCAGAAAACGTGGTTCAAATGGGAAGACAGGGAGATCCAAACAAAGAAAAATGCTAATGATCCTGATGAATGGCATTTAAGATACACATTAAGTGATTTTTTTATCCTGAAATTTCAGTTATAAATATGATGCACAGATAAACATATTTTTTTAAGTTTATTCATTTATCATTTCTGAGAGAGAGACAGACAGAGTGCGCACAAGTGGGGGAGGGTCAGAGAGAGGGAGACACAGAATCTGTCGCAGCTCCAGGCTCTGAGCTGTCAGCACAGAGTCCTATGCGAAGCTCAAACTCCTTACAAACTGTGAGATCGTGACCTGAGCCAAAGTTGGATGCTTAACCGACTGAGCTACCCAGGTGCCCCAAAATATTTTTTTAATTTTTTAAATTATTGTTACTGTTGTTGTAAGTTTATTCATTTATCCTGAGAGACAGAGACAGTGAGAATTGGGGGAGGGGCAGAGACAGAGGGGGAGAGAATCCCAAGCAGACTCTATGCTACCAGCGCAGAGCCCGATGGGGCCCAAACTCACAAAGCCATGAAATCGTGACCTGTGCCGAAAGCAAGAGTAAGACGCTGAAGTGACTGAGCCACCCAGGCACCCCCAGATAAACATATTATTGGGCAGACACAATCTATCTCTGAACTCTTGCTTCACAGAATTCTGAATGTGACTTTCTGAGAAAACAGCTGGTTCACATGCACGGAAGCAAGTTTGCCAAGTACCCAGCAGTTCATGTTCTCCCTGAAGCTTCTAAAAATAAGTCATTAACAAGAATCAGTATGACCAGATTTCTACACCAGAGAACACATACCGAATTACTCTTTCATACAATCCACAATTGTTTAGAGCCTCCTAACTGCCCTGCATGATGATCGGTGCTGGGGATAAAAATGGTAGGCAGAGGGGCGCCCAGGTGTCTCAGTCAATTGGGCGTCTGACTCTTGACTTCAGCTTGGATCATGATCCCAGGGTCGTGGGATCGAGCCCTACCTCAGGCTCTGCACTGAGTATGGAGCCTGCCTGAGATTTTCTCTCTCTCTTTCTCTCTCTCTCTCTCTCTCCCCCCTCTTCCCCTCCCCCCACTTGTAGTCTCTCACTCTCTAAAATAAAGAAAGAAAAAAAAGAAAATGGTAAGCAGAGTTACAGGCTCCACTGTTCTAGTGGAGCTGAGTAACCTGCAGGGAAATTTAAAAGCATGTGATTCAAAAGTAACCAGTAACTACATATTATACATATATACTGTGCATAATGCCCAGTATTACTGTAAAAGTAAATAAATGACAACTCTCACAGCCTGTTACTGTAAGAATGCACCAATATTTTTCAGTAAATATTTCTGGAGGGCTATCTGGCAATAGCTACCAAAACTGTAAATATATATGAAAAACAAGAACAGCTTCACACAATATTTACATATAATTGCAAAAATCCACAAGGAAACTGTGCATTGATGGTAATGGTGAAAATAAGCAGTCTCGAAACAATTCTGAAATAATCATCAGAGATACTTTCATTCTGCACTTACACCTTCTACTCATTTCCAACACTGGGGGAAAGCCTGTATTAATTTCAGTCTGGTGTAACACCAAGCAATGGGAGGGAAAGGTATCCTTCAGTGAAAAGAAAGCAGAAGAAAGGGTGGGGAGGGGGACTGGTGTAACAAAACGACAATGCCGACTGCTAACCCTTTGTAGCCCCACTGCAGACAGAGATCATTAAGTCTAGATATAAATAAACCTCAACTTTGCTCAGGAGGACATGAGAAGACAAGCCAAACTGACAAAATATTCCTGCTTGCTGACGAGCATGTGGAATGACTTTCTACACAGCCCACACAACAGCAGAACGGTGCAGCCACGTTGGCAAAGAGCCGGGCAGTTTCTTACAAAGCTACTTACCTTACAACCCAGCAACCCCACGCTAACTCACTCACCCAAGAGAAATGGAAACCTATGTCCATGAAAAAAACTGTATGCTGTTTACAGCAGCCCTATTCAAACCTGGAAGCAACCCAAATGTCCACCGAGAGGCAAATGTGGTACATCTATAAAATGAACTACTACTGGGGCGCCTGGGTGGCTTAGTCGGTTAAGCGTCCGACTTTCGCTTAGGTCATGATCTCGCGGTTCGTGGGTTCGAGCCCCGCGTCGGGCTCTGTGCTGACTGCCAGCTCAGAGCCTGGAGCCTGTTTCTAAGTCTGTATCTCCCTCTCTCTCTGACCCTCCCCTGCTCATGCTGTCTCTCTCTCTCCTAGAAATAAATAAAAATATTTAAAAAAAAAAAAAAAAAGAACTACTACTCAATGGCTCTCAAAAGCATCCTGCTAAGTGAAAGAAGTCTGACTTAAAAAGCTACGTGTGGAATGATTACACTTATGTAACGTTCTAGGGCAGAGCTGTAAGGAGAGAAAACAGATCGGTGGCTGTGTCAAGGGCTGGGGAAGGACTGATTAAACAGAGGCACCAGGGGACTTTGGGGGTGATGGAATATCCACAGCGGAGGCCTGTTGGAAAACAGTAACCCTCCTAATTGCCAAGGAAACACACAACCCACTAATGACTTCAGGGGTGCCTGGGTGGCTCAGCTGGTTGAGCATCTGACTTCAGCTCAGGTCATGATCTTGCAATTCACGAGTTCGAACCTCGAACTGGGCTCTGTGCTGACCGCCTGAAGGCTGGAGCGTGCTTCAGATTGTGTCCCCCTCTCTCTGCCCCTCCCCAGCTTGTGTGCCCGCCCTCTCGCTCTCCCAAAAATAAATTTAAAAATTTAAAAAAAAAAAAAAAAAACAGCCACTAATTTCCTCAGTCCCCATGCAAGGAATGGACAAGATTCACAGGACACAGGAGAACAAAACTGAAGAGAACTGCTTTTAAAAAGGAGTCAGCACGGGGCGCCTGGGTGGCTTAGTCGGTTGAGCGTCCAACTTTCGCTTAGGTCATGATCTCGCGGTTCGTGAGTTCGAGCCCCGCATCGGGCTCTGNGAGTCAGCACAGGGGTGCCTGGGTGGCTCAGTCATGATCTCACAGTTGGAGGGGGATCAAGCAGGAATCAAGCCTCGCATCAGGCTCTGCCCTAACAGTGCAGAGCTTGCTTGGGATCAGCTCTCTCGGCCCCCCTGCCCTTCCTGCGCACTCTCCCAATAAAAAAATAAACTTAAAAAAAAAAAAAAACCTTTAACTCACACTTTCTAATAAGCACCCATTCTTATTTTGGTTCAAATACAATCTAAAGTGTTAAAGAGAGAGAGAGATGGGCAGTGCAGTAAGAGAATAGAATCTCCAATACTGTGTCAATAACGGGGAGGGGGGAGTGTGTGACCCCGGTGTGATCTGTAGGAACCACACCCCACAGCTGGCGGCTAGAAAAAGCCTCGCTGTCAACCTAGACAACGCTCAGAGAGATGCCCAGGGAAAATTTTTCTCTTCTATCATTTTCAGCGTTACCATTTGTACTGTTTTCTTTATTTTTAAAGTATTATTTGAAAAGCTCTCCTATAGCTTTTATTTCTAAGAGAGAGACAGCATGAGCAGGGGAGGGTAAGAGAGAGAGAGACAGTTACAGAATCTGGAACAGGCTCCAGGCTCCGAGCTGTCAGCACAGAGCCCGACGCGGGGCTGGAACCCACGAACCATGAGATCATGACCTGAGCTGAAGTCGGACACTTAACCAACTGAGCCACCCAAGTGCCCCTTAAGTATGTTTTTATTACACTTTATGCCAATAGTGTCTCCGAGGATGTGTGCCTTCAATCCGCTCACAAGGCTAAGGGGGAAATGAGTGAGAGCTAGATGGACAGGCAGGGAGAAATCTCCAGGACGCATTAAATGAAGAAAACGCTCTTTGGGTGCCACAGAGAAGAAGAGCTGGAGGCAATGCAGTGGCACCAGACTCCTAGCATGTCTCTTGTCAGAATTCTTAGTTCTGAGCCAGAGAAATACCTTATTTATTCGAAAAATTACTTGTAAAAAGTCAATGTAAAAGACCAAAATCACTGCACAACTATTCAAAGACACCCATTTTGCAGAGAAGTTAGAAGCTTGCACCTAAATTTGCACCTGTGCTCGTTTCAAGATCTCAGAGACAACAGATTAGGACATGATGAAAACAATTAATCCAAAACAGCCATCCTAAGAACTTCTGTCAACTACGCAACACTGAGCACTCACGAGACCGCTAGCTGCACGGCCGTGACCTCCCACGTGACAGCCTCACACCCGCTCCCCTCTCGCCCCAAGCAGCCCACACGGATCTTCGATCTTTCAAGCGCATGAGTTTCCCCAAGTGAGCAGTTACACCCCAGTCCTACAAAACACTGTCGCTTCAGTTCTGCGGCTGGATGACGGAGGCGACTGCTAAGAGCCTGGTGCCAGACGGCGAGCGCCTCTGCACGGTGCTCCCGGCCCCGAGGAGTCTGGTTAGGATGCCTGCTTCCTACAGAACACGTGTCCCCGTATGTTCACGGCAGATAAACTGCAGGCACCTTTCTCCAAGGTGTGTGCACACACAGCGCTTACATTTAACCAGAGAGCCAATACCATGAAGTAACGGCAGATGCAGGAAGGCCTGACAGCGGGGAGCTCGTTCTCCCAGGGCGGCAGAGGCCTAGGCCCTGAGGTGTCGCAAGGGCACTTCCCACCTTCACAGTGCATGCAAGAGACAGGGCAGCTCCTTCTTTCCAGGCAGAAGAACTAAAGCATCTCTGAGAAACACGCAGAAGATCGTGTGGAATGCTCTAAGAACACACCCCACACAGACGCTGAGGCTACGACACCATTTCAGTGTTTAACAAAATCACCTGCATCATGAAACTGACTACAGGAAGTATTACCACAAACAGGCATTTTATTATCCACGCTCTTCCAAAAAAGCGAAGAGAAGAGTGTTGCTTATAAAATAAAATTTAGCTTAAATAAATTTATTAAGAGCAAAAAAGGCAATTGTTTAATATCCTGATAAAAACACTACAAAAGCAGCGACCAAACACTTAGTCACAGCAAAGCCCGGAGAGGGTGCAGCCCCCGCCCTGCGTCTCGCTGACCACTGCCTCCCTGCGACTCCGCTGACTGCAGGCCGAGGCAACCGCGCTGCTGGCA